>NC_056729.1:1510526981-1510839481 GCF_019279795.1 Protopterus annectens | reverse complement strand
TGTCTAGAAAAAAAAATGTAATGCTCCTAGCTTTAACAACAATCACAGATGCATCAGATGTTCTATGTGAACTGTTAAATTTTCCACCTGGCAAAAATCCCACCTTATATTTGCCAAATATTACAAAATATGTGCTGCAAAAAGTTGTTATTTATTTATTTTATATTATTAATTTATTTATAAATGTTTTATATATATATATATATATATATATATAATATATATTTATATGTAGCTTCCAATTATATATATTTATTTATAAAAATAACTAGTATCCCTAGCCTTCCTACTAGTTCATCTCATCCTTTCCTTCCTCCTCGTCTCACTTGTGGCTGTGCCTCCTCATTTTTATATTCAGTGCTTCCAACTTACTAAGTCCTAATATGTGCCACCCAACCACACAAAATGTATCTATATGTCAGCATTTAGCTACTATATCCTGTATTTTGGTACCGATTTTTAAGAATAAGGGTGTTGTGCAGAGCTGTAGTAACTACAGAGGGATTAAATTGATCAGTCACAGCATGAAGTTATGGGAAAGAGTAGTGGAAGTTAGGTTAAGAAGGGACGTGATGATTAGTGATCAGCAGTATGGTTTTATGCCAGGAAAGGGCACTACAGATGTGATGTTTGCTCTGAGAGTGTTGATGGAGAAGTACAGAGAAGGTCAGAAGGAGTTGCATTGTGTTTTTGTAGACTTAGAGAAAGCATATGACAGGGTGCCTAGAGAAGAGTTGTGGTATTGTATGAGGAAGTCGGGAGTGTCAAAGACTTATGTAAGAGTGGTACAGGATATGTACGAGGGTAGTGTGACAGTGGCGAGGTCTGCGGTGGGAGTGACGTATGCGTTTAAGGTGGAGGTGGGATTAAGTCAAGTATCAGCTCTGAGCCCTTTCTTATTTGCAATGGTGATGGACAGGTTGACAGACAAGATCAGACAGGAGTCCCTGTGGACTATGATGTTTGCAGATTACATTGTGATCTGTAGTGAGAGTAGGGAACAGGTGGAGGGGAGACCCTGGAGAGATGGAGATATGCTCTAGAGAGAAGAGGAATGAAGGTCAGCAGGACTAAGACAGAATATATGTGTGTGAATGAGAGGGAGGATAGAGGAATGGTGAGGATGCAGGGAGTAGAGGTGGTGAAGGTGGATGAGTTTAAATACTTGGGATCAACAGTTCAGAGTAATGGTAAGTGTGGAAGAGAGGTGAAGAAGAGAGTACAGGCAGGATGGAGTGGGTGGAGAAGAGTGTCAGGAGTGATTTGTGACAGAAGAATACCAGTAAGAGTGAAAGGGAAGGTCTACAAGAGGGTAGTGAGACCAGCTATGTTATATGGGTTGGAGACAGTGGCACTGACAAACAGGCAGAAGTTAGAGCTGGACATGGCAGAGTTAAAGATGTTAAGATTTACACTGGGTGTGACGAGTGTGGACAGAATTAGGAATAAGTATATTAGAGGGTCAGCCCAGGTTGGAAGGTTTGGAGACAAAGCCAGAGAGGCACCATTACATTGGTTTGGACATGTGCTGAGGAGGGATGCTGAATATATTAGGACAAAGATGCTAAGGATGAAGGTAGCAGGAAAAGAGGAAGGCCTAAGAAATGGTTTATGGATGTGGTGAGAGAGGACATGCAGGTGGTTGGTGTGACAGAGCAAGATGCAGAGGACAGAAAGAAATGGAAACAGATGATCCACTGTGGCGACCCCTAATGGGAACAGCCGAAAGAAGAAGATGATGATCCTGTATATAATCTTGCTACCTGTATAGCTATGCGCTAAGCCTATACCTTATTCTCAGCCTAAGTAATTGCTACTCCCCATCATTTCCTTTCGAATGCAATACTGCAATGTTTCACACACACTAATATTCTGTGTCATCAGTTGTAGTCATGTTTGTCTTGCATATTTAAAATCATTGTATTATTACTCACTGTAACCTATTATTTGTATAACTTGTATACTATCTATTTTATTGTATCACCTATCTGTAATTTAGTATTTTGTGTCATGGCTGTTTGATTTTACTTTGATTCTGTAACTTTATCATGCTTGTTTGTTTTTGGAGCTTTTCTCCCCAGGCCTGTATTGAAAATGGGTTCACTCTGGCCCAGTAGACCTCCTGGTAAACAAATGCAAATAAATAAAATAGTCTTCTGTCCATTGGTTTAGATTTCAGTTTGGAAGACTTATCTAGCAACAAATTAAACATTTTAACCTCATGATCACTGCACATCAGTGGTGACATGACATGGAGGAGCATTATAGGTTCATAGGTGTACAAGGCTAATGGCTCTGGAGCCTTTACAAGCCTACCCCATAGGATTACCCTGGCATTGTGCCACCCGACATGTCGAGTAGAGCCACTGGAATGATCCTCGGGGTGAATTTTCTATTTCTCATCAACTCATCCACATTTCTCTTGAAGAGGGCCATTGAAGTGCTCTGTTTGACATGCATGGGAAGTTTATTCCATAGCATGGGCAATCTCTGGGTTATGAACCATGTCTCTCCAGCATGTTCTGTTGATTGTGGTAATGAGGTTGAGATCTCTGGAGCATGTGGTGCAGACGGATTGTGGTTTCTTTAGATGTAGCATTTCTAACAGAGCTGAGGGTCAGACATGGTTTTGTAAGTCAAGCAGAGATCGCCTCTATGTAGGCGATATGAGACAGAGACTAGTTGCAGTTTTTTTATTCTGTCCATTTAGGACAAGTGTTTAAGGCCTAGGATCGTCTTTGTGAGGTGCTTTTGCGGCCTCTCCAGTTGTTGAAGGTGTCTAGTGAGGTACATGCCAAATGGGGCATTGTACTCAATGATTGGCCTAATGAAGGAGGAGTCTTCCTGGATGCAAAACCCTTGGTAATGAGATGTTCCACATAGAAGAACTTTCTGACCACAGTAGCAATGTGGTGGTCAAAAGAGAGGTTGCTGTCAGCCTGTGTTCCTAGTTCAGTGGACTGCCATCGATGTGGTAATTCATGGGAACTGAGTTTTTACCAAGGAGGATGGCGACATATTTTTTGGTATTGAGTTAAGTCCATGGTTCTGACACCAGTCTGTGGTCTCAGTGAGGCCTTGCTGCAGGATGTCAGCATCACTTGGGGAGTTAATAATATCTCCCAACTTGCAATCATCTGTGAACTTTGTCAGCTAGAGTCCATTCTTGTGGGCCTGGACTTCAGAGAAGTAGATACCAAACAGGAGAGGACCCAGGACCGAACCCTGTGGGACTCCACTCATGCCTGGTTGGCAGTCTACCTTGGAGTCGGCTGCTTTGACACTGTAGACTCTATCTGTGAGCCAGTTTGCAACCCACATAGTGATATAGGGGTTGATGCCTAGCTTAGTAAGTTTTTCTGTGATTCCTGAATGGGGAATGGTATCAAAGGCCTTGGCCAGATCAAGGTAGGCCATATGAACCACATTGTCTTCATCCACAGCTCTGGTGACTGACTCAAAGAAGTCAATAAGGTGAGCAGGCATGATCTACCCTTCACAAAACCAAACTATGTGGGACCCAGAGTTTGGAGATTCCCTATATCCTTGTTTATTAGGTCCATGACGATACATTCCATAGCGTTGCACATCAGACTCATCAGGCTAATGGGGTGATATTTCCCAGGGTCAGTAGTCGCTCCTCCTTTGTGGAGAGGGATGGCTGTAGCCGTGCACCATTTGGTAGGGACAAGCCTGAGGTGAGGCTGTCATTGAACAGGGCACACAGGTGAGGTGCCACTTCACTCTGTAGTTCATGTAGAATACAGCCAGGAATATTGTCAGGTCTCATAGAAGCTGTATTCTTGGCCTTGGACTGTGCTGTTTTAACCTGTGCAGCAGTAATACTGGGTGCCTGGCAATCTACTGGTGTTGAGAGTGGTCCTTTGGGGGGGGGGGGTAAAGTTGGTACTGAATTTGTCAGCCAGTGTATTGGCAATATCTGTTGGCTCGGTGTATAGAAGGTACCACTGTGCAGTAACTCAGAGCAGATCTCCATTGCCATGGAGATTTTTTACATAACTATAGAAGGCCTTATGGTTGTCTTTACTATCTACTGCAATTCTGTTTTCATAGCTAGCTTTAGAGGATTTGATGAGGGATCTCAACTTTTTCTTGAGGCTAATAAGGTAATTTTTCCAGTCTTGGGACTTCACCTTATTCCGCATCAGTTTCTTCTTTCTGTTGTAGAGTTTGTTTATGGCAGATTGGCTTCCTTTTTTGGAGGAGAGCATCTTGGTTCTATTGGGTATGGTGAGATTCAGGCATTTGTGTACATGTTTGTACAGTGCATTGGTGTATGATTCGGTGGTCATGCAACTATTCTTCATTTGCATGGGTGCCATGAAGTTAGCCACCTCTGTTTTTAGGAGCCCAAAGTTAGCTTTGGAGAAGTTTTTCGTGGTGGTTACCTTTGCGAGGGGGGGGTTTCCAAGGTGATTAGTTTGTGGTCGGATCTAACAAATAATGTGTAGTGTGTTTCGCTCCTGGTAGGCTTTATTGTAATCAGAAGCAATTGTTGTTCCTGAACATACATTGTGAATAATTTCCTTACTAATGTTGTTGAATCAATATTACTCCGGTCTGTTTCTGGTAAGTTTAAGTCCCCAGCCACTGTTATTCTTCCCTCCTGTGTTTTATGCAAGAAATGTGTCAATGCCTCTAGGTCATTAGCACTTGACTTTGGTGGTATGTACATGCCAACGGTTGTTACATGTTCCACAGTTGTCTTTATTGTCACAGTTTCACAATCTATAGTATTGGTGTTATCACTGAACATGCAATAATCACAGGTCTCATAACCTTTAATACATATCGTAAGACCTTCATCTGATTTTTTTTTTTTTTTGGTTAGAATGCCTGTTACTGTAAAAACATTAATACTTTAGCAGAACTGGTTTCCAATCCTTCCTTAACCGTGTTTTACAAACTATAAACTTCCAACTTATGGGAATGTAGCAAATTTTGTAGGAAAAAAAATATTATTAATGCTGTTAACTTTAACAACCATCACAGATGCATCAGATAATGTTGTCTGTGGCAGAAGTCCCACCTTATATTTGTCAAATATTGCAAAATATCTGCTGCAAAAATTATTTTCTCTGATCTTGACATCTGCACACCATCGTCTGTAACCACTTGTGCCTAAAATTAGGCTCAAATGCTCTACACATTTCCATTTATTTTATTGGACATTTTTTTTCATGCAGGTGTGAACCTTGGCTCCAGATGATTGTAACTGTTGAAGTGACAACCCCATGTGTAAAACTGAGAAAAGGGGTCGTGGATGGATGGATTTACACAAACATTTTTTTTCATTCAGAGTATCCTGACTGTCCTTTTTATATGTGGTTTGTGAAAAATACGTCCTAAGACCTGCACAACGTATGCCATCTAAGAGAGCTTGTAAGTTCCATACTAACAGTCAGAGGAGTCCTTGTGGATGTGATTGTTTATTCCAACATGAATATAAACAGATCCATACTTCCTTATATAAGGGGTTCTAAGGCCTTTCTCACATCTTCTGTTTTTTGCTCATGGCAAACATAATGCTATTCATTTTTCCTTATCTTCGCTTTAAATGTAACTATCAGTTTCTCTAGTAACCAAACCTCCAAATAAAAAGTTATTTTCTGACCAGATCTGAAGAATCTTCAGTTTCTAATTCAGCAATACTTGCTTTAGAAATTGTTACAAAGGAATGATTTTCATCACCATTAGTTGTATTAATTCCACAGTTTTCATTGCTTATTCTCTATCTGTCAGGTCAGTACTCTCCCACCCATCCTTCAAAACCATTCTGACTGTCTTCCTAGCCAAAGGCTGGCTCTGTTCTTGCTCAATACCAGAATAAACTATATCCCTATGTGAAAAAAGTACCTCTTCCTACCTTACAACTCCTTACTCTCCCTTCTTTATTCACTTCATTACTTCTAGCACTTTCTCTCCCCTGGCTTTACCATAAGCCTGCTTATCTCTCACTTTGTATTGCATTATGTTTGTATTATACTTACTTACCTTTAATTTCTGTAACTATTAAATCATCATATAACTTGTATCTATTATTAACCAGTGTTTCCATAATATACCTCACCAAGTTGGACAAGGAGAAGGATACGGTCAGCTGCCTGTCGGGTACAAGGTTCCATTAAATCACTCATGCACTCAAGTTACTCAGTAACAATTACCATTATGACTTTGTCATAGTATATGTTGGAGTGGATGACTTGAGATGTACCTCTCTGGACTATATGAAGAGAGACATGGCTGAACTCTGATTGTGTCTCCCAGGCAGGTATGTCCCTAGCCCTAAACAGCATTCTACCTTCACCTAGGACAATGCCACAATACAGACAAAAAATGATTGCTTTCAATAATTGGGTTAGCTTCTGATGTCACTCCAGGGGGATCCAGTATCTGACAGCCTGGAAAGACATAGTCGACAAAACATGCTGCTTTGCCAGAGATGGCCTTCACCTGTCTCCTCAAGGTTTTCGGATACTGGCAAACACACGTGTCTCCCCCCATAGTGCCTGCACACAGAATTTTTATTTGGGATTTTAGAGCAGGTCTTTATGGTTCCTAGGGGCGGACTGGGAGAATTGGCTTCGCTGTAGGGAAACCTACTGGCAGGTGAAATTAAATGCCACGACCACATTTCTATTAAGTCATATTTGATAAAGAAAGCTAGTAAACTATAGAGTAGGAACACATTGTGAGTATATGTCATAGGTTCATAGGTTCATAGGTTCATACTAGGCTATCTGCCCGAGGGCATTTACAAGCCTAGCCCATAGTTTTGGCTGTACGCCACCCCTTTAGTATGGGGAACTATACCCATTATTTTGCTGTGCCTCTGTTGAGCAGTGACACTGAGGTAATCCCTGGGGTATATCTGCGATCTCCCATCCATTGGTCAAGATTTCTCTTGAACAAGGCCAGCGAGGTGCTCTGCCTCACATATACCGGGATTTTATTCCACCGTCAACTTTAATGTCAACATTAAAGTATTGTTTTTTATATTTTTCTTTAAGTTGCCTTATTGTTTTTGCAAGATTTTATTCATGCCAAGTGGAACAATGTGAATTGGTGTTAACTGTTTTTAACTGTGCAGTTTTTTCAGTGTATGTATCTTCAAGATGGTTTGGTGCCTTTTTTATGAAATAGGGTATTTAAGAGATTTTGTTTTTTATTCACTTGATAAAGCCCTGCATTGTAGCAGAGCGAAAGAGCTTGTGTTGAACTTTTATTTTAATAAATGACTGTGTTAGTGAGCCATTTTTGGTGTGCCCGAACCGCTTCTTTCATTATATATATATATATATATATATATATATATATATATATATATGTATATATAAAAATGTACATGCATAAAACAGCAGTTTGCCGGGCTGTGCACATTACACAACAAGTCATCAGTAAGTCTAGATTTACCACTAATAGCGGTAATCAAGTCATCCAGCTTTGACATGAGGAACACAGATCACCAGTATTATCAGATGCTGCCTTTAAATATGCATAGCCTGTAAAACACTGTACAAGTTACTTGCACTTTAGCAAAACATCATTGATATACTCATTTAAGGAATCCATTTTTAGCTGCAAATGAATAGAATAAAGAGTTCTAAAAGAAAAGGATTATCAAAATCAGTTATCACAGAATTCAAAGAGATTTTAATTGAATTTCTCTGAGAAATATCATGCAAACTATATACATCTAAAAAATTAAGTAGAATAAAGTGATTGTTCTGATCTTGACATTTCATAGAAACGCCTTAATTCCTTTACATCGAATGCGGAAGCATGCAGTAGCATCTGCTCACTTGTTGCTTGCAATTGTACCTCATTTTAACAGTAAAGATCAATAAATTACAGCTTAACACGGGATTGTTTCAGATTAGCTCTGGATTGTAATTTCTGCAGTCTGTGTGAATTTATAGCTGATTAGGCTCCTTGGAATGGCTAGAGTTGCCTGTCTAAAATCTATCCATTTCTAAAAACAAACCGTGAAAATTAGAGGTACAACAACAAAATATGAATCATAGCAAATGTTATTGCCTACAAGCTGTCCCTTTCTTCCTACAAATAGTGAGGAACAGTGGTAAAATATAAAGTATAAATCAAAATAAATATTCTGTCACCAAGCAACTACACAATTGATCACAAAGCAACACAAGATAGTTTAGATAAGCTCTGGAACCTTTTCCTGACTTCCATCTTATGGTGCTTCATCTTATTCCTAGCATATCCTCCTCATCTTCATGAACCAAGATACTCGATTGATGTTCATCATGTGGATCACTGATGCATTAGTCATAACTCTTGGGACTTCTGCCTCTAAAGACCTGACTTCAAGAGCTTAGCACCCTTCCTCTTCCTGTTAAGGCAGATGTCTGCATCTGAGGGACATCAATCCATTTCCAGTGCAAGAGTAACACTCACCTGTGCCATCTTTTGTTCTTTCTTGCCACAGTGCATTTTGAATTGTGCATGTAGTGTGTCACCAGAATTTTAGTTCAGCCTGTTACGCCAAAGTCACGTGATAATTATCCCATTGAGGAGCCTTTTCCATTCCTTATTGTGGTACTTCTGCTGTTGTATATGAATGTGGTTAAGGGTCTGTTATCCCACATGTACTAAGGGTATGTCCACTCTGGGAGAGATTAACACGTCTTCTTATAATAGGCAAATCTCTCACAAAGACTTTCATTCTGAGTGAATTTTTTGCTTGGTACCTGATCATGTCATCACCATCAGTGCAATCTGTGTTCATTTTAGCAAGTTCTTCACGGGTATTTAAACAATAAGAAGCTTGAGGCTTTGTCCAAGCAGGCTGCCATGTCATCAGCCAGTCAGTAATTACGAGTCTTTCTTGTCCTACCCAAGAAAAAAAAAGCTAAAGAGATGGAGCGACAAGGGATGATGCTTTGTCTTCCAGGAATTTCCTTATACTCAAGCGTGTCCGGTCCAGAGAGGCACATTTACACTTCTTGGTCCCAGTGTCTGCTTTGTCCTAAACATTTGGTAGTACACCTCTAGAGCCAGCCTGCCTGCAGAACCTAATACATCTTCCCATGCTGAAGCTTCTGTACCTATGGTCAGTCTGGATGCCTCACTGTGGTTTCTTGAGACTGATATCTTTTTGCAATTACTACGGAAAGGATGATTTGCTGTCAGCTGTAGTGATTGAGGACATCATTGGACATAAGGTGGCAGTCCAGATGGCTGTTCTGCATTCCTAAGCTTCCAAGGTAGCCACCCCCCCCGTAAAGTAGCAGACCTAGGCATTTAAGTCTTGAACATCTGCCCTCTCAATCCCACCCCCCACCCCCCCATGATTGGTATAATCTAGCTCAGGATATGCAAAGCTGCAGCCAAAACCAGACTAGCCTTTGATGTCGAGAATCAAAGCTCAGGATAGGAAAAGGGAACGCTTTCCCTGAAGGGAGTGAAACTCCTCCAATACAAAGGAGCAGGACATGTCAGACCAACCATCAGTGTCAGGATCCCAGGCTGAGAAGAAGAAAGGAGAACTCTCTGTCTCAAGGAGAGTGGAAATTCTCAGATTTAGAGAGGGAAAGCCTGGCATATTCTTCCTGGATGTATTCCTGTCTAGGATACGACACTGATACTAAGGACATCTTTTCCTCTGCATCACCACCAATGGACATTTTTTTTGGTTTTACCATATGCTGATGGGAGGCAAAAGAGGTTTCAGATGTCCAGAAATGTTACATGGACCCTCTGGGATTTAGACATAATGAAGGCTTGTTGCCATACCTCCAGTACTATAGGATTTGCAGGATGCTTTACTAGCTGCATCATTAGAACCTGACTTTCAGCTTTCTTCTCTTAGGAAGCTGGACTGATTTTACAGAGTCTACATTTCTTGCAAATGTATGTACACAAATTCCACAGCACGTCCAGCACTGGTGTCATTGAATCCTCAGAAAGGGGCTAAACTGGTTCCAGTTTCTAATACGCTTCCCAGAGACTGGAAAATTAGAGTCTTGGACCAATTTCAGCAAAAAAAGTTATATACCAGCAACTCTGGCTCTTCAGAGCTTTAAATTGTCAGACACATATGAAAAGACAGTACACTGAGCTCCGTAAGGGACTAACGGGAAAACCAGATGAGGTTTCTTAGAAGGCAAAATTCCTAGAGTTAACCCAGCTGGTTAGCCAGGTTGATAAACATACCATTGAGTATGGCTTTGATGCTGAGGATGCAGAATTTAGAGCTGCTGCCATAAGATGAGTGATTAGCTGACATGCCTGGCTGAGGATGCAACCCCAAGCAGATGTCAAATCATAGAGTACTTATCCTAGTGAGGATTGCAGTGGTATCAAGTTGAGAAGGTTAGGCTAGACTTGGCTTCCTTTTTCTCAGTGGAAGAACCCAGCCTTTAGTGTCTCCAAATGTTCCTTGGCATTATAAGAGATATAATATTTGGAGTGTGTTTTGGGCCTTCCACTGGGTTTTACCTAGGCGACCTGCTGTGGAAGGTGGCCAGCAGATATTGCCATTAGGTGTTCAGACCACCTCAGTTAGATCCTCTTAATACCAAAATCCTTATAATCAGAGTTGTACTCAGCGATCGTCCTGGGTCACTAAGCTCCACATGCTTTTATGGACAGTGAACCTGGCAAACCTGCAGAGAAACCTGATTTTCACATCGTATCTGTATCATTCTTTCAGTCACCATTCAGAACTCATGATTATTTATTATTATTATTTATTGACATTTGATTACCAGAAAAGTCTAACTGGGTCAGAGCCCATTTTCAGAGGAGGCCTGGGGAGAAATATCTCCCAAAGTGTTACAAAACATTTTTAAGAACAATGATTTTATAGTCTTTAAAAATATACAGAAAATTATAGTTTAAATAGTTATACCAAATTAGACATAATATGAAAACATTGGTTAACTCACTCAAGCTTATAATGCCTTTTGTGCATACTTCCAGTTCACACCCATACCACTTTATGGCATCCAGAACTTTTTTGGGGGGTCTGGCTTTCCCATACATCGGCACTCTTATTGGAGAACAAACATTGTCCAGCAGGGTGTTAATATAAAGGTAATGCCTGCTGAAAACAAGTCCGACACTTCACGGCAGCATATTAAGGTGGTGTGAAACTCGGACAGTAAGCAAGCTCAAAGTCTTCATTATTTTACACTTGCTGAGCAGTTCTTTTGCTGTTTATCACGTGTAAAATTAAAATAAATACAGAATGTTAAAAAGAAAATGAAGTTTGTGTGTGTGTGTGCATGAAAGTGATGAAGATATTACTTTACACCTGCTAAGCAGCACTTTTGCTGTTTAGCAAGTGTAAAATGAAAAGAAACATTTAAAAAAGAAAGAAAAGTGTGTAAATGTGAGTTTGTATGTCTTTAAGTTTCTGTCTGCGTGTGTGAGTCTATGCATGCATGCGGAACTGTGTGTGTTTGTGTCTGTGAGAGAGTGAGAGTGGTCGAGCAGTGGCAGCAACAGTTGAGGTATGCTTATTTCTCAACCTCTTAGCTTAATAAATCTGGGTAAAACCCTAAAATAAAGAGATTGCCATACATCTGAACAGTTCAGATTTTTACAGAATGTCCAGATTTTTGTCTGCTTTTCATAATATTTGTGGTTTTCTGGCAAATTGTACAGGATTGAAGTCACTAAATGGTGACATACATTTGAGTTTTTGAATTCTTATCTTTTAGAAAGTGGATCCCAACACAAATTGTTATTCTAGCAAGTCTAAATGTACAAGAGCAATATTCAAAATCTGCCCCTAATTTTAGACTTTTGCCTCCCCATTATTTTGTAATGTTTTTTACAGATTTCTTGAACTTAGAGCTTGCGAGGTATGGGGAAAAAGCTACAAAGTAGGAACATTACTTATTTAAAATTAGAAACTTGCTAGAATAAACAGATTTTTTAGCATGCATTTTCTGAAGGAAATACTCTCTGAAACTCAAATATATGCCATTGTTTATTGACTTCAGTCACCAGTGATTGCCAGTAAGCCACGAATTTGATGAGTAAGGGACCAAAAAATGAGGTAAATATCTGACATTTTTTGAAAATCTTATATATTGGATGTAAAACATTTCTCCAACAGCATTTACATATACGACAGCAAGTTAGAAACATTAAATGGAGGAACTATTTTACATCAAAAATACAAAAAAATAACAATGTAGTAATAAAAATATGTAAAACACAATTATTCAACTGACAGCCCATTTGCCAAGCACAATAATGCTCTTCAGGTTGTGTGTTACTGTGCATCAGTCCACAAAAACACCCTGGGTAAGCATTATTTGCACAGTAACGCACACCCTGTTGGGCATTATTGCTTGCATATTAGAAATGGCAAGAAGTTGTTAACACAATGACACTACGTTTGTCAGTCTAGGATGTCCTGCAGTGGAGAAATTGATCTTTGCTTGCCACTTATTTTCATATTTATGTTCATGTTTTCATAACTGAGTAACCTACAATTTATTTAGGTGTATGGTGTGAAACACCAGTGTAGCAGACAGGACAGTTCACAGAAAATGCTGAATTATATCACTTGTACTGAAAGTATTGCTAGTTATTTGTTAGTAATTATGAAAATAAGCAATATTTCCATTTGTAATACTTCAAAAAACAAGTGAGTTGCAAACTGATGCATTACCTTAAATGTGTGAAGGAAACTGTCTTTGATATCTGCACTTTAAGTTGCACATGTTGAGAGATGCCCATTATTATTTATATTGCTAATACAGTTAAACACATTTTCATATTTCTGTAAATATCTCAAAAAACAATGCATTTATAGGAGAATTTCTTGTCATACAAAAGCTTATGTCTGGTAAACGAACACATTTTAACAGTATATGGGTAGGTTGCATAGGATTCAAGGTATAGCAATTTGTTTATGAAAGTTCAGAAAAATATAATTTGGGGTTTGTATGCATTATATTACAGTTTTTATGAAAAAAGACTATGGATACACTGACTATTATCACTGTAAAGAATGCTTGTTATTGACAGTGCTATTTATGCAATTTTTAATAACTTATTTTTTACAAAATATTGACATTTGTTTATTTTATGCATTTTAAGTGTATTTTTCAGAAGATGCTCTGGAATTCAAAATGTGTGTAGGCTGCTGTATGACACTCCACACATACTGTGGATATAAAAAGTTTACACACCCCTGTTAAAATGGCAGGTTTTTGTGATGTAAAAAAAAAGACCAAAATGAATCATTTCAAAACTTTTAACTTGTACAGTTCATTTGAAAAACAAACAGATCTGTTAGGGGAAAAATATAAAAAAACATACAATAAGCTGGTTGCATAAGTGTGCACACCTTTAAACCAATACTTTGTTGAAGCACCTTTTGATTTAATTACAGCATTCACTCTTCTTGGGTACACACTTGCCATCAATTAAAGAGACTCTGATTAACTCCAAATAAAGTTCAGCTGTCCTAGTAGGATTTTCCTGACATTTACTCAGTTGCCTGCTACAGCAAAAGCCATGGTTCACAGAGAGCTTACAAAGCATCAAAGGGATCTCATTGTTGAACGGTATCAGTCAGAAGGGTACAAAAAAATTTCCACAGCCTTGGATATACCATGGAACACAGTGACGGCAGTCATCAAAAAGTGGAGAAAATGTGGGACAGTAGTGACGTTGCAAAGAACTGGATATCCCTCCAAAATTGATGAAAAGACCAGATGAAAACTGGTCAGGAGGATGCCAAGAGACCTACCACAACAATGAAGGAGCTGCAGGAATTTCTGGCAAGTACTGGTCGTGTACTACATGTGACAACAGTCTTCCGTATTCTCCATATGTCTGGGCTGTGGGGTAGGGTTGCAAGAAGGAAGCCTTTTCTTGCACACAAAAACGTCCAGGCCTGGCTTAAATTTGCAAAACAATCCATCAAGTTTCCCAAAAGCATGTGGGAAAATGTGTTATGGTCTGATGAGATGAAGGCTGAACTTTTTGGCCACAATTCCAAAAGGTACGTTTGGCGCAAAAACAACACTTCGCATCACCAAAAGAACACCATCCCCACGGTGAAGCATGGTGGTGGCAGTATCATGCTTTGGGGTTGCTTTTCTTCAGCTGGAACTGGGGCTTTAGTCAAGGTGGAGGGAATTATGAACAGTTCTAAATGCCACTCACTCTTGGCCCAAAACCTTCAGCCGTCTGCTAGAAAGCTGAAGATGAAGAGGAATTTCACCTTTCAGCACAACAATGACCCCAAGCATACATCCAAATCAACAAAAGAATGGCTTCACCAGAAGAAAATTAAAGTTTTGGAATGGCCCAACCAGAGCCCAGACCTAAATCCAATGGGTGACCTGAAGAGGGCTGTGCACAAGAGATACCCTTACAATCTGACAGATTTGAAGCACTTTTGCAAGGAAGAGTGGGCAAATATTGCAAAGTCAAGATGTGCCATGCTGATAGACTCCTACCCAAGAAGACTGAATGCTGTAATTAAATCAAAAGGTGCTTCTTAGTTTAAGGGTGTGGACACTTATGCAACCAGCTTATTTTACATTTATTTTTTATATTTTCCCGTAACAAATTTGTTTGTTTTTCAATTGAATCGTACAGGTTATACATCACATTAAAGGTGGGAAACGTTTTAAAATGATTTATTGTGGTCTCATTTTTTATATCACAAAAACCTGGCATTTTAACAGGGATGTGTAAACTTTCTATATCCACTGTAGTTGTTGATGAGTTAACAATAGATACAAGTTATGTGATTTAACAGAGAAATTAAAGGTAATTTAGCATAACGCAGACAGGAACTGCAATATGGAGTATGAGAAAAGCAGGCTTACTTTTATATTTAGATAGAAAGCCGGGGAGAGACATTAACAGAAGACAAGAAGCAAGTGAAAAAGGGGAGAGTAAGGAGATATAAGGTATGAATAGGTAAATGTTCACATTTATGGATATAGTTCATCCTGGTATTGAACAAGAAAAGAGCCAGATTTTGGCTAGGAAGTCCTTCGGAACTGTTTTGAAGGATGGGAGGGAGGTTATTGACCTGATGAATAGAGATAAGGAGTTTCAGACCTTAGCAACATGGTACGATTACAGACATTGTCCAGCAGATTTGATAGGTTTGTGGACAGACAGGAGTTTTTCTGTCATTAGATCATAATGACCAACTGGGAACATATTTGTGTAGAGTGTTATTTAGTGATAGACAAGCAGATGGATTTTGGATAATTTTATAGGTGGTAAAAGCTGTGTATATGTTAGTTGATGCAGTAGTTCTAACTAATTTAGGCTTTTTAGTGCCATACAGTGGTGGTTTCTGAAAGGGGTATTTCCTGCATATTTTGCAACGTTGTTATAGCATTGAACACATTTTAATTTTTGTGATGCATAAAGGTTAGTAAGGATGGGAGCACCTTAAAGGAGTTGGGGGGAGGAGGTAAGTAGTGGCAAGTGTAGCTTTAGTTGTGTCGTTGCGAAAGTCTTTGGCTGTATAAAGCATCCCTAGCTTTTAATGAGTTTTTCTTATGCAATTATTTTGTATGCAGGTCAAATTTAAGAATATCATCCACTATCATCCTTAGTATTTTGTTATGAGAAATATGACTTCAATGGTTGTGTTATCGAGAGAGAACTTTAAATATTGCTTTTTCATGGGAAGTGGATTTTGGGAAAAAAAGTAGTAGTTTGGTCTTTCTAGGGTTGAGCATGAGTTGTGAGTTACAAGGCCATGTTTCAGTTGCTGTTAAAGCTTCCTGAGTAATTTTTTGAGATGTACCATGTCAGATGTGCAGATGAGTGTGAAGTCATCTGCTTACTGTATTTGTGAGGCCCATTGTGTGGAGGGTGTTGGTCAGAATGTTAAGGACACAATAGACTGAGAACCTTACCAGATAACTTTGCTGTGGCTTGACCAGCAGACTTGTATACACTGCCCGCAGTACTGCTGTCGGTATACCATTCCTCTGGCCATTCTCCCAGTCTAATCTACCCTATATCATGAAAAAGTATGTGGGATAGTTAAAAGTATTCTACATAAGTTTATCAGCTTACCTCCCATTTATGGAAAGCAACCCACCTTTTCCTGAGAGAGGGCTGTCACCTCTAAATTGGTGTTGTTGAGTCTCATCTTGTCCACTACACACTGACAAAATTATGGACTTCATGTCCCCTGAATGGATCCTTTCCCAGCTTTGATTGTACTTGGCTATCCATTTTTGAATTTTAAACAGGAGTGAAGACACAAGACACTCAGATGAGGCTCGTTACCTACCTTGAATGTATTTGTCTTAATGCATCAAATTCAGACAAAAGTCTCACTTCACAAATACAGGGATAAATGGCATTGTTCAATGACCTTGGAACTACCATACTGTTTGTAGTTTCTCCCTAGAAACATTCGGAGGTGCACTATATAATATGACTTCCATCAGGACCAAAAAATGCATTTACACCATACTAGCAAACTGCCATTACACTTGTCCTTTTCTGGGGGGTGGTGGCAGAGTTGATCTAGTGTTCCATGACAGGACGGATTGTACTGCAGTTATATAATCACAAATACTTACCCTTTCATTGCCACATTTAAAGGTATTAATGTCAGTCGGAGCTGTAGCTTGAGTGGAGTGGTTGCCCTTAGGTCTGATGACATGACTGTAAAGCCAATCAATAACTCTTGGCTCAAAAATGTAGTTTCAACAAGTTACCTTTATGAGCAGCTTTATCTTTTAGTGTTGTGTTAATTATGGGCAGTCTAAGCCAAGAACAGAAATAGTTCACCATATAGCATCTCTAGACTTCAAAGTGGGTTTCCCCTCTATCCTGACCTTCATGATTGACAGGTTTGTCTGTCCACCATTTGAGCTCCCAACCAAGTAGCACTGAAATTCAAGTCTTAGAAAGCACTCTTTATGTTGGCTATTGTCTCTGCTTGAAAGATGCTGGAACTTCAGGCTGTGCTTATTATGCAACCATCTCTCTTCATCACATAGATTGGTGTTCCTGAGGGCAAGCTCATCTTTCCTACCAAAGTATTTTCTGAACTCTGTATGAACCAGTCCATTGATTTCACTCTTTTCTTTGCTAGGGTAAAACAGCAAAACAATGAAAGGTTTGTATGATGAATGTATACTAACAAACCCTTTCCAAGTGAATTAATAGCTGTGTCATCTTTTGCCATCAGGCAGCTGACCACTTATTGCAAATTAATGCTGTGGTCAGAAGATTGGTCTTGGGTATATGCCTCCGGCAACTATTGTCTTGATTATGACTTAGAATCATCTTCAGTCTAAATATTTTTCAGTACTTTGCCTTTTGAACTTCATTCTGTCTCTTTACACTTCCACTTCAACAGTGGTTTACTGCTTCAGATTCAGCCATGACATACATCAAGGAGGTCCCTTTTGTTGAATTTAGTGACTATATTCTTGCAGTCAGAGGCATAAATGAAGTGGGGCAATGGTGGCAGCTACCCCAGGTGCAAAGTGTTGCAGAAGGCACGATTAGAAGATTTTGATGGTGCAGGAGGTGTGCAGTACTGCCTTTCAGAAGTAAGTACTGGTACTGCATTTGCAGTCACAGCTGAAGCAGTGAAGTGTTTACCACGTGGGAATTTAACTGTAACAAGGCATTTGTAACATATGTAACAGGCAGTTTGCTACACTTTCACAGTAGAAGAGTTTTTTTGTCCTCACCTTTGAGTTGAGAGGGGACTGCACAGGGCATCAGATCACCTCGTGTAATATCAATTAATGTATGAGGTGACTCTTGTTGATGAGTTAAGGATATCATTGTGCCACAATCCTGTATGTCAATAGCCTGTCCATTTATCCTTGGCTATTGGACTTCTGTGTAAATCAGGCAGAGTGCGTACTTGTATGCTGCTTGTTAATGTAAGTGTCAAGTGCTTTAATATTTCTTCATTTGGAAGTAGTGTTCTCACTAGTAGTGGAGGTGATTTGGCAGGTTCAGGGACTAGGCATTCTTATCTAGCCATAGTTGGGATATTGTGGCATGCTTCAGAACCACTGTTCTCTACCCTCTAGCATGATATCTTCCAGGAAAATACAGAATTCAGATTGTTAAAAAGATTGATATTTTCTGCCCCCTGTCATCCCACTGCAGCTTGCTGGTGCTGGTCATGTGCTACAGCTAGCTTCTGACATCTTTATTTGTAATTTCTGCTACCATACCAAAGCAAAAAGGCATCATAGTGCTTAACCTACACAGCAGAATGTCCCCTTTATCCAGTTGTCAGGGAAACGAGTTTCCTACAACAAGAATGGCATTCCCTTGCCTGAGATAAATGTAAGTAACCCTGTTAATCTTGATATAAACCATTCTGTGTAGCCTGAGCTGAAGCACATCGCCATCCCTCCTTGCTGCCCTCTTTCCTTGCAGTCCCACATTACTTAGCCCCTAGCCTTAAATAGCACCTGTTCAACTATTCTACTCTTTCTATCTCCCAGAATTGTACACTGTCCATCTATTTGTATGCCAATGATGCTACACTTATCTGCTCCGCCTCCACCCCCCCAAGAACTCCAAATAAAAATGCAATCATCTTTTCAGGACATTGAAAGATATCTCTCCCAACACCAACTCATTTTAAATCCCAACAAAACTAAAATCATAGTCTTCAATAACAAAAAAATAACAAGACTCCCCGCCCCTTATCTCACTCACTTCAACAAATGGAACCAAGATAGTCCCCACAAATCACACTAAACTTTTAGGTGTTACCATAGATGAGAACCTCAAATTTAATGCACGCATTGCCCAAACTGTCAAAAAGGTCAACATCAAACTAGGCACCCAATACAGGGCCAAGCCGTACCTAACTCCCAATGCCAGGCTAGCTACTGCTCACACACACCTGCTATCCACCCTCTTGTATGGTTCCCTTATATTCACTAATCTTAGAAAGTCAGACCTCAACAACCTAGAATCATGCTACAAAAGCACTAAATATGCCACCAATCAACCACACAGATCTCACCACTGTTAAGCTCTCTCACAGTTAAACTGGCTAGAGCACCCCAACTTTTTAACACTTAATCAGCTAACCTTAGCCCACAAAATAATCCACCTCCCTAATGACTCCCAGCAATCTCCCATATAGTCCAACCCAGTAACAATCTCAGATCTTCAAAGAAACTCTTACTCAAGGTCTCCAACTCCCACAACTCTCATGGCGACTCCCTCTTATCGCACAAAATAGCCAAACTCTGGAACACTCTTCCAGAGAGAATTGCAAAAAAAACCCTACTCACAATCAGTTCAAAGCACTCCTAAAAGAACATCTCACTGATCATTGGCTGTGCTCTTGCCACTCTCCTGGATAACTATTAACCCACTTCTATTCCTGTTCTCTTATAACCTCCATCATCTAATGTCCTATTTTTGTCTTATTTAAAAAAAAAAAAAATTCCCAGTACTGCAGAGTGCAATTGCTTGGTCCGTATTATAGAATGCACTGCTGTATCAGTCATATTGTACATATGCCTATATTGATTGCAGAAATTGTTGTTTTGTACTACTATGGAGGTTTTCTCCCCAGGTCTCCTCTGAAAACAGGCCCATGGCCCATTCGGACACTGCACGATAAAGAAATGTAATAAAATAAAAATAAAATTTGTACCCCAGGATGAACTCTTGATTTTAGCAGGTTTACCACTTACCTTGAGTGGCTTGTCTGATAGTTTTTGTCTTTCTTTTTGGAAAACGTCAAGGTCTGCCATAAAAGGGGACTCCTTATCTAATATTTTACTGTAGTGAAACCTCTCAAGGTCAACTCTAATTAGGGGTTTTCTGGCACTCACTGGTTACTATACACATACTGTTGGTTTTACTTTCTTTTTTCCCCTCCCATCATGCTTTGCGACATTCAAAGACTGTGACGTGCATTTCACTCCGTCTTTTCTGCCACCAGCCATCCCACTGCAGCTTGCCAGTCCCAGTGATGTGCCACAGCTAGCTTCTCTCATCTTTATTTGTAATTTCTGTTACCGTACCAAAATGAAAAGATATGGAATACTCATCCAAAGATTCTCCCCTCACCTCTCTAGACCTCACAAATTTAAAGAATGCCGTAGGTTAACAAACTTCAACCGTGATACATGTAATAATTCTCTCACATCTATAGATTGGTCCTTCCTTTCATTCCTACCTCTTGATGAAGCTGGTCTACAATTCAACTCTATCACTTCACTCTCTTGCCCCTTCCAGAACTATAAGAGTCAAAGCTCTGTGTTCTCCTTGGCTCACCAACTCTATTCGGTCTCTTATCCATAACAGAGAAGTCTGTCCTGAACCTATGGACTAAGACCGATTCTCTCACACACTACCAAAAATATAGGGAACTCTGCAGTCTGACCAAAAAGCACATAAACATTAATAAAAAGAACTTCTACCACACCCCCCAAACTACAGAACCCAGAAACCCCCAAAAATTCTGGAATACTTTCAACCATATTCTCCACCCAGGAAAAATCCCTCAACTCCCAACCCCTGCCTAAATAACACACCCAAAGAAACGGTGTCCATTTTCAATTCATACTTTATGGATACCATCAGCAAACTTATGCAGACTTCCTTCCCAACCAGTCCCTTACTTCCCACCCCCCACTACAAAACAGCCCCTTCTCACTAACTCCTTTTCCTACCAGCTACATTAAAAATCTCCTTCTTAAGCTTAAACCATGTTCCCCATCTGCAGATAACCGTCCATCTGTCTTCCTTAAGGCTGCTGCTAACTCCATAGCATATCTTGTCTCCATCCTTATAAACCGCTCAATAAGTGAATCCACTGTCCCTACTCTCTGGAAACAAATTTATACCATACCTATCCACAAAGGTGGAAACTCAGTAGAGCTCTCTAATTATTGATCTGTTGCCAAACTTTCTCCCCTCTCTAAAACTCTTGAACACTGTGTTCATAAACAAATCTTGGCCTGTCTCACTCAAGAAAACCTGCTAACCCCTACACAGCATGGCTTCTACCCCTCCCATCACCACTACAGCTCTCATTTCCCTGACTCACTCCATCTCCCCAGCCAGAGACAGTAATAAACTAGCATCCTGTCTCTTTCTAGACCTCTCCAAAACCTTTGACACTGTCATGCTCCCTATCCTCCTCTCCAGACTTTCTCAACTCAACCTCTTCTCAGCAACTGTCTCTTGGTTTAACAGCTACCTCACAGACAGACAGCAATCCGTCAAATGGCTCTCTGCTCTTTTTCCCTTTCTCCCCATCAAAAGTGGTTGATGTTTTGGTTTCACCATGTTTGAGTTGATGCAGTGCTATTTATATTACAATGGATTACATGTGATCTTAGCTGCTCGTAGACGTTGTCAAATGGAGCAGCATATTTATTAACAGGACTTAGCTGTTATTAACATGTGACAGCAATGTTGTTTAGTTTGCATAGGTTGCTTATAGCCGTGTAGTCTGAACGCTTTGTATTTTTTTTTTATTTTACTTACCTGTGAAGCCCTGTGTAATATGTTCATAGGTTGGTACTAGGCTATCGGCCCTAAGGCCTATGCAAGCCTAGTCATAACAATTCCCTGGAAATTTTTTCCCACAATATTTACTTCTCTGGGCCGCTGTCTAGCAGGGCGACTGACAGGAATCCTCCATACATAAGTAAGTTGCTGGTGTCCAGTCAGGTAAACCCACACTCAATGGACAAGAGACTGCTAGTAATTTCCAGATTATACCTTAAACGTTATTTAAATATTTATGTTCATTTTGTTGACTCAAAAAGTACACTGGTGCAAGGATCCTTTTCAGGCACGACCTGGGCATTGCTGCAAGTGTCAGTAGTCAAACAGATATCAGTTAAATCAAAACAGTAATACAGTGCAAGAGAAATACATACATAAAATAGCATTTAGTCAAGGTGCATATGCAGGGCATAATTAGTATACATTGTACAATGTTTATAATCTTCTCATCAGCTATAGATCATTTGCAATTCAAATTATCCAGTAAACACCAGAGCCAGGTCTTATAATATTTATAGTATTCCATGTATAATTCGGTAACTCTTTTTCTTACCAAACCCTATACTTGTAGAATTTTCCTCCTTTATTGTTTTGTGATGTAAGCGTATTGCGGAGCTCTTTCAGAGGTAGCCAAAGGGATACCTGTATCTCAAAGCCTATATATAATTACTTTTTAACTGTTATTATCAAGTTTCCATACATTACTAATATTTATTGATCGCTGCAAGGCAACTTGTTGATAAATATTGCTTTTTAATTTATTTCCTGAATTTTAACCAGGCCTGCACTTAAACTTGATTCCACACATATTGAGTGTCTTAATCCTGGAGATTCCTAAGGCTTTTACATTAATGGGTGTTTTCCCAACATTTTTTTTCATGCATGCATACATACTAGAAAAACTATGACTTTTAAGCTCAGATCCCTTTAATTACTTCTGCCATAAGACATACATTTTCCATTTTTACTTGGGTGATGATCTTTGTTTTTTTTTTTTTTTTATGTAAGGTTCTGTGCTTCTGTATCTACAGTACCTGGAATGCATCAAACGTGAGTCAAAGCACTTCCCATTAAGATGCAGGCAGAATAACAGGCTGCTTTGTCCATTCCTCTCACCTTTAATTAGTTTTTATGAATTTTGGTCCTGGCAACTTTTTTTTTTCTAAAGTTTTTTTCCCTAGGTGATATTGGGGAGCTAGCACTGTCCTTTTTTTGTATCTCAAAAGAGGCTGACAAAGAGACTGGGATATCTGGTACCCAGAGGGACTAAACGGCAGGATCCTATTACTTTTGAGCCTCTGGACCTCTATCCCACCAGCCAGCAAGACAGCATGTCAGTTACGTCATCTCCTAGCTCCGTGGATATGAAATATGAGTAGATCTTCTCGGAGCTGCAGAAAGTCAACCCTGGTGGGTTACATGGAGAGGATGGCATGGAGACTGGGTGAACTCAAAGATGCCGTCTCCTCCTATGCTGATTATTTAACTGAATTAGCCTCATTTATGGGATGTGTAGGCCAGAGGTTAGCTAATGTGGAATCCAGGCTTGACTCATATGAAATAAAGGCAAGTGGATCTGGAGGACTGAGCTAAGTGAAAGAGTATCCAGCTTAATGGGATGCCGAGGGGAATGACTCTATGGCTTTTATGACTGAAAGGATTGCTGAATAGTTTGGTCTGCCTAGAGATGAGATTGCTTTGGAGAAGGCTCAGAGCTTGGTTGTACCATAAGATCTGAGAGCCTGTGTACACTGTCTGACTCTCATCAAATCCTCTACTTTTGTACTTAAAGAGAATGGGCTGTCACTGTTACAGGCATCTGGGAAGACTTTGCACACTTGTAACCAAAGGGTCTTTGTGATCACAACTTTACCACTGATACCTAGACATGCAGGCTGGCCTTCCAACCCATTAGGAACATTTGTAAGGAAAAGGAGATGGATGTGCAAGGTAATTTTCCCAGCTCAGTTCTGCACCTAATCAGTGGAGTCACCTCCAGAACCTTTTCTTTTGTTCAGAATATTAATGTTGGGAAACGAGAAGCTGCAGAAGAAGATAGAAGACCTCTTAATAGTTTAAATATACCTAACAGACATACTACTTAGTAACCATATGTTGTGAGATGTATTGTAATAAAATATGTTTATTGAGTCTGATCTGTGGAAGTGTCTAATACCCCACTTTTTCGTGTTTCTTACACTGTTTGGGGGGCGGGTGTCTTTTCGGTGAAATGCCTTGCTTTCAGTAACTAACTTGTCCTGTTCACTGAATATAATGCTATGATTGACTTTTCCCGTAGATGGACAGTTCAGACAAACCATACCATTTATTGTCAACAAGGCAATGCAAAAGTACATAATTTACATAATTATATGCTTGCTTTATATTGCATACTGAAGTTGTTTGACTTTGGATTCATATGGGGGGGTTGTATATCTCTGAGAGGGGAGGGTTAAATTGATTAAAGTGACTGCAACCTGCCTAGAAATTCCTGTGGTGTGGGTGCTCTCCACGGGGAAGGTTGGCTGTTTTCAGATTAACAGTGCGGGTGTTGTATGAATTTGATACTTGCACAAAAGATGATATTGTGATGTGGATGAGTTTAGTGATGGTGTTATGATGGGGATGGGTTTAAGGATGGTGCTGTGATGTGGATGGGTTTAAGGATGGCGGTGTAATGTAGATGTGTTTAAGGATGATATTGTGATGTGGGTGGGTTTAAGGATGGTGCTGTGATGTGGGTGGGTTTAAGGATGGTGCTGTGATGTTTATGGGTTTAAGGATGGTGCTGTGATGTGGCTGGGTTTAAGGATGATATTGTCATGTGGATGGGTTTAAGATCATGGATTTTACATGTGTAAGTGGGACTGGGCTACTTAGCTAATATGTGTCATACCCTATAGAGCATTGTGATGGTTTACATTCTCCCTCCTTCCCATATAGGTTCATAGGTAGGTACTAGGCTATCGGCCCTGGGGCCTATAGAAGCCCAGCCAAAAAGGTACCCTGGCTTTTGCCACCCAAGAAAATTATTTTCCTGTGCCACTGTCAAGCAGAGCCACAGAGGTGATCCCCGGGGTGAATTTCCTATTTCCCATCCAAAAAATATGACAGTGATAATATGGAAAAGCCTTCATCTGAAAAGACTTGTTCTTATGCCTTCTTGTAAAACATTTGAAAATAGTAATTCTGGTGTTTTCATTTTTGGTATTAGGGTAAGTAGTGTTTTAAAGTTTGTGGTTTTCATTGCTGGTAATGCTCCTGTTTTTTTTCAACCTGCTTGTAATTTACTTGAATATAATAATAAGGCACATAAGTTTTAACAAAAAGGTTGAACTTTGTCTGATGGACTAAAGACCTGGCAAACTTTGCAGCATTATTTGACCAGGATGTGGATCCTTCTTGATTGGGGTACTAGAATGTATATATATACATATATCATAGGGTCATGTCTGTGGCTTAAGGATTGTTACATTTCTGGGCTGAGCCTGAAATTAGTCAATACTGATCAGTGCACTACCCCGGTAAACAAATATAAATGAATAGAAAATAAATTATTTTCATGGAATGTTAATGCAATTACCAACCTTGTGAAAAGAGAGAAATTATTTAACTATTTTAAGAGTCTGATCCCAGATATTTTGCCATTGTAAGATACCCACCTTAACAGACAGTTACATTTGGAATTAGAAAGAGGATGCTACATATGTGGTGGCTTCACTTCTTATCCAGAAGGAAGGAGGTGCACAGCAATAGTTTTAAATAAAAAGTTACTACATATAACAGTGACAGATATATACTGTGATAAATGAGGGAGATACACACACACGCACACACATATATACACACACACACACACACACATATATATATATATATATATATATATATATATATATGTGTGTGTGTGTGTGTGTATATATATATATATATGTATGTATGTGTATGTATGTGTGTGTGTGTATATATATATATATATATATATATATATATATATATATATACTGATAAAGGGATGTCTGTGTGGTGCCCTGATTACTTTCCTTTATGTATATATTCCCCAGACACAGTAATCTCAGATTGTGTTGATATTCTGAAGGAATGGGGCCATTTGCAGGAAGGTATAGTTACTTGCACAAGTGACTACTTTCCATCCCTAGAAGAGTAACCATTTCTGCCTTGGCTAATTTCCTAAGAAGGTTCACTGACAGCATAGGTATGGTAGACATGTTTCATTGTTTGAATTGCACTTCCTCCCAGAAATAGGTCTTACTCTAGGCTAAACGAGTTTTTTGTTTCAGTGGAATATGCCTAACTGTTTCACTACCTAGACAACCCTCCCTGTTGTTCTGTGAGACTATTCCCCAGTACTTGCAACATTTTGTATCTCAGGCTGTCCACCTGCAAAAATATGGATAGTTAATATGGCACTCTGTAATTCTGATAATTTGGGGACCCTCCTGCAGGAGTTGTTTACAACATATGTCCCCTGTTGACCAAGAATGATAACTAGTGTGCTCCATATGCTTTGGAGATCCTGAATGTTATAAAATAAGGGGGGGGGAGCTAATGTCAAAGCAGTTTGTATGTTAAATTGGCTCCTCTCCAGTCCAGTGGAGGCATGGTGACTGACTTAGATTTTTTTCTTGGGCACACCACATTTGACAGTTTGCTGACGTCGCCATTGGTGATAGTTTATTCTGTTAAGTCTGATAAATGATTTCTAGCTAACCTGGATGTGCAGAAAGCATTTGACCAAGTCTTTTACTGTTATTTTTACAGTTCTAGAAAAAATGGCTTTTCCCTTGAACTTGTTTCACTAATAAAGGATCTATATGAAAACATGAAAATAAAAATCAAAATAGGCTCTAAAACTTTCGAAGGATATTATTCTGCAAGACAGAACAAGGCATAATTGTCTCTTGGCCACACCAACTATCCCTGATTTTTTACTCAGATTTTAGCTCTCTCCCTCCTAAAACTGGTGATTTTTGAAGGAAAGGTGGCGAATTACACTTAATAAATAATGACAGTAAATAAGAATAATGACTTCTTTTACTTCAGAAAATGTATATTAATTCATATTCTCTTATTCTGTCAGTATTTCAAGTTAATAGTACAAATATTTTAAAAGCGTCCCTGATTGTCTTGGATTTTTACTGGATTTGCCCCGATTCTTTTGAAATTCGTCCCTGATCGGTTGAGAGCTGTGCTCTTGGCCCCTCTCTTGCTTGTGCTGTGTTTTAACCACTGTTTGTCAAATTACAAGAAATACTTTTTTTTCTTGGGAATAATCTTATATCCCTCTCTTAATATATAGTTCCACTCCTTTGTATTACAAACACAGAAAGGGAGACTGGCATAGGTTTTAAGGTTTTGCACTCATTTGGGTAGGTTTCTGGGTGTAAAATCAGTGCTAGTAAGACAAAAACTGTTAGCATTTAACTGTATCCCTTCAGCGGCACAGTGTTAGAGTTTCCCTATCCTAGGCACTGTTAACTCCTTGACGTATTTAGTGGTTGCTTTGACTAATTCATTGGAAGACATTGGAGATTGTTGACTTTTAATATTATTATTGTAACAATGAAGATTTTTTTTCATCTTTGGCATGAGTTAAAGTTGTATTCACAGTGTTTGGTGCTAGCCATTAAATGGTTTGTTTTCTCCCTCATACACTGTGCTAAGTAGCGCCTCATTTAATTCCATTGAGGGAGTAATTTTCACACTATTGGGAGGCTAACCTCCTCTTTTCTCTGTCTGGCCCAAAAATGCAGACTTTTGAGAGAGTTACTTTCCTTGCCAGGTGATATTCTGGACTTCCAGTACCAGATTTTGAATTTTCCAATGAAACGGCTCATCTCAAGTTATTGTATTGTCTTATTAGTCCTCAGGTGAATGCCATATGGAAGTAGATACTGCTGATCAGTTTCATGGCAGTAACCTGTTGCAGAAATTATTGGTGATGAGAAAAATGTTTTTTAGGAGGTAAGAGGCCTGTACTTAAGGCACTGCTGAAAATGCTAGTGTGGATGTTTAATATCACTAAGATAAGAAGGTGGGTGCACTAGCCTGGGAGAATTTTGAAGCAGACACACAAAAACCAGGATAAGGTTCAATGCTGATTTAAAGGTACTGGGAACATCTTTTAGTAGGCTCTGCACCTGCAAGCTAACCTGGTCTATTATTTTATCACCTGCCCTTTTCTCGTAGGGTTAGACTCTGAGGTAAGACTGCTCCTGGCTGATACTAACCATTCTAAATTTGATCAAGATTATGGGGGAAATGGTCATAAACAGTTCTTAGATGAAAAAAGTGTCTCCTCCTCCTCCTCACCAAAAAAAAAAAAAAAAAAACAAAAAACTGCACTCTGGTATAGTGGAGCAAATTGCAAGACCTCTCAAAAGGACTGATAGTTCTCTGGAAATTCAGTGTGTGTGGTTAGAAAGGTTAAGAAAGAGCTGCTCAGGTGTTAAGGGTTCTTTTCCTTTAATGCTGTTATCCCTCTCCTGATTGTTTGACAACGTGGTATGTTGGAGGTTGTGTAGTTTTCTTCTTATTTCAGTGTGTTCAGTCTGATAGCCAGTGGTTTGAACCTTGAATATTGGTTTTATGAGACATTAGGTTAAGAACTTTTCCCTTTAAGCAACTAACAGCAGGCACATGTAAAATGCACTGAAGAGCCACATTTTTGTAATGTATGATGAATTTGAATCCAAACGGATGACTTTCAGAAAATGTTAGCAGTAACTGTTAAGATTTCTGGGGTCTGTCTTTTATTTACAGCAAGACAGTTATTTTCATATAATGTAGTGTTCTAGTCAGAAGTGTAGTAACCATAAACTTAACCATTATTAAGGTCTTAATGTTCGGACAGTTTTAACAGTGTAACATAACTTTGTCCAGTTCTGATTCTTTAGAACCTTAGACTAGCATAACAAAACATTTTCTCCTCTAACTCTCTCTCCCTCTCTTTTGCTTTCTTTCCCACTTTATCTCTGTTAGCTAAATCACAAGTTTTGTAGTATATTAACTGCAAACAACGTCCATACATTCTCACCTTAGGTCTTATTTTTTTGGTAGTCCCTACCTTTGTCATCAGCATGAACTGGACATTATTGCTAATTCATATTATCTGTTAACCAAAATATCTCATGAAGATTGCTGGTTTAGACAGACTTACAACTTGCAAATTATAATTTATTGTTTTCCTTCTCTGGATTTAGCTGTTCATCCCACACATCTGTTGTGTTGTGATTTTTTGTCTAAGTGTCAGTGCATACTCTTCTAGCATTATCTACTCTCCAAGCATTATCTTCTGTACTAAATGATCACTTTATAGCAGGACACGACCCAATCTTGTAGAGTTTCAGGCTCACACACGGTCTCTCTCTCTCTCTCTCTCTCTCTCTCACACACACACACACACACACACACACACACACACACACACACACAGTGCTTGTCTCTGAGCTGCACATTTTGTTCCACACTATTATTCAAGCTTTTCTTTTATTGGCCATTAGGGAATAAATGATGTACTTCTTTTCTAGGCACAAATGGATGCTTAATCCCTGTACTTATAAACAAAAAAATCTTGATGAAGGGCTTATGCCTGCTCAGAAACCCAAGTAATTGCAAAACGTATGTTGGTCCAGTTAAAGATATTCATAGGATTATAGGAGATTACTAGCCTATCGCCTGGGAGGTCATTTTAAGCCTAGTCGTTTCAACCCAATGTAATACTATAGAAGTGCTAATCAGTACCCTAAATTGCATTTAGTGATGACTGCTCATGTCCAGGAGGGTTGTGAGTGCTATACCTAGTAAGAATTTACAGTGCCCTATCCACTCGACCAGGTTCCTCTTGAACAGTGTCATAAAGGTGCTCTGTTTCACATGATTGGTAGCCTGTTCCAAACACGTAGCAGTTGCTGGGAGATTAATCTGCCCTCCTGCATATACTGTTTAAGTCACAGGCCATATTTAAGTCCCTGGAATGGGTAGCCCTAGATCTAAAAAGCAAAAAAAGGAGATGAAGGCAATAAAAGGCACTGATAAACAAAGAAAATTGCCCAAACAACCACAAGGGAAGCTCGCCCTAGATCTATTTGATTTATGAATATGCAGCAAGTTCATTAGGTTTGGGTCTTGGTTTGCTCTGTAGGCCAGGCATAAGTCTCCCCTAAGAAGTCTATACGATATGGAGTATAGTGACAGGGGCTTTTGTTAGTCCATGTAAGGCACATGCTGGAGGCCCTTGATCTTCTTTGTTAGAAACCTCTGAGGTCTCTCTACCTGCTGCAGGTGCTTAGTACAGTATATGCCAAGTGGGGTATTATACGCAATTATGGGCCTGATAAGTGCGGAGAATAGGGGGGTTATAACTTCTTTTGCTGTCAAGGCGATGTCTTTACTAATCAAGTGTGCTAAGTGGAAAGATTTCCTTACTATGGTAGACACTTGTGGACAAAGTTACGTTCACAGTCAGCTTGTGATCCCAGGTCCCTTACCACTTCATGGGTACCTAGGGTAATGTTGATTTTATAGTGTGAAGAGACATTGTTTGTGCTGAAGGGAATGATGATGCATTTCTTTGCATTCAGTTTGAGACTGTGAGTAATACACCAGTCATTGGTCTATGTAAGACCCTCCTGGAGTATACTGACGTATTTTGGGGATTCAGTGATTGCACCTAGTTTGCAGTCGTCTGCAGACTTGGTCAGCCACAGCCCCTTAGTTTTCAGCTGAACTTCTGAGAAGTATATACCAAACAGTAAGGGACCCAGCACTGACCCCTATGGCACCCCGCTGGTAACAGCCCTGCTGGTTAATGTGGAGTCACCCACTTTGATAGTGTGTGTCCGGTTTGTGAGCCAGTTGGCAACCCATCTTACGACAAAGGGATTTACATTCAATTTGCTACATTTATTGGTAGTGCCTGAATGTGGGATTGTGTCAAAAGCCTTTGGCAACTTGAGGTGTGCTGTGTGCACAGATTTGCCCTCACCAATGGCCTTGGTCACACTTTCAAAGAAATCCACCAGATTTAACAGGCAGGATCTGCCCTTCACGAAGCCGAATTGGGTAGGATCCAGGGTTTGAAGGTCACCTATGTCTTTATTTATGAAGTCCATAATGATACATTACATGGCCTTACAGATGAGGCTGGTCAAGCTTATGGGTCTTTAATTCACTGAGTCTGTTGCTAGGCCACTTTTGAGGAGGGGAATAACTGTAGCTGTTCTCCCTTCCACAGGAACAAAGCCTGTGCTTAGGCTGTGATTGAAAAGGGTACTTAGTGGTGATGCTAGTTCATGGTTTAGCTTATTTTGAAGGCAGCCTGGGATGTCATTCGGTCCCATAGAGGCTGTTTTTTTATGCCTTGGACAGGGCTTTGAGAACCTGCTCTTCAGATATGTAGGGTGGTGAGGAAGTTTGGGGGAAGAGTTTGTTGTAAGTTAAGGGGGTGTAAGGGAGTGAAACTTTTACCAAACCTATCCTCTAGCAGGTTTGCTACCATTGTGGGGTCATTGTGTATGATATCGTTGGCCACTAGTTCTGCACATGCTTGGGACTTACCCTTTGGGTTACTTATGTAGGTGTAAAAGGCCTTATGGTTATCTTTGGCACTACTTCATAGGTATCTCTCAAAGTAGCTCTAGGAGGATTTGACAAGTTGTCTTATTTGCCTGTTGAGGCTGAGGAGGATGCTTTTCCATCAGTGGGGCCTTACCTTTATTTTCTTGAACAGCAACTTTTTGCATTTATTGTAGAGTTTGTTGACTCTGGATTTCCACCATGGCAGCTTGTTTTTACATGGGGCTTTGGCATTGATTCTTTCTGGTACAACCAAGTTTATACATTTATGCAAGTGATTGTACAGGGCTTTAGTGTAAGCTTTGGCGTAGTTACCACTTTCAGCTTGGGGTGGGGTTTGGAATGCATTTATACCATCACCTAGAAGGATATAGTTAGTTTTTTAGTCTGATTTCACCCTTTGTGAGTTCTGGTGTTAGTGTCAGTTCAAAGGTGACTGATTTTTGCTCAGTTTTAAGGTTATACCATACATGGATCTCTACATAACTCAGTTAAGGAAAAAAATTGTCTTATTTTGAATTGTCGAAACTGATTACTACATACAAGCAGATGTCCTTCATGGATGCATCTGCAGTCATAACAACTGGGTTGTCCTGTCGTCAGGCAGCCCTTCGGTCGGCCGGATTCCAAAGTCTGGGTCCGGCTTCGGCTGATGTCGCACTTCACCCGACGTCATCACTGTTGGTCTTCGGGTATAAAAGCATCAGCCGACGCCATTTTCTTCAGTCTTTCTTGCCGCGTGGCGCCCGAAGCAGAAGCTGTTTGCAAGTGCCGGTCGGTCAGATCCAGAGATTCCTACTACCGAATACTACTTCGAAGACTTCTAAAAAGCTAAGTACCCCGTTGGGGACCTTTTCTTGCCTCAGCCGATGTCAGAAAAAGTAAACAATTGTTTAACTTGTGGAAAACAAATACCTCATAAGGATTTCCACTCTTACTGCCTACCTTGTTTAGGCCCTGACCACGACGTAGCTGCCTGTTCAGCCTGTGCTTCCTTCAACCGACGAACGCTTAGGCGTCGGTCGGAGTTTGCTGAACAGTTTTTCGGCTCCGATTTTGCGTACATTATGCCGTCGGATCATCCGACTACCCAAATAATTAAAAAAACGCAAGGAAAAAGACCGACACTCGCGGTCCGCGGTTTCGGCTGAAACCACGGATAAGCAAACCGCGAGTGTCTCATTTTCGGCCGAAACCGAGAAAACCGGTCATTCCTCAGCCGAAACCATGACTACCGAGGCTCCTGCTACTACAGTTGAATTGGCCTCTGAAATTTTACCTTCTACTGTGGCTTCTAGTGAGTTATCTGACACCATTCCTTTGGATGTTTCTACCCCAGCACGTGGTGCTGCTAGGCCTCCTGCAGCCATGTCTATCAAGGCCTTTGCCAGGGCCAAGGCAGCAAAAACTGTTAGTGCAGTTCCTGCTAAGGCCCCCTCTCACAGACACCCTTCTAGCTCTCAAATGCTTACCCTGGCAGAGGATTTGATTTCCTTAATTAGGGATCCCAATCACACCCAGACAGGGCCTCTCAGCCTCCAGAAAGAGACCTAGAACAGAGCCACCCCAGCAGGAAGGCTCTGATGATTCTTCGAGGACTCAGACACTACAGAACAGCCAGAGGCTCCTTTGTCCACTTATGAAGACTCCGATGTTGATGATTCCATTCCATCCGCTCTCCACCAGAGGAATTCTCCTTTGGGGAAACCTTACATGCCATGAGAGAACAATTCCAATGGCAAGGACAGGATTTCTCAGACTCAAGAAAAAGGCTTAGAACCTTTCTGCACCTGTCGTAACACAGGCCCTTAGCTATACCTCCAGTTTTGCCTGTTGTGGATGATGCATTTAATGACGCTTGCACTGCACCTGATTCCTTACCCCAGCTCCTGCCAAACCAGACAGATTTTACAGGGTACCTAACACTCATCACCACCTTTACAAGGCCCCACTTGCAGACCCTGAGACTATTTCCCAGGGGCCTAAGGCAGTAGCCTCTACCTCTACAAAAAACCCTCTCCTTCTGAAAGGGAAGCCAGGTCATTAGACAGATGGGGCAAAAAAGTTTACACATCCGCCACTCTTTCAGCTAGAGCTTTAAACTGTCAGTTTCACATGATTCAATATCAAGAGTTTATGCTTGATCAGTTGTCTAAGAAACTTTCCTCTGAAGAAACCTTAGATAAGAAATATGTCTTAGAAATGGTGAATAACATACAGCAGGTTAGTAACCATTCTTTGAAATGTGGCTATGATGCACTGGAGGCTTCATTTAGATCAGCCATGACTGGCACAGTGATAAGAAGGCATGCATGGTTGAAAGAACAAGTCCTGCCGGATCATGTAAAAAGCAAAGTTGTTAGATGCTCCTATGGATAAAGTGGTTGCTTTGACTAATTCATTGGAAGACATTGGAGATTGTTGACTTTTAATATTATTGTAACAATGAAGATTTTTTTTTCATCTTTGGCATGGGTTAAAGTTGTATTCACAGTGTTTGGTGCTAGCCATTAAATGGTTTGTTTTCTCCCTCATACATTGTGCTAAGTAGCGCCTCCTTTAATTCCATTGAGGGAGTAATTTTCACACTATTGGGAGGCTAACCTCCTCTTTTCTCTGTCTGGCCCAAAAATGCAGACTTTTGAGAGAGTTACTTTCCTTGCCAGGTGATATTCTGGACTTCCAGTACCAGATTTTGAATTTTCCAATGAAACGGCTCATCTCAAGTTATTGTATTGTCTTATTAGTCCTCAGGTGAATGCCATATGGAAGTAGATACTGCTGATCAGTTTCATGGCAGTAACCTGTTGCACAAATTATTGGTGATGAGAAAAATGTTTTTTAGGAGGTAAGAGGCCTGCACTTAAGGTACTGCTGAAAATGCTAGTGTGGATGTTTAATATCACTAAGATAAGAAGGTGGGTGCACTAGCCTGGGAGGATTTTGAAGCAGACACACAAAAACTAGGATAAGGTTCAATGCTGATTTAAAGATACTGGGAACATCTTTTAGTAGGCTCTGCACCTGCAAGCTAACCTGGTCTATTATTTTATCACCTGCCCTTTTCTCGTAGGGTTTGACTCCGAGGTAAGACTGCTCCTGGCTGATACTAACCATTCTAAATTTGATCAAGATTATGGGGGAAATGGTCATAAACAGTTCTTAGATGAAAAAAGTGTCTCCTCCTCCTCACCAAAAAAAAAAAAAAAACAAAAAAAACTGCACTCTGTCAAGTGGTATAGTGGAACAAATTGCAAGACCTCTCAAAAGGACTGATAGTTCTCTGGAAATTCAGTGTGTGTGTGGTTAGAAAGGTTAAGAAAGAGCTGCTCAGGTGTTAAGGGTTCTTGTCCTTTAATGCTGTTATCCCTCTCCTGATTGTTTGACAACGTGGTATGTTGGAGGTTGTGTAGTTTTCTTCTTATTTCAGTGTGTTCAGTCTGATAGCCAGTGGTTTGAACCTTGAATATTGGTTTTATGAGACATTATGTTAAGAACCTTTCCCTTTAAGCAACTAACAGCAAGCACATGTAAGATGCACTGAAGAGCCACATTTTTGTAATGTATGATGAATTTGAATCCAAACTGATGACTTTCAGAAAATGTTAACAGTAACTGTTAAGATTTCTGGGGTCTGTCTTTTATTTACAGCAAGACAGTTATTTTCATATAATGTAGTGTTCTAGTCAGAAGTGTAGTAACCATAAACTTAACCATTATTAAGGTCTTAATGTTCGGACAGTTTTAACAGTGTAACATAACTTTGTCCAGTTCTACTGATTCTTTAGAACCTTAGACTAGTATAACAAAAAATTTTCTCCTCTAACTCTCTCTCCCTCTCTTTTGCTTTCTTTCCCACTTTATCTCTGTTAGCTAAATCACAAGTTTTGTAGTATATTAACTGCAAACAACGTCCATACATTCTCACCTTAGGTCTTATTTTTTTGGTAGTCCCTACCTTTGTCATCAGCATGAACTGGACATTATTGCTAATTCATATTATCTGTTAACCAAAATATCTCATGAAGATTGCTGGTTTAGACAGACTTACAACTTGCAAATTATAATTTATTGTTTTCCTTCTCTGGATTTAGCTGTTCATCCCACACATCTGTTGTGTTGTGATTTTTTGTCTAAGTATCATTGCATACTCTCCAAGCATTATCTTCTCTACTAAATGATCACTTTATAGCAGGACACGACCCAATCTTGTAGAGTTTCAGGCTCACACACGGTCTCTCTCTCTCTCTCTCTCTCTCTCACACACACACACACACACACACACACACACACACACACACACACAGTGCTCGTCTCTGAGCTGCACATTTTGTTCCACACTATTATTCAAGCTTTTCTTTTATTGGCCATTAGAGAATAAATGATGTACTTCTTTTCTAGGCACAAATGGATGCTTAATCCCTGTACTTATAAACAAAAAAATCCTGATGAAGGGCTTATGCCTGCTCAGAAACCCAAGTAATTGCAAAACGTATGTTGGTCCAGTTAAAGATATTCATAGGATCATAGGAGATTACTAGCCTATCGCCTGGGAGGTCATTTTAAGCCTAGTCGTTTCAACCCAATGTAATACTATAGAAGTGCTAATCAGTACCCTAAATTGCATTTAGTGATGACTGCCCATGTCCAGGAGGGTTGTGAGTGCTACACCTAGTAAGAATTTACAGTGCCCTATCCACTCCACCAGGTTGCTCTTGAACAGTGTCATAAAGGTGCTCTGTTTCACATGATTGGTAGCCTGTTCCAAACACGTAGCAGTTGCTGGGAGATTAATCTGCCCTCCTGCATATACTATTTAAGTCACAGGCCATATTTAAGTCCCTGGAATGGGTAGCCCTAGATCTAAAAAGCAAAAAAAGGAGATGAAGGCAATAAAAGGCACTGATAAACAAAGAAAATTGCCCAAACAACCACAAGGGAAGCTCGCCCTAGATCTATTTGATTTATGGATATGCAGCAAGTTCATTAGGTTTGGGTCTTGGTTTGCTCTGTAGGCCAGGCATAAGTCTCCCCTAAGAAGTCTATACGATATGGAGTATAGTGACAGGGGCTTTTGTTAGTCCATGTAAGGCACATGCTGGAGGCCCTTGATCTTCTTTGTTAGAAACCTCTGAGGTCTCTCTACCTGCTGCAGGTGCTTAGTACAGTACATGCCAAATGGGGTATTATACGCAATTATGGGCCTGATAAGTGCGGAGAATAGGGGGGTTATAACTTCTTTTGCTCTCAAGGCGATGTCTTTACTAATCAAGTGTGCTAAGTGGAAAGATTTCCTTACTATGGTAGACACTTGTGGACAAAGTTACGTTCACAGTCAGCTTGTGATCCCAGGCCCCTTACCACTTCATGGGTACCTAGGGTAATGTTGATTTTATAGTGTGAAGAGACATTGTTTGTACTGAAGGGAATGATGATGCATTTCTTTGCATTCAGTTTGAGACTGTGAGTAATACACCAGTCATTGGTCTATGTAAGACCCTCCTGGAGTATACTGACGTAATTTGGGGATTCAGTGATTGCACCTAGTTTGCAGTCGTCTGCAGACTTGGTCAGCCACAGCCCCTTAGTTTTCAGCTGAACTTCTGAGAAGTATATACCAAACAGTAAGGGACCCAGCACTGACCCCTATGGCACCCCGCTGGTAACAGCCCTGCTGGTTAATGTGGAGTCACCCACTTTGATAGTGTGTGTCCGGTTTGTGAGCCAGTTGGCAACCCATCTAAGGACAAAGGGATTTACATTCAATTTGCTACATTTATTGGTAATGCCTGAATGTGGGATTGTGTCAAAAGCCTTTGGCAACTTGAGGTGTGCTGTGTACACATATTTGCCCTCACCAATGGCCTTGGTCACACTTTCAAAGAAATCCACCAGATTTAACAGGCAGGATCTGCCCTTCACGAAGCCAAATTGGGTAGGATCCAGGGTTTGAAGGTCACCTATGTCTTTATTTATGAAGTCCCATTACATGGCCTTACAGATGAGGCTGGTCAAGCTTATGGGTCTTTAATTCACTGAGTCTGTTGCTAGGCCACTTTTGAGGAGGGGAATAACTGTAGCTGTTCTCCCTTCCACAGGAACAAAGCCTGTGCTTAGGCTGTGATTGAAAAGGGTACTTAGTGGTGATGCTAGTTCATGGTTTAGCTTATTTAGAAGGCAGCCTGGGATGTCATTCGGTCCCATAGAGGCTGTTTTTTTATGCCTTGGACAGGGCTTTGAGAACCTGCTCTTCAGATATGTAGGGTGATGAGGAAGTTTGGGGGAAGAGTTTGTTGTAAGTTAAGAGGGTGTAAGGGAGTGAAACTTTTACCAGACCTATCCTCTAGCAGGTTTGCTACCATTGTGGGGTCATTGTGTATGATATCGTTGGCCACTAGTTCTGCACATGCTTGGGACTTACCCTTTGGGTTACTTATGTAGGTGTAAAAGGCCTTATGGTTATCTTTGGCACTACTTCATAGGTATCTCTCAAAGTAGCTCTAGGAGGATTTGACAAGTTGTCTTATTTGCCTGTTGAGGCTGAGGAGGATGCTTTTCCATTAGTGGGGCCTTACCTTTATTTTCTTGAACAGCAACTTTTTGCATTTATTGTAGAGTTTGTTGACGCTGGATTTCCACCATGGCAGCTTGTTTTTACATGGGGCTTTGGCATTGATTCTTTCTGGTACAACCAAGTTTATACATTTATGCAAATTATTGTACAGGGCTTTAGTGTAAGCTTTGGCGTAGTTACCACTTTCAGCTTGGGGTGGGGTTTGGAATGCATTTATACCATCACCTAGAAGTATATAGTTAGTTTTTTAGTCTGATTTCACCCTTTGTGAGTTCTGGTGTTAGTGTCGGTTCAAAGGTGACTGATTTTTGCTCAGTTTTAAGGTTATACCATACATGGATCTCTACATAACTCAGTTAAGGAAAAAAATTGTCTTCTTTTGAATTGTCGAAACTGCTTACTACATACAAGCAGTTGCTACAGTTTAGCCCACACACACTATAAAAGAAGGAAAATGCTCTTTACTTTTAAACTGCCACAATTACATGCTACAATTGTAGCAAACAGTTGTAAGAGTTTGTGCCACACATGGAGTGCTGCAGCACTCAGTTAAGGAAGAAAAAAAGAACATGTTTCTTAACCACAGATACAGTGCTAGTAGGCACTGAAGAGTGATTGTATACAGCCGATCATACCTTCTAACACTTTGTACCCAGTGTAGCTGCCCCTTTCGCCTCACACTAGCTATACTACTGCTAACAAGTGAAGGAGGTCAGAATGTGTAGATCTGTACCTTTGCATTCCGGCATTCACAATTAAGCATACTACTCAGGACATTTATCAGCCCCCCCACTACATAAACCCTTTTTGGAGGCTGATATTCTATATGGCGCATCACACATGGTGAAATACCATGGTTCCCCCAACAAACCAGTATATCATCTATAACAGTGGTATTCCAGTATGGCTTCCTTCAGGACATTTAATCTTCTTTAGAAAAAAATGAGAGCTACCTAATATCATGGAGATTCATTCTTTTTTGGAGGCACCCTAAACTGTGTATAGACAGGCACACAATTCTCTGGAATAAATGGGCGGAAAAAGGCATTATATTACTCTCTGATACCCTAGAACTCGATAACATGGCTGACATACTACTGGCATATTTTGATTACTTTCAAAAAAAGGTGATGATTCATCCTGGAGAAATAACCAAATAAGTTATATTTTTTCTCCATTCTGAAGTTACTTTTTTCATCCATCATCCTCATTAATAAAGTGATTGGTACTGTGAATGTAATCATCTTTGTGTATTTACTGGCAGAAGCTTTCCACCAGTATTGAATTATTTCCCTGAAGATGAGATCTACCTTATAAGTAAGTACAGTTCCTTATACATGGATGACACACATGTACGTAGTAATGTTTTACTGTTTTCCATATAATTAATGCACTTCACTCCCCTACTTCATGAAAAACGGCGTTTTCTGTCTGTTGGCTTCTGGTCCCCTGTGCACACAGTTTGGCTTGGGTGCATTCAAGTACCTAAGTATGTAGGTTTGTTGAGCTCGGTCTTCCCATCTAGCACTACCTTCTGGGGTACTCTCTGTAAGTTATCATCACTGCTTCACAAAGTGCTCTCCCATCCTCCTCTTTTATAGACTACATTTCATCACATTCATTTCTTTCCCTTTTCCTAAAACTTCATGCCTTTGGTAAGCCCAGTTAGTAGCAGTAACAAGACTGCTTACTTCCAAGGAATGGAAAGATCTGTCAGCTCTGAAGCAGTACTGTTAAGTGCAGAAATCAGCAGTTTTTCCAGAGTTGCACATTGGTGCATTCTCACACCATCACCCTGCTAGCATGCTAACCAAGAGCTGTAAAGGTTTAGGTCAGCACTGGCTAGGTTTACTGGCAGTAAAAAGAAAATAAAAAATAATCCCAAGAGGCTGTCAAAAAAGAGATAGCGCTAATTATTTTTATTGCTACATAAATTAATTGGTGGTGTCGTTTTTACTTGTAGGTAATACACCTGTAACATCAATGAGACTTGTTTGCAGCATATGTTGATTGTAAGTGAAATATTTATGCTGGATATTATCATGCTTAAGTATTCACAGCGTAACATCTGCCACTTTCTGCCAATAACTATGCCATAGTGGACTTCAAAGATGGCTGCATACTGAGTAACAGCTTAATTTCAGCTCTCCCAGTGAAAACAGAAATTCAGAAAAGACAGCCAGTGAATTAATCTTTTGGGGTAAATTTCAGTTACAGGCTAGTAAGTACACTGCCTGGATGTCAGCAAAGCAGAAATGAAGGGACCCTGAAAGAAAATCAACCACAAAAGGTAAGGAGAAAATACTGACTGAGAAGAAACCTGCAGCTGTTCACTAAAAAACAGTTGAAGCTCCAGCTTTGGTGCAAGACATGATTTCCAGTAATCTAGAGGAAAGATTAGTCAAATGTGCTCAGAGCTGATTAAATAAACAAAACACTGAAGACGTATTATCAACTCAAATAATAAAAGGCTGGAAAAATGGATGAAGGTTTAAATAAATAATCAGATGAGATGATAAAACTGAAAAAAATCAGAGGTCGAAATGAAGAAAAGACTGGCTAAGTACAAGACTGCACAAGAAGGGATGTTTCATAAAGTGGTAGAATTAGAGGACAGAGCACTTAGAAAAAAATTGAGATTTTCTGCTGTACCACAGAAACTGGAAGGAGCAGACTATTAATTTTTGAAAGCACAAATAAGCAACTGGACTGGTATTCCACAACAGGAGTTGTTAATTGAAAGGGCACATCATGAGTATGCTCCAAACTTGGCCATGAGAAAGCAGCCAAGATTTCTAATAGTAAAGATGCAATTGTACCATCAAAAATAGTTGATTTGACAGAACTGTGGCAGAAGGATAAAGTACTAAAAGTTGGAGACAACAGAGTGTGAAAAATGGTTATTCACTGTATATCAAGCACCAGAGGAGTAAATTTATTCCAGTAATCAGGGAATGTCAAAAGGCAAGTGTGAGATTCAAGCTACTGCTTTTAGCTATCTTCATAATATTTTTCCTGGAGGGACAAGTCTTTTTTGATGCAGAACAAGCTAAGGAGAAAATACAAAAGTTTGTCCAAAAAGGGAGCTTAACAGAAGGGGACACTGCCTTCTTCTGATAATAAAGCTCATAGAGAAATTATGCCAGTGAAATCTTTTCCACTGTTCCAAAGAAAAATGCTTGTGAGATGAGAAATGCACAGGAGTTGACTAGAAGAACCAGGTGAACATTGGAAATTAACTAGAGACTGGAACTGGGAGATGGAAATCAAAGGGAATAAAACCAGCAACTCAGAAATTAATGAATAAAAAACTATGCCATAGCTATATTAGCGAGCCTCTACATTGCTTGTTGATTTTGGGCATACCTGTCAACTGTCCAGATTTTCACCTCATATTTTTGGTCTTTTCCTCATTTGGCAAATCATTGAGGCTTAAAGTCACTAAATAATCACACACACTTGAGCTTCAGATTTTATATCCTTCAGAAAATGCATGCTAACACAGTTTGTTTTTATTCTAGCAGCTTTCCTAAGCTTATGAGAACAATATTTACAATATGCCCCTATTCTGGGCCGTTGTACTTCCATTATTTTAGACTTTGTCCAGATTTCTTGCACTAAGCAGTAGGGAGGTATGGTGGTAGAATAATTGTGTGTGTGTGTGTGTGTGTGTGTGTGTGTGTGTGTGTGTGTGTGTGTGTGTGTGTGTTTTATGTATGTATGTACACACACATGTATATGTTTCCTGCCACTGATTGATATCTTGTCTAGGGCTGGTTTTCTGTCTTGTTCCACTGAGTGCTGGGAAAAAGCTCCAGTTTCTCCATAATCATGAATAAGATAAAGCAGCTATAGCAGAATGATTGGATGTGTGCTGTCTGAGTGTAAATAAAAGAAATACTTTATCTGAAATAAAAGATATTACAAGGAAACCTAATTTAATGAAAACAATAGGTGATTAATGATTTGTTGTGATGCAGTGATGAAATACATTAACCTGACTATAGAAGGTTTATCTTATTTGTTAAAGCAGCATTCTGTCTACTCTTTTGAACTTAGTGGACAAATTGGAATCATATTTAACAGTCTTGCTTGTTACTGCTGCTTAGTCTTTCCCAGTGATATCGGCATCTCGTTGGCTTTTGAAGAGAGGAGAACTTACAGTTTCTGGTGAAGACCATGGAAATTTCCGGAAAGGTTTTGGAAGGCAGAACTGCTATCTTTTCCTTTTCAATGATGTCCTGATTATTACAAGGAAAAAAAGGTAATATCTACATTTAATTCAATATTCATTTATCTTGCAAGTGACTAAGTCTTATATTGTCTTTTATCCAAAATTCTAGGTTGTTTTTTTATGCCTTGATAGAAGTCAAATACTTTAAAATGTTTTATGCCTAAAATGTATGTTTACAGACTTGATGTCACTGTTTTGAAAAAAGCTTTTTTGTATTTTATATCTACTTCTATTTTTTCTACCAGTACCTGTCCAAGGTTGTACCTGGAAAGATCACATGCAATTAGAGGTAGACAAGTCCGACTCAGATCAAGCATGACTAGAGTTTTAGGACAGACTCATCTTGTTGTCTTTTACAATTGAGGACCACCAGCCAGTTATGAATAAGCATTTTTATCAAAGCAATTTAGAGCCATGCTCAAAAATTGCAAGTGATATATGGGTTAATAATGTATAGTAACTTGGGCTCTTTCTTTTCTTTTGTCTTGGGGAATCATCAGTACCCTAGCTTGCTTGTAAGTGATAATTTCTTGTATTGGACACCTGTATGTTATCAGTGTACTTAGATGTAAGGAAATAGGTAACTGAGGAAGTAAGTAAACCAATGACACTGTCTTCACAAATAAAGTTGTAATTTAACTTAAAAAATATAAGTGTCATTCTTCACTGTAGTATTTTCGTTTTGTATTAGAGTTATGTTTGTAACTATAGCTTATGTGTTGTAAATTTATTTTTTACTTGAATGTAAATCGTATGTACCTTAAATTCTGTATTTTGGAGATTTTCTTCTCTGGTTTCCACTGAAAATGGGCCTCTGGCCCAGTTGGACTAACCCAGTTAAGAAATGTCAAATAAATAAAATAAAAACATTTTACTGAGCATATTTCCACACTGAGAGCAACAGAGAAGAACAATTGCTTCATGATAACACTTTTTTAATTTGAACATCTGCATACTTGCAGTGGTGAGGACATTCGCTGTAACAGTGAATGGAGATATTTCCCTGCTCTTCCTGGTACCATGTTATAAAGTAGATAATTGTGCATGTGTGGAGCATAGGTACCTTTCACCTACAGGCAGAAAAAGATTGCCTTATTAAAGTAAAATGTTAATGTACATTTCATTTTAAGGTTTTCATTTACTTTTCTTCCATACAGTTTGAACAGAAGAGCTGTCTGCTGTCCAAGGAAGTGAGCTGTAAAGCTTAGTGTCTTCATTTCTACCACTTGGTCATAAGCTGCTTGTTCATTTAGTGGAGTAATGTGTGTAGTGGGATTTGTGCACAAAGATAACCTTTAGATAATGGGCAAGTGGGTGAATGTTTTCACGTGTTACTAGTTGCACTGTGTTTCATTTGTTGGCTTAGAACAGTAATTAAGTTAGCATAAAGAAGAACTTGCATTTTGTGAGCTGCCTTGCTCAATGCCTTGGTTAGATTTATAACTGGTGGGTAAGATGCCCTTAATTAATCAATGTTGCAGTATTCCTTAGTATAGGGATATCCTGCCAAGTGTAGCTACACATCCAGCCACCATAGCAAAGCCTGGGCCCTTCCGTGCAACGTACATCAGACATACATCCTATAACTGAAGCATAAGGTACATAAGTGACATACGAGCACCAAAACCTTAGAACTTCTTTACCACCAGTTTGAATATAGCATTTTGTATTCAATCTGTAGGTTGTATGTCTAGGTACAGTTCACCAAGCCTTGGGCTGATAAGTAAATGACTGGGGACTTGTCCTTTTTCTTTTAGCTTCATTCATTGTAGGTACATGTTATCCAGAAAGGATAAATGTGAATGTGGGAGGCAGATTCCCCATAAGGATAGACACAGTAATTGCCTTTTTTCTGTAGGTGCAGAACACAACCATAAAGTGTGCTCCGTTTGCCAGGTCGTCATTCCTAAGTCCCTGCACAGCCATCTTTCCTCTATTGTAGTCTACCTGGAAAATCAGCTCCTTAAACTCCTTGCTCAAGGGACCATGGCTTCAGAGTTTTCCCTCGCAGATGTCCAGCCAACTTTGAAAAAGAAGTTGAAGCAAAACCATAGAATAATGCTGTTGAGTCACTGCCAGATGTCTCTTTTGTGTCTGATAAAGATGCCATGGACCATCCATTTCAGACAGCTACTTCTCTATCGTGAACTCATTGGAGGCCAGTACAGGGCATGCAGCTCACATGTCCTGTGGTAATGAGCCAGCATCCATTGAGGACAAGAAGGGGGAACCGCAGTTGGTAATTTCAGAAAGGCCTAGCTGGATTCCCCAAATTTTAGTTGTTGTCTTTCGGCTTTTCCCGGTTAGGGGTCACCACAGAGGAACTCCGGTCCGCTAATGATTGGCAGTAGATTTTCACTGTGCCGAGTTGCCAGCTCAATGCCCAACCTTCAACGAAGGCACGCCCATTCACGCATGTCTTTCAGAACGCCACTCAACCTGCGGGGAGGACATGCAGACTCCACACAGAAGGCACTCCCTGCACACTAGCTGAGAATCGAACGGGAGAACCTCTTGCTGTGAGGCAACAACACTACCGCTGCACCACCGTGAATTTCACTGGGATTCCACAAATTTAGTAAGAGAAGAAATCTCAGATTCTTTGATAGAAGTACACCACAGTTTAGAACCTCCTAGGTTTGTCAGGAAAAATGTAACTGTTAAAAAGAAACATAAAACAAGACGTGTTACTGCTAGGGACCCTTTAAATAAGTGGCAAGATTTTACCCAAGGTCTTTTTAAAGCCCTCATGGCTTTGAATCGTCCTCAGGGGCTGTCAGTCCCTTCACCTGTAGGAATTCCTTCCATATCTACTCCTTCAAAGAGGTCTAGGGAAACAACTTCTGATGAAGAAGATTGAGATTTTGGGAAGGAGTCATTATCTTATTCTTCCCAGATTCATTCACCTCTTTCTTCAGGTTCTACTGAAGAAGATGCTGTTTCCCCCTTATTCCCCAGTAGATGAAGTTGCTTTTGGAAATACTGTTCTTAAAATGATGGAACATTTTAAGTTGGAAAGATCTCAGATGCCTGAGCTTCAGAAAGTATATGATCTCCTCCAGATAGATTCTCCTAGACCTCCTGCAGTGCCGTTTGTCCCTGTGGCTCTATTAGATGCCTTGGCATCTCCTTCTCAAGACCCCGAGTCTCAGCCTCCTGTTCCTAAAACGTCAGACAGTTTTTGCAAGGTTTCTGAGGTCCAGAAATTTCTTTATAAGAATCCCTCTTCACTCCTTTCTATCATTTCCCTCTCAATTGACAAGATCACGAAGCTTCACACTTCCTCAAAATTCTTGCCATCTGACAAGAATAGCACAGCCATGAACAGGTATAAGAAGGTGTATACCTCTTCCACCTTGGCTTTTAGGGGCATCTATTATCAAGCACATATGATCAGATTCTCTTTACAAACTGGGGGGAGTTTTAGATGACATGTCTGAGTCCAATACAGTCTTCAGTTCGACATTCAGTTAAGTGTAACTGTGATGCTGCTGATGTTTCATTTAGAGGCTGCATCAGGGTCAGTTATTGGAAGGCATTCCTGGCCTTGGTTTTAATCCCTTCCAGAGGACGTCAAGGCAAAATTATTAAATTTTCCCCTGGATACCCAGAATTTGTTTGGTTCTGCTGATGCAGGTCTTTTTAAAGACAAGGGGAAAGGTCATGCAAGATCTTAAAAAAGATTTTTATTTCCCCTTTTCCTAAGTAACAGAGGAATTATCCCACCATAGCAGGTCCCTTTGTGCATAAACATCTAAAACAGCTCTTGAAGGATAGAATATTATCTGACTAAGTCTTTTCTGAAAAAAAGTCATAAATCTAATTTCCTTTGAAGACAAGCCTGCTTCCATTTGACTATCTTCCTGTTCCCCTCAGCCAGATTCATTTTTTCCAAAAATGGTCTCTGTCCTTTCCCATTTGGTAGTATATCACAACAGACAAGTGGGTTTTTCCAATTCCCACAGTGCCTACCACATGGTGTGAAAGTCCCTTCCTCCTTTTACTGGCACTGCTTAACTTTCTCTTTTCCAGTTGTCTTGTTTTTCACCCTTAATTTGAGATCTTTAAGCTCAAGGCAGTATCACTTTGCCTGAAAAGGAAGCATTTATACTCCAGGATGTTTTTATTACCCAGGAAGGAGGGTTATTGGATACCCATTCTAGACCTGTCTTTTCTCAACACTTTTCTGAAAGGTCCCTGTTTCAAAATGTTGAGTCTTCAGTCTCTATTTCCAAAGCTATTACTTCAGTTTATTTTAGTTTCTCTGGACTTTGAAGGATGCCTATCACCATATTCCTGTTCATCCTCTTTTCAAGATGTTTTTACTGCTATGTGCATCTGCCCTACATTATCATTTTTCTGCTTTGCCATTTGGTCTTTCAGCATCCCTAAGGGCGTTTACCAAACGTTTAGCCCCTGTCATAACCTTTTGCAGATTTCATGGCATTATTCAAGCTCCCTTCTCTGCAGGTTTTTTTCTGCAGGACTTTTCACAATCCTAGTGCTCTGCAATGTAGGCTTTACTCTGTCTAAAGAAGCCACTTCTGATGCCTTCTCAGGACCAGGTTTTCTTTGGTTGCAGAATTCAAACTCTTAATATGACAGCATTTCACCTTCTTTCCAAGGTCCTGTCTTTGACCGCTTTTTTCAGTACCTTCTTCCTGTGCAAGAGACCTAAACATTCATGGCATCCACTATCCCTATGGTTCCCTTTGCCTGTCTCCATATGAGGAAGGTTCCAGTGGTATCTGAAGGCAGTTTGGTTTCAACGTTGTCATCCCTTGGACTTCCAAATTCTCTCTTGCCTTACCTAAGAACAGGGATTGTTTGGAGAATCAACCAGATGTCCCTAAATTCAGAACTTCCTTTTCTGGTATCTTCCACTCAGGAACTCTTCACACATGCTTCAGACCTAGCCTGGTGGGGCTTATTCCAACAGCATCAAAGTTCATGGAGTCTGGTCTCATGTGGTGGTTAAAAGAGCACATCAATTAAGCTTTGCTCCTATCTCTTTAGGCCCTACATTGCCTCTGGTCTCCAGGCTAGTTCAGAGCCTTTACAGACAACACCACTGTTATGGTACATAAACAAGGAGGGACAAAGTTTTAACACCTTTGCATACTAGCTCTTATAACATGAGTCATTGCCATATGCCATCATTTGCTTCTTCACGCAGTATATATTCCCTCAGAAAAGAATGTAGTGGCAAGACAGTTTGAGCAGATCCAGAGTGAATCCTCATGAGTGGATGTTACACAGAGAGGTTTTCCTTGACATTGTTTATCAGTGAGGTATTGTTCAGGTGTATTTATTTGCCACCCCTCTGAACTGACAAATCCCCAAGTTCTGTCCCAGAATGCTAAGTCCTCTGACTTCTATATTTTACCATCTTCCTCTGTTGCCAAAAGTCATACACAAGATCATGTTGGACAAGTCCAAAATCTTGTTGGTGACTCCCTTTTGGCCCAGACAGCATTGGTCTCCTCTTCTTTTTCACCTGGCCAGGGGAAATCATCACAAGTTACCTCACAGGATGGATTGACTCACATTGGACAAGGGCTCTCTCATTCACCCTTCAGTTGACTCTCTTGGTGATATGGTTTTGATTCCTTTTAGACATTAATTTTTCTAAGGAGGTGTTTCAGGTTTTCCGGGAGGCAAAAAAAAAAACTACAAAGAGAAAATCTTGTATAGCTGAATGGAAAATATTTTTTTCTTGGTGTCACAACAATGAACAGGATCTCTCTTGGTGAGTATTCCAACTGTTCTTTCTTGTGTGAGTTGCTCAATTTTGGTCTGGCATACTCTTCTGTTAAAACTCATTTGTCAGCCATTTCTGTCTGTCTGCATCTAGAGCCACCACTTTCTTTTAGATTTGAGGCCAAGCAGATTCTAAATGCATAGTTTGTATTTGGCATCCAAGAAAACCTATTCCTTCTTGGCTTCATGATGGAACCTGAACTTTGCTCTTCAAAAAATTAACTCAGCCACATTTTGAATCAGCAGCTACTTCCATTTTGAAATTGTGTACTTGAAAAACTGTCTTGTTGGTGGCCTTAACTTCTGCCTTATGACCATTCCTCATTTTCTAGTTTTCCACAGAGATAGGGTTCTGGTAGAACAAATCTGATATTTACACCTAAAGTTGTCAGTGATGTGTCTTTAAATCAGACCCATCTTCCCTCTTCTTTTCCTAATTTGCAAAATAAAAGTGAGAGGGTTCTCCATTCTTTGGATTTATAAAGACAGATACTACTTAGATATGACTAAAGATATTAGAAAATCTGAGCAACATTTTGTTTCTTTTCAGGACAAGAAAGTAGGTTTTGCAGTTTCCAAGCAAACCATTTCTTTTTAGATTTTTAAAGCCTTTTCCTTTTGTTACTCTTTTCATAGGAAACTGTTCCCTTTTACGATTCAAGCTCATTCTAGTAGGGTGGTTGCCTCTTTGGGATCCCTTTTTAAAGATCTCAGTGCTATATCCATTCTGGAAGCTGCTACTTGGTCTTGTCTGCACAATTTTACTAAGCACAACAGGGCCAGAGCAGGTTTTGCTAGGTGCATCTTCCATAGTATTTTGGAGGGTTCCTCGTTCGATTCTTCTTCCTCCTGTTCTTTACAGTAGCTTTAGTACTCTCTCTATAGTAATGAATACTGGAACAGTGATTAAGAAAGTACATACTACAGCTGTGTAACAACTTACTTGTGTAAGAAATGCTGGTGCAGTATTCTATCCCTCCCTCTTTCCCCTGTTTTTTTTCCTCTGTTTCCTCTGGCTGAGAAGGCTTCTTGTCTTTTTTCCTGGATGTACATGTACCCTGTTCTTCATTTCCTTGGCTGTTGCACCGGTTCTTCTGGGGCAGTTCAATTCTGAGGATTTGGGAGTTGTATGTCGCTTATGTACCTTACGCTTCTGGCATTGGACATACGTCTGATACACTCAGAGTAGGTTCACTGACAGGACAAAGTTTTGAAGTGGATGACATGATGGTAAGGAAGAGGCTGGACGTCCTGGGTATCCAGAAGACAAGATGTAAAGGCAGTGCAGCAAAGCCACTTGGTTTGGGACCCAGAGTCTACCACTCAAAAAAGAACAGGTTAGAAATTATGTGGGATTTGTGGTGAGAGAGAGGCTTCAAGAGACGGTGAGGAATGTCATCAGAATTAGCGACAGACTCATGACAATTAGACTCCAGTATAATGATAGGGCAGTATTCATAATCTCAGTCTATGCCCCACAGCAGGGTTTTGATACTCAGGAAAAGAGTGCATTCGGGCAGCAGTTGCAGGAAATACCAGATAAAGCAGGACAACATAAATTGGTGTTAGTAATGGGTGTTCCGAATGCACATGTCTGGACAGACAGAACAAGATAGTAGGACTGCCTGGGTCTACATGGGTGGGGCAACAGGGTATAGAAGGAAAGGTCATTCAAGACTTCTTTCTGGCAAAAGGCTTGATGGTGGCCAATTCCTGGCTCAGAAAGAGACACAGTCACAAGATTACATACAAGCGTGGCCAACATGCAACTCAGGCAGACTTCCTCCTAGTAAGGAAAGGACACTGTGGTAGAGTCAGTGATTGCAAAATCATCCCCAGAGAAACAGGCAGCACAAAATATGAACCAGTGTTTACCACAATCATGTGCAAGAAGTAGTCAGAGAAAGCTCTAAGGTCAATATAGACCAGGCTGAAGACCTGTAAATTGACTGGAGAGAAAGCACAAAAGTTCAAGGAATTAGTCAGGGCTCTAGCAGCTCAAGTACAGTAAATAGATGGAGTTGAAGAGGAATGGCACCATCTAAAACAGCATGTGTAAGGACTACAGAACAGATATGCAGCCGAGCCAGGTATGGAAATAAGGTACATAAGGAAAGCTGGTGGTGGAATGGCAAAGTCCAGGAAGTCATCAAAAGAAAGAAGAGTGCAGGAAAAGTATGAAATAGAATAGATGGACCTGGCTAGGAAGGAATACAGGTTGGCTAACAAAGTGGCTGAGAGAGGATTTGCAATAGCAAAGGACAAGTCATCAAAGGCACTCTACCAGCTTCTGCAAAGTGATTTAGTAGATAGCACAAAGAAACCATATCAGGTTGCAAGGCAAAGACAGAATGACAAAGAAGATAGTCAGACACCCTCCGTAAGGGATGACAACAACAACCTGCTCACCAGTCCACAGGATATCAAAGGCAGATGGAAAGAGTACTTCAAGCAGCTTCTGAATTGAGAAAAACTCACAGAAGCTGTACTGCTCCAGACAAAGTCTATAGTGAGAGAAGAGGAGGAGCCCACCTAGAAGACACAAGACCAGCAGTAAGGAAAATGGAGTCAGGAAAAGCAGCAAGCTCAGATGAGGTCAGAGCAGGTATGATAAAGATGTTGGGTGAGGTAGGGGAGAAATGGCTCCTGAGGGTACTCATAGCAGATAGAGAGACAGGCATATCCCATATGACTGGAGAATAAGCATACTAGTGCCAGTTTTGAAGAACAAAGGGGGCATTCACAACTGTGGGCAGTACAAAGATATCAAACTCCTGTCACATTGCATGAACGTTTTGTAGAGGATGATTAATAAATGAAGAGCAGTTTGGATTCAGATCAGGATGCAGCACAACTGACCCGATGTTTGCAGTGAAGGCAGATATTTGAGAAGAAGCTAAAAATGAAAAGAATCCGACTGTACCTTCCTAGACTTGGCAAAAGCATATAGCAAGGTCCCGAGAAGGCTGATTTGGGTAGTCCTGAGGTGGTTTGAAGTCCCACAGATATTGGTAGAATCAGTGCAGGTTATATACAAGGACCCAGTGACTCAAGTATGAACAGTGTTCAGTCTCACAGAGGCATTATTGGTTGGGGTGGATGTGCATTATGGTTCATTTCTTATCCTGCTGCTGTTCATACTGGTGGTGGACCACATTAGCAAACTGGTCAGCAGGGATAGATGAACAAAGTTGCTATTTCAGAAGATATGGCATAACAGGCAGACTCTGAGCAAGAATTTCAGCAAATGATAGGGGAATAGAATGCAAAACTGAAGGCACATTGTATGAAACTGAGTATATATAAGATAGCTGCAGTGGCAGCAAATGGGGGAAATCAGAAGAAGCTGAGAACTGAGATAGAAGGGAAGATAGCAGGACAGGTTAACAGCTTCAGGTATCTGTGAGGGATAGTGGGGGAGAAGCGAAGGCTGATTGAGGGCATCAAGACTAGAGTAAGAGGGGCTGCAGCCAACTGACACAGAGTGTCAGGTGTAGTGTACAATAGAATAATGCCAAAGAACCTGATAAGTGTACACAACAGTAGTATTACCTTTACTACTGTATGGTACAGAAACCTGGGCAGTAAAGGCAGAGCAGTTGAGGATGCTAGTGGTAATGGAGATGAAGTGCCTGAGATGGGTGTTAGGATGAAAACTGTGGGACAGATGAAATAAGGACATAAGAAGCCAAAGTAGCTTCAGTTGCAGAAAACGTCAGAGAGAACAAATTACAGTGGTTTGGGGATATGTGCAAAAAAGCAGAAGACAATCGGGTGAAGATGTGGGACAGTCAGGAAAAAGGCAAGAGGAAATGAGGGCATCCAGTAAAGGAGGTAGATAGATTGTGTGAGAGAAAATCTGCGACAGTCAGATACGAGTGTCATAGAAGGTAGGAGACTAGCACTGAATCGAGAGACATGGCAACAGTTGACACAACCCCCCCAACCCCATGCAGAAAATAAGAAAAAAATGGAGTTGATAATGATGAGATAGATGTCTGAGGTATGGGCCCAGGCTTTGGTATGCTGGAAAAATGTACAGCTACCCTTGGCAAAATATCCCTGTAGTCAGCAGTATTGCAAAACTGATAAGTAGCACATTTACTGTCGGTAAGTTCTTACACAACTGTACTTTTCTCTGCCTCTGCTTAAAACACGAATGGGATGTGAGCAAGTGTTTACTCACTGTGCACTAATCGACATTCTCACAAGGGATATAATGTAGGGTTGCACTTTTTAATATATTTGTAGTGTACCTTAACACTTTGGTGAAAATAGGGGGTGAGATCCTGATGGGGTGTAGTGAATGCACATTTACTTGACAGTTGTGTGGCTGGTTATTTGTAGCTTTAACTCAGTCTGCATCCACAGGTGTAACAGAACTGCTGAACCTTGGCATCAGATCAGGAGAAACCAAGGAGTTTTGTTTACTGGAGAATGGGACAGGTAAAGAGATGCACTGGTTTAACAAGAGGTGTAATAGCTTTCAATGATTTGCAGTCAGAGTGTTAAGAGAGATAATCTGGATAAAAGAGTGAATGCCACTGTGTTGTAAAAATGAATTACAAAATAATCAACTGACTTCAGTTAGTTGAGCAAGTGCTGTCATATGGTGTAGACAGAAGGCTAGTCTTGGGTGAAATGGTCTTAAGAATTCAGCAGAAACATGGGAAAATAAATTAATCACAAAGGTCATAATTATGGTGCATGTAGGGTGAACATTTGCAAGGGTTTGTTTAAAATTTGAATGAATTCATGATAAGTCAGTAAGGTGCACTTCAGGTTAAGTGGTAGATGACCAGATTAATTAAAGAAAGGTAGGTGTAGGGTTTGGGTTCCTATCAGAAGAGCGAATGATTAAATTAGCAAATGCTGTTATATTGAACTTTAAAATGCGAAACCTGAAAATGTTGAAGGCACGGAACATCGATTTTTTTTCCCAGGGGAAAAAAATTGATGGGCCATTCCCTGGACTTGCTGTTTTCTCCACTGTGATGCGATCTCAGAGTTGATGTATTTAAGTTGGGGGTGTGTGGGGGGCACAGCCCCCCACCCCCACTTTATTTTGCCTGTACATTGTTTTTTTTTTTTTTTTTTTTTGGATCAGCAAATTTTTTCCCTGGGAAAAAATTTGCTGCTCTCTTCTTTCAACATTTTAAGGTTTCGTGTTTTTAAGTTCATTAAAAGAGTGTTCGCTATTTTTAGCATTCAATCTTCTGATATATACACTAGGGTTCTAGCATTGTTAAAAAAAAAGTTACAGTACTGGTTTTGAACAAGATTAATGCGCCCAGAGATTGAGTCCTGTACATTTCACTTGTTTGCTGTGAAACTCTGAACACATTAGGCCACCTTCTGACTCCACCCCCCAGCTGTGCTTTCTAGTCAGCTAGAAATCAGGCACTTGTCCTGCTGAACTGTACTGAACTGCAAAACAGATTTGTTCAGGAAAGAGATTTGGAACCAGTTTCTAGAGGACACTGAGGAAAGGTCATTTCATAGGTTCATAACTAAACATAGAGCAATAAACCCTCTTAGGTAAAACCAATAAGATGGAAGGAATACATAGAGGAACAGGAAGATATATTACTGTGGCACTTAGCACAGTAGGTAGTGGAAGTGGCCACATTATATGTCATTAAATTCTTTGTGTCATTGCTGGCAACATCTAGACTTGACTAGAACTGAAGACTATCACACTTAACTGTTTATTCAAATGTAAGATTAATTAAGACCTACAAATAATTTCTGGGTTTCTGCACGATATAATGTCATAGCAACACTAGCAAGACATTTCAGTATTATGACTCTCAAGGTAAAGGTCACTGCCTTTTGGGGGGGGTATCAGTGTGCTAACTGGGTGAAGTATAATGGAAGGGATATCTGTAGTATGTACTACTACTACAGTGTTTCATTAAAACCCAGATCCTTCTCCAAATTGTTAAATTAGAACACAGTTTTTTGTAATGTGGATCAAATGATACAGATCCAAGTCCAGCTCAAAACAAAATCACCTTGCTTCGTAATTTGGGATACCTTGCGTATAGTGTACAGAGAAGGTTTACTTCTGTCAACTTTAAACATGCAGAAAATAAGCTTTGACAGTTACTCATCATCAACATTCCTTTATTTGTCTGACACCTGCTTTTTAATTTTCAGAGCTACAGGGACTGTCACACCTATATTGGCAAGCAAAAGGTGTAATGCAGAGAACTAATCCTGAATGGGATGCCAGTCCATCACAGGATACATATGCAGGTTCACACACTCACACTCTCACAAACTTTACCAACCTGTATTACTTGGAATGTGAAAGGAAGTCAAAGACTATGATAAAACCCCATTTGAAAAGAGAAAGAAGATGATAACTGCACATAGCACACACACATTTGGAACTAAACCAGGGACCACGATTTCTGTGATAGCAAGACCAAGCAATGCACCACTATGCTGCTAACTTGCTAAGTGTACAACTGAAATTGTAATATACCAGCTGAAGTAACTCGGTGTTTGCTGCTTACAACAGACTAGAGAAAAGTGGGGGCATAACAAAGAGATTTGGTTGCTTTTCTGATGAATAAGATGTCCAGTATTATTAAACTAACGAAACATTTTGCTGCACGGTGTTGAGCACAAATCCTAAAATGGGGAGTTAAGAGTAGGTTTGGTATATAACTTGAGAACTTGGGGGGTGGTTGGTAGGCTGGCTACTGAAGTTCACTTTTAGAACAGTCTGAAAAGTAGCTGCCTAAGAGAGGAGGCAAATGCAGAATACACTTTCAGTCTTAGATTCTGGTTCTACTTTCACTTTCAGAGGAGGGTTTTCTATTGTAGCTGCAACCAGGCTGGCAAAGTACATACATCCTCAAGATAAGTTAGCAGCAGATGACAGAATATACCAGGAAAACTGGGAATCTGTTGGTATGTAATGTACATGATCCTTCAGATGGGTCACAACACCATCAGCTTTTTAGCTAAAGTGGCTCTTGCCTGTTTCACAGACAGTTGCAGTGATGACTGGAGAATTCATTGTTCTTTGGATGCCTTCTGTAAGCACAGTGACATTTCTGTTCTGGCAGTGGTCCTACTTCACAGGAAATCAAGACTTTCAAAGGTAATATACTGATATGGTATCCTCTACATGTAAAGTTCCTTGTACCTGACAAGATGATCTAGATATCCTTGTTTGAAATTAGGAACAGCTTTCAATCTCCAGTAATGAACCTTGTGCTGATACTGAACTTCTAAGATGTCTTTCTGCAGTTTGGTAAAACCAGTATACACAATTGTATCTTTTCAGGGGTGACCTAGAAGTTGTGATCTGGTCAAATGAGATGATTAGATTCATATGGCCTGCAAATCAAGTCTAAGGTAATAAATAAGTCCTGGGTATATAGTATGCAAGTCATTAGCAGTTTGTAGTCTTAACTGCGTGTCAAGCTAAATGATTTTGTTGACATTACACCCGTCTTTAGCAATGTGTAAAAAGGTCAGATGAATTAAGGGATTGATAAAATTTGATGTTGAGCCCTCTGGCCATATTTAACTGGATCTTCATTACTGTCATTGTGACTTCACTGAAATGTGTATTGTCACAGAACTGTCTTGGTTCTCTTCATACCTGGTCTGAGTATATAGTTTATGCCCAATGCAGGAATGGCTACATGGCTGTTTTACTGTTTGTATCTGCCTTTTATTTTATTCATTTATACATTGTTGACCAGCTAAGTGAGCTGGCCCAGGGACTCTCTTTAGCCATGACCCAGGCCACAGCAGCAAAGGCCACGACAAGTAGGAAATGCACTTGGTAATAAAAAAAATCAGTGCTGTCCTTCATACACTTAATAAAGATTGTGTGTACAAAACATAGCCAAGGGGTGACAATGAATAAGTAAAATATTAACATTTGCAAGAATGCATATATTAATATCGTTTTAATGTATAGGTAAGTATGCAATATTGAGAATTTAAACTTCATTATAAGTACAGAATTGTATATAATCATTGTACAGCTTACAGTGTACTATGTTACAACAGTATAACGGAATAGGAATTAGTTTGTGAATGTTGCATGGTTATACAAAAAAGGGTACTTGCGTATTATCGTAACCACATTTCCCAAGTTTCGTAATTCGTTGCGTTTCAGAGAAGACAGGTTTCTGAATCTTGTAAGTAAGTAGTACTGTGTCACATTGGGTGTGAGGCAGGTAGTGGAATGACAGTGAAAATTAGTACTCCTGGGTGGCGTGTCTGATTGCAATAATCTCAGATTGCAATAATATCAGAAGTTTGGTAAGATGTAAGTATAAAGGTCATTTGCCAGAAACAGCTGTTTTACATATGAAAGTACTCCTTATTGCTTTGAAATTGCATGTTGATGTCAGTCGTATTTATTAAGTGAGTTGCTGTAGAAATCATATTTTAAAAATGCCCCATTTGTGAGTCTTTGCTCTCTCATTATTTTTGGCTTTGTCCCTAATTAACGAGCAAACAGGTAGACGTATGATTACAAGCAAAACAGATTAACTGAGTCTGCGTAGCCTCTTCTAACTGTGTTGTGTTCTTCATTGTGAAGTGGAAAATGGTGTGTTACTACTACTACTACTGCTACTAGTGGACTTGTTTGCTGGCAGTTGCCATACCTCGTAGTCACCTGCTGTCACTCAGTTGTCTAGCCCTGCACAGGTCCACACTACTAAAGTGCATCATTATCAAAGCCTTAGCCCTAAACCTACCCTAAATTCTCCTCGCATTTAAGAGTCCTGCCTAACAACTAAAACATGTGTCATCTGGCATTTTCCATTGCAACTGTTACACTCAATGCATTAAGATTTGTAATGTTATGGTCCACTCCTGGAAGTTTATACAAATCACTTTTTTCACTTAAGCATAAAGACAATTCAGTGACATGCACTTCCGCAGACAGTTTCAACAGATGTTCAGCAGGAGAATTGCTTGGAACCGCTTCTCCTCTTAGCAATGTGGTTGCAATAATACGCAAGTGCCCAAAAAAGTGTTGGGGTGGGGCAGTTATAGCAGAACCCAAGAACTAGCGTACTATTTAATTGGGCCATGTCTCTGTAGAGCTTGCATTTACTTCCTTTGAACAGATACTGTCTGAGTGCTTTCTTCAAAGTCAGTGGTCTATATTTCTAATATTATCTGGGAAATTTTTCCAGCCAGAACTATTTTGAACAAATCACTTTCACACCTACCAAGTGTGAATGGGGGGTCTGTATAACTGAATACAATGATTACTTCTGAGGAATGGTTTCTAAACTGCATCTGCTGAGGAGTGATGGACAGTAGCCATGGTTTATTTTTTTGTAAATAAATATTTTGGGCAGAAAAAAATTCTAGATATAAAATTCAGGCAATTGAGTTAAGTAGTGCAGTGGTGCTTGGGATTATTAGTTAATGTGTGTGATTATATTCTCGGTCAATTGAATGAGTATAGGATTCTAATTTGGGTAGGAGTACATTTATGGCAGTGGCTTGCTAGCCTCAGCAGTCAACAAGTTAGATATTTTATAAGAGACTCTAACTCGAGTTATTACCTTGTTGATATGATCTTCACTTGTGTGTTGGTGAATTGTAGCCTTTTTTAATTGGTTCCTAGGGCTTTCTTTTTAGCACTTTGAAAACAGCTGTATGGTTTCTACTACAGGATAGTTAGGAATTAGGAATCTGTAGCTATGCATTTCAGAGATTGTTAGAGCCAGATAATCCCAGATGTTTGTTTTTATTCATCAGATTTGGCAAAACACCACAATATCACTGTTAATTCATGTTGTATGAAAGTTTGGAAAAGGCAGTTTTATGAATAAACACAGTAGAATGGGTATCTCTTCACATAGTTCTCAACTGATAACGAGGGATATTACAGTAAAAATGGGGACAAAGGAAAGGCACAAATCAAGGGGCAGATTTTAAATATTCCTGTTATATACTTCGGAATTTCTAAAGTAACAGTTTTTGCATTAACATTGATGTTTTTTGAATGATATGAAGTCTGAAACTGAAATGTCTGCCACTGCAGTCCACAGTATTTTGCCAGAAAACCACAATCATTTTCTAACCAGTAACATTTACTGCATTCTTAAAACAAGAAATGCATCTCATACAAACACGTTTTTATTGTGTCATACATTAAGAAATATGCTTTGAAATTTATATGAAACAGCTTTACGCACATTCATTGGATTGTTGGATTTGTTCATGTTTGTGTTGTGACAGTCTGCACTGAGGCTTTGTGCCGCAAAGTGATAAATCCTTTATAGTTTTATAATATTGACAAAGCAACTTAATCTAAGTCTTTTTGCACCCTTCACAAAGCTGAAAAGTCAAACAAATTTAAATCCCAGTCAGTTCTACTTTCTGTAAACCAGAGAATTCGTCCCCACTGACCTTTTTTTTTTCCTTTTTGACCAAATTTTTGAGACACAATCCCAGCTTATTGGTATTTACTAAAAAGATCTAAATTTTAATTTGCAAGGGGGGACACAAAACAGTGAAATCACAGTTACTAAACAGAATGAATTCGCTGGTCCCAAATTAATTTACACACTGTGACCAAGCCCTTGAAATTGAAAGGATTATAGTAAATGTTGGCCAGTACTTATGTCCAACGAAGAATTAAAGAACATATTACCTCATAAACCAACATTTATTAAAAAGAAGGGAACAAATCTCAAAGAGATGTTTGAAAGGAAAGGAAGAGACAGAAGTGTAACAAAGAAATTGGGTACTTTTAAATGCGGAGCTTGTCACCAATGTCATGCAATTACGGATGACACAGGGGTATATTTACCTTCTAGAAAAATGAGGATAAAATCCCCCAAACATTTTACATGTAATTCTAAGGGGGTTATATATTTAGTGGTGTGCATGTTCTGCAAATGTTTTTATGTTGGTAAGACGGAAAGGGAACTTAGATAAAGAATGTATGAGCATTTTTACGAAATAGCAAAGAATAAAGAAACTAATGCACTATACAAACATTCCCTCATATGTCCAAACCACAATTTTAAATTTATGGTAGTTGAGCAGGTAGAACAACAGCCTCGAGGGGGGGACTGGGAGTCCACTCTCGAGTACAAAGAGCTAACATGGCAGTTGAGATTAGATGCCAGTAACTGGCCCGGTTTAAATACTATTAGTATCAAGCCAGTTTTAAAAATGAGAAGGGCCAGACTATAATCTACCTGCTACAACACAAGTTTGTAGAAAATTTATTAAAATGGTGATATACATTCTATATTTTTACATTTTACATTTTATTCGGTAAGATAAATTAATGGTAACAAGAGAAAATTACATATAAAAGAAAAGGCATGGGTTGGGAGGGTTAGAAAACACACAATGTGTAACACTTGTTTTATTTATGTTTTTAAGACAAATACATCTAAAAGGCATTGAACAGGTTTAAATTCAAAATACAGTTTAAAGAAACATTGTGTTTTGTAATGACATCTATATGCACTGATTTGTAGTTTAAACAAATGATAAACTGCAGAATTTGTATGCAGCATATAGTAAACAGCAATGGTAGCTGAATTTTAGTGCTTAAAATTGGTTTACAAGAGTTTTAATTACTAATGACAGTTGATTAATTAAGTACAAGTTTTTTGGCTTAATTAGAGCCTACCAACTATGTAAACAGTTGTTCTGGAACATTAAAACTACTTGATAAAGCTTGGAACATCCAAGTGAAAGCGCTTGTGGATACTCTTCTTGTTTTCGTTTGGAATAAAAGATTTTTACATTTTGAAACAACTTCCGTTTTGTGTCTGGATTCCGTGGTGGATATCTTATTTGCTTCTAAACTGCATCTGCTGAGGACTGATGGACAGTAGCCATGGTTTATTTTTTTGTAAATAAATATTTTGGGCAGAAAAAAATTCTAGATATAAAATTCAGGCAATTGAGTTAAGTAGTGCAGTGGTGCTTGGGATTATTAGTTAATGTGTGTGATTATATTCTCGGTCAATTGAATGAGTATAAGATTCTAATTTGGGTAGGAGTACATTTATGGCAGTGGCTTGCTAGCCTCAGCAGTCAACAAGTTAGATATTTTATAAGAGACTCTAACTCGAGTTATTACCTTGTTGATATGATCTTCTGTGTGTTGGTGAATTGTAACCTTTTTTTTAATTGGTTCTAGGGCTTTCTTTTTAGCACTTTGAAAACAGCTGTATGGTTTCTACTACAGGATAGTTAGGAATTAGGAATCTGTAGCTATGCATTTCAGAGATTGTTAGACCAGATAATCCCAGATGTTTGTTTTATTCATCAGTTTGGCAAAACACCACAATATCACTGTTAATTCATGTTGTATGAAAGTTTGGAAAAGGCAGTTTTATGAATAAACACAGTAGAATGGGTATCTCTTCACATAGTTCTCAACTGATAACGAGGGATATGGTAAAAAATGGGGGACAAAGGCACAAATCAAGGGGCAGATTTTAAATATTCCTGTTATATACTTCGGAATTTCTAAAGTAACCGTTTTTGCATTAACATTGATGTTTTTTGAATGATATGAAGTCTGAAACTGAAATGTCTGCCACTGCAGTCCACAGTATTTTGCCAGAAAACCACAATAATTTTCTAACCAGTAACATTTATTGCATTCTTAAAACAGGAAATGCATCTCAGACAAACACGTTTTTATTGTGTCATACATTAAGAAATATGCTTTGAAATTTATATGAAACAACTTTACGCACATTCATTGGATTGTTGGATTTGTTCATGTTTGTGTTGTGACAGTCTGCACTGAGGCTTTGTGCCATAGTGATAAATCCCTTTATAGTTTTATATTGACAAAGCAACTTAATCTAAGTCTTTTTATACAAACTGAAAAGTCAAACAAATTTAAATCAGTGATTCTACTTTTTGTAAACCAGTCGTCCCACTGACCTTTTTTTTTTTCCCTTTTTGACCAATTTTTGAGACACAATCCCAGCTTATTGGTATTTACTAACACGCTTTTATTAATATTGCACAACAATGGATGTAGATAACTCCTATACAAAGTACCACTCATTTCACTGTTTAAAAATGCAAAGCATTTCAATATAGGATAGGCTGCTATACAAACTGTTTACAATACATGCAAATGTAAGTACATCCTGAACATTATCATAGAAATATAACACGTGCAACAGTTCTGAAAATTGAACATTAGACTCATCCTGCCAGCAAAGCTGCTTGAACTCTTTTTAAAGGACATAAGAGTTGCTTGCTGGCTTTGATGTCATACCAATAAGCAGTTCTCCAGACTCGAACCTCTATCATCTTTCTGTCTCCCCCTCCAAGTTGCTTAACCATTGCAGCCAACTATTAACAAAACTTTTTTTTCTCTCAGTAACACTTTTTCTGGTCTTATCTTTTTTGACTAGCCCTTTAACCTCTCCTTTGTTTGAGACATCTCTCTTATTTTCCATTTTCTCATTATTATTTCTTAGCTGCTAACATAATTATCCTCACTAGCTCTTGTAGGCCCCCCACCCTGTTCCACTGGTTCCAGAACTAACACCGTTGTGTCGTCTGTAAAGCCCCCACCTCCCCATCAGTCAAATCTTGTATCATATCCTTATCCTCTTCCATTCAGTCAGTGTACCAGCACCACAGAATATTTCCAATCACCTGTCTCTTCCATCAAACATGTCCAGCGTGCATCTTCCATCCCCCAGAAACATCCTGTTTAGCTTAACCCAGAGTATAGAAATATTTTTACAAGCATTTCCAGTAAAAGGCCTTGAATTTATTGGCTTGTATAACATTCGTAGACATTGAACAAACAATGAGCCAGTAGTTTGTGTCTTGTTTCCCTTTTTAGTGTTCTCAGCCATTCCTGTCTTACCCCACTTGACAACTTCATGTTTCCTTTCTGTAGCAGCTCATATAGTCTGGAAATTATGCCCCTTTCCATCCTTTCATTCTGCCATTGGGTTATTATCTATGTCAATCGCTGTGGACAGTTATCTTGTGGGACTGTCACCCATGAAAATGAAATACCTCCCTTTGGATCACCTGCTAAAGTAGGAGTGCTCCACATAGCACTATAAATCTGGGGAATGCTCTGTTTGAAACTATGAACTGATCCAAATACCGTATTTCTAACTGTTGCTCTCTCTATTTAAGCCTACCTCCTATTGGCAGTATATCCTTCCACCTGTTTAACCAATTTCTTAAGAATTATTTTCTAACCTGTTCAGTAACAGCTTGAAACAGAGGCGAGGCAATAGCCTGAGCCTCTCTTCCCAAAGTCATTTCTCACATGTCTATCCTTCCTAGCCTGGAATATTTGCTTGCTTCTAATCCTTCCTAGCCTGGAATTGTCTGCTTGCTTCTAATCCTTCCTAGCCTGGAATGTCTGCTTGCTTGTAATCCTTCCTAGCCTGGAATGTCTGCTTGCTACCTTATATTTGCATAAAGCATCTTAATTTCGGCTGTGACATCTCGCTAGGAATGGGAGTTCTGTGGCTGTTAAGTATCTATTAAAATCAAGAACATCTTGCCCCCTTCCCCTTTTGCTAGCACTACCCTCTCCCACTTTACCTGTGGGTTTCCTTCCTGCCAAAGGAAGTCTCTCAGACTTTTCATCTTTGCCCTCATTTTCTGGGTCAGCAGGGTCCTGAAAGCCTTTCCAAAAAGCAGGGCATGTAGGACAACTTGTTATTGTAGCACCTGGACCTTTTGATCCATATCTAGATTACGCATTTTCCACTTTTGTAGGTTCCACTATGTCTTCCTCTAGTGTGCTATCATAGGTTGCTTGCTGCGACTGTCTGTAAGTTGCCTTTGTTTTAGTCCCAAAGTACTTAATCTCCACCTTCTTTGCCATCAGGCTGTTTCACCATATCTTACTTTTTTATTAATTGCAGTTACCATTATATTTTCCTCATTTTATATCCTGATAGTCTGGGAAATCCATAGAAGGTCACTGAATGTTTCCAGATCTTGGTGAAGAATAACTAAGTTAGTAATGTCTGCATAAAGGAGTGATTTTCAAGTCTGTGTTACCCTCAGCTGCCCAAATGACTTATGAGACTTGCCAATGTCTTGAAATATATTGAAAGTAACTTTGGTGGAGACCGGAGATATCTGCCTAGTGCTCCTTAACAATTTGAAAGTCTGTGAAAAGGGCACCTTCTGTCTTCACTTTGGCCTCTGCCCTGCTGTAAAGGTTGCCAAAGAGACCTGTGAATTCCATTGGGAATCCAAAGTGTTTCAATACAGCAAAAAAAAAAACACATGCTTTATGAGGAACATAGTAACAATCTATGCCTCCTCATTTAATAGCATGCAGGTGAAATCATTACATCTCAGATAATTTTCATCAGTCCCTGTCCCTTGTCTAATATGTTTGAAGAAAAACCTTTTAATCTATATTTTGCAAAAATTTGAGCTGCTTAAGTTGACTATAATATTCTGAATCTGATCTTTTTGTCAAGATGAAGCAATCTGCAACAGTGAACTTTTCATGGTTTGAAACAAAACTTCAGAAATGAGTATTAGAAGAAAGTGAGGAAGTGTGTTTGCTGTGGGTCTGATCAGTTCGGGTAACATGTTCCATTCTGTACTGTCTATACCTCTTTTTCTAAGTGAACTATTTTTTTAATGTCTTTATTAAATTAAAGTTTAAACAATGACCTACATTAATAAATACAGTGATTGTTCATTATATTCATGCAGTGTAGATATGTTTTTGTTTTTAACAATTATTATTCAAACTAACATTGCATAAATTCCTCATTTCATGTTTTCCTTTAAACTTCCCTCCTTTTCCTGAACATTATTATAGTGTGTGTATTTTTCCCATAAATTCCATTTGCCCTGGCACCATTTACCCAAACATAAAATACAATGAATCAGGACAGACAGTGCAACCATTTTATTGCATGGCATAAAACATTTGTAAATATCTGAAATCATGAAGATAACAGATAAGCATGTTCACAAGACACTGATAAACCAAATTCTGATGCCTCATTATGCAAAATAGCCCAGTACTAGACAACATGACAGACAACTCACACTGATCAGAGTCCAGCCTCCAAGACAAGTGATTTACCCACAGTTCCCCTTCTACCACATCAGTCCAGACACTGTATTGCAGAGTAATAGACTGCTTGCTCACCTCATCATGAACACTGATCAACTGGCCAAGGAATGGAAAGGGATGGGCAAAGGCCACCCAAACACAACCCACTAGGCTGTGAATTGCTCAGGATGCTCCTCCCTTTCCTGGCCATGCTCCGCTGTCCACATAAACTCTGGATCCCTGGATCAACCATCTCGTATTCACATGGGGTACTAACTGAGATACAGAAGAAACAACACAACACTGGTAGAACCTGAAAACAGCAAATTAAAAACAACAAAACTGGAAAAAAATCCTGAGTCTGTTGTGTAGAACAAAAAGAGGGTAAATGAGGACATCCGAACTTTAACGTAATAAAACTTTTTAATATCCGCTTTTGTATTAAACTTCTTCAGAAAATACTTTAACTTAAAATACTGATAATTAAATACAGTCTCAAATATGGTTACCACCTGTCCCTCTTTGCGAGGGACTGCCCTCTTTGGGCAGTTGTGTCCTGCAGAAAAAAACTAAAAATTGGCAGATGTCCTGAGATTTTAAGACAAAAATATTTCTTAAGCTTTCTTTAATAGTTGCATAAAACTATTTTTTTGCATCTAAAACACCTAAATGTTGTAGAATTTAAGTTACTTATTCTATTTCTTATAAGAATAAATTTTTATTTTAGCAAAAAAATGAAGTTCTGTCCTTTACACTGGTCGTGGGTATGTTTTGTCTTGCAAAAATCTCACATTTCAACAAAAAATATACCACTTTGGGCAGCTGAAAAGGTGGCAACCCTAGTCTGAAATAACAGATACAACCAACATTTAAAATTCACAATCTCATTTAATCTAGTAGGGAATCAGCTTTTAATTTGATTTGCCACTCTGCTTCTTTTTTTTCCACCTGGTTTTTGTGCTCCCCACGCCTTTTGTCTTCCAAGACTTTGTTGTAAAACAGCAAAAGAAAACTTCTTATAACTACTGTAAGTGAGAGAATGTTTACTTAAAGCATTTTTTGATCCTTAATTTTAATCGAATAAGCATGTTTCTTTATACTCTCCGTTAGCCCTCTAGGTGTCATCCCAATATAAAAATTGCTACATCCTGAACATATACCAATGTATACATCACCTTCAGAAGTACAAGTCAGTCTACATGGGATCCTGATAGTATATGGAATGTGACTGAGTAACACGTACGGACCCTCCTGTATAAACCCGCATACAGGACAACTGTTACATCTATAAGTACCAAAGCTATTATTAGTAAGGGGATACATTTTGGTACTATCCCTTTCTGTACACATTGGTATATGTTATCCATGATGACCCCTAAGAGTTTGGTGCTAGAGGCAACTTCTATGAAAGTATTGTTCTGGGAGTGGCTAGAGAATTTGTTCTTGTTAAGGTGAGTGTTTTTTTGGGGGGGGTGAATAATTGAAGTTTAGTCATTTGGGGGTTTAGAGTGAGATGGTTAATTGACATCCAAGTTTCAGTGGATGTAAAGGCTTGTTGAGTTAGTAGTAGTAATTCAAAAGTAGAGTGCAGATTATTGTAGAATTATCTGTATATTGGCCTTAAGTGAGAGCGTTATGGAAGTTATTTATGAATATGCTAAGTAGAAGGGGGCCTAAAATGGATCCTTGGGGTACTCCTGTGGTAATGTTGATGAAAGGTGAGTAGGATTGTTGCCATTTAGTGGATTGTCTACCAATGAGATAGTTTGAGAACCAGTTCAGGGTTGGGGGGTGTGAGGTACCTAAATTAGAGAGTTTGTGAGTAGAAGGAGATGGGATACAGTGTCAAAGGCTTTTGAGAGATCGAGGAAAAATGAGGAGGCAGTGAACCCGGTGTCGCAAGCCCTATTTACTGTGTCCATAAAAGAGATGAGAGCTGTGTTAGGACTGTGGCCTGGCCTAAAACCATGTTGGATGGGGGAAAGAAGTTGGTTATTAACTAAATGGTTAAGAAACTGGGTGTCAAAACATTTTTCTAATATTTTGGAGAATGGGGAGAGAATGGCAATGAGTCAGAAGTTGAAAATGTCAGCATTATTGGCGGCTTTATGGAGTGGGAGAGCATATGCTTTTTCCCAGATAGGTGATATAAGGGATTCCTGAATTGATCTTTTGAGGAGTACTGATGGGATAAGCAATGGAGCTTGTAGATAGTTGTAAGAATTCAGCAGGAAGATTACCTGAAACATTAGTGCAAGGTTTGAGCTTTTGAAGGAGTCTTTTTATAATGATGGTGGGAATGAGTGAGAAAGAAAAGCTAGGTAGTGAAGAGAGTGTAGATTGTGATGATGGTTGGTTTGGTGAGTTGGGGCTAGTAGGTGGGAAGGAGGTGGTAAGCTTTGCTATGGTGTCAATGAAGTATGAGTTAAAAAGAGAGGCTATCTCGGAGGGTGTTTTATCAGGGTGTGGGCATGGGTTGTTGTTAGAGCCTGGGTGAAATAGTGAATTGATTGCTCCCCAGAATTTCTTTGGGTTTAGCTTATGCTGGTCCTGGAGATTATGCAAGTATTCTTTTTTTTATCTTTAATGACTAGTCACTTTGCCTCATTTCGTAACTGTTTGGATAGAGTGAGGTTAGAAGGAATTTTGCCAGGTTTTCCAAACTTTGTCTCTAACAGATATGATTTGCTTTGTGGCTTTGGTAAGCCAGCTGGCATGATTAGTCCTGACTCTGTTTAGTCGCAGTGGAGCCAAACTATTTAAGATCTTGAGAAATGTTGAACTGAAGAATTCAACTGCATCATCTATGAGGGAGAGATTTTAACGGTGTCCAGTTGATACTTTGCAAAATTTCATTAAAGGTGTCTAGTAAGAAGTGAGATAAATCTCTACTTTGTTTAAGTTGGTGATTACTTATGGGTGAGGTGGTTTTATACATTATAAAATCTGGTAAGTGGTCACTAATACTATTTGGTAGAGTGCCAAAGGTAGAAATTTTATTAGATTCTGACACTAGGATCCAATCCAGAATTGACTCTGTCATTTTTGTTGCTGGACCTTGTTATGTCAGTAATCAGCTGCATAAAGTTATGTAGGCTAATGGGGGGGGGGGGGCTGGGGGGCATGGTTAGTGATATCCAGCCAATTAATGTTAATGTCCCCTAAGATAGTTTCATTATTAATATTATCAGATGCCAATGCAAGGACATCTAGTATAGGGATGTTATTACTTCGGGAGATTATAAGACCATGATGCAGAGGCTTTTTCAAGTATTTAGTTTTAAGAAGGCTACCAGTAGCTCAGCTGTGGAGAATTGTGGAATGGGCTTAGTATATGGGGCTACAGTAAAAGGCTTTGGGATACATCACGGTGACGCCTCCACCTTTTCTATGTAGTCTGTCAGTTGTAAGGCAAGTATAGTTAGGGGGTAGGAGTTCTGCATCTTTGCTGTATGGTCTAAGCCAAGTCTCGGTAACGGCAATGAAGTCGGGTTGAATTTGGCTTATCCATGCGTGAAGGGTTGGAATTTTGTTTCTTATGCTTTGTAGATTGATGATAGTGAAATTTATGGATTTTATGGAGTTGGAATGATTGTAAGAGGTTGTGAATTGGCCTGGGTTTGGATGTATGTCCCTGCATATTATTAGGTTACTATGGGTGGGTAGATTTATTGGTTGCTGCTGTTTTTTAGTTTTGTGGTGGCAGTCTAGAACAGAGTTAGTTAATTGGATGTGTTGAGGGGGAAGAGTTTTTAGTCTTGGTTGTAGAATTAAGTCTGTTGCATATAAGCTAGAGCCTATTGTGGAGTGTGAGATTGACTATATGTGGATGTTGTATAAGAAGGTTTGGAAGCTGTATGGGTTATTTGATGTGATGTTATTTGAAGGAAAAGCTAGAGGTATAGGGAGAGAGAAGTAATAGTTTTAGAGATGAGAGACATTGTGGTAGGGAGAATTATGGTAAGTAGGAGAGAAGTTGTGAGAGGAAAAGTAGTGCAGTGGTGGGATCTATAAGGGCTATAGGAGTGATATAGTTGTAAGGAAGTGAGTGTGGAGTGAGTTAGAGAGGTAGGCCAGAGACAGTTTAATAATGGGTATGTAGGAGAAGGGAGTGAGTACTGTAAGAGCAGGTTATAGGGGGGTTATATGTGTAAATGGCAATATAAAATCCAGATAGATAAGGAGAGAAGTGGGAGTGAATGATATATATGGAGTGTAGTGGGTGGGTCAAGAGTTTGTAGGAAGGGATTAGAGGAAGTAGTGGTGTGATAGGTGGAGATGAGTTTGAGGCTGGAGTCAAGTTAGGTATAAATGTAATAGATGTGAGGGTGGGTGGAAATGGGAGTAGGTTAGGTGTGCGAATTGAGCCCAATTGTAGTGAGGGCTAATAGAGTGGGTTAAACCAGGGGTGGGAAAAATGCCAAGACCAAAAAACAGTCAGTGAAATCAGCAGGTAAGTGGAGGGGAAGCTTTAATTTCACTATCATCTACTACCAGCTGGTGTAGTGGAGAGGGAAAAGAGGGATCTAGGACTGTTAAACCAGTAACCTGTACAGGAGTAGTAGTCCAAGTTTGAAGTGATAAAGTATGCAGAAAAATAATAGGTAGGGATGTAATCAGAGTGAAGAGCCGGGAGTGCAACAGGGAGACTGCAGCAGGAGGTTCGGTGGTGTTCTTACAGCTTTATATGAAAGAGAAAAAAATAACTAACAGAAGACAAATGTGTATGTACAATTTAGGTTAATAGAAGGTACTTTGCTTGGAAGATTTGTTAGGGCCATTGTTGGTGTTGTATGGTTGAAGACTGTCTTTGTGTTTATGGCCACTGGTGTTATATGTTAGAAAAGAAAAAAAAGTACAAAAACAGCCAGATTAGGTCAGGTAGTGTGCTAGCTGTAGACAGAGGAAAGGAGAGGGAATTACCTAGGGAGATGCTCAAGAGGTTAGAGCTAAGAGAGGATGGGGAGAGGGGAGACAAAGCTCACAGAGTTAGGAGATGGGGGATTGGAGAAGAGAGAGAGGGAGCAGCAGTAGAGTTGGGGGGAGGGGAGCCAGTAGTATGGGGAGAGAGAGAGAAAGAAAAAAGATAAAGCAAGGCTAGGGAGTGTAATAGTCTAAAAATGCCTAAGTACCTAGGTAGTACGTCAAAACAATATCTGGAGAGAGATGCAGCTTGTACCATTGGTAAAGGCAGGATAACAGTAAATAATGCAGCTAAGCATACAGATTGTTTAGCAAATTGCTCACACTATATATGTAGCTAAAGGTCAGGTAATCAAGTTATTTAATATAGCTCACACAGCCTGTAGTAGGAAGGCAAATATTCACAGAACAGTTATTACAGTTAGCATAGGAGCCCTACAGTTAAATGCTGTAATAACTCAACTATCAGCTTTCTTTGGGTATGAAGGATAAATGCAGGCATTCCTAATTATAAAGTTAAGTTACAAGCAGATCAAGCATCAGTAATGCAGTTATACCAGCAGACACAAATAACTTTGCAAGCAGATGGTATTGTAGACAGCATGTGTAACACCATGAGTTTAATACTGCATTTAGGCAAGTAAGCACAGTACTAGTAATTACCAAACTAGCCACAGTTAGGGTAAACTAGGGGTAGTTAGCAAATAAGCTACAAAGTGATTATCTATGTAGAACAAAGGAATGCATCTGCCATGTGGTTAACACTAACCTTATGTATTACACAAAGCAAGCAATAAACAGGAATGAATAAAAAAAAAGACTGTCATTCTACAAGTAGTAGGCAATTATAGAGTGAGACATGGGTTGCCACGCCACATCTAGGACAGGGGAGAAATGCCCAGGCAAAAATGGAATGCACTCCCTGAGCCAATAAACATGAAAAGCAATGGAAACAAATGCTAGGTTTTAGTAATAAGCTTTCAGGCAGACCGATAGTCTAAAACAGCCGTTGCTGTGTTATTTTTTCCTTGCTTTTTTATGGTAAGCTAAAAAGTATATATCACTTTGTTACTTGTATGTATAACTTAGTTCTAATGAAGCTCTGACAAGAGTGAAAGTACTCATCTTTTGTTTTTAATTAATAAACTGTCGGTTAAACAAGCAATTTCAGCTTGAATCCTGTTTTCTTGTTATAAGAATGCAAGGTGATCTTTGACACTGTTCTTACATTAGCATTTATGACAACAGTTTACTTGAGCACGTCATATGCTGTTATCGTTGCTGTACAACTGTTTTTCTCTTTTTTTGGTATGTGTGTGTGTGTGTATATATATATGTGCATGTATATCTATGTGCGTGTATACAGTTTTAAATATTTGAAGTGGTTTCTTATATATCTTTATATAAAATGTAAAATTTTAAAACAAAAGCTGCTTGAAAGACACAATTCTTGCAAACAACATGGAACATGAATACTAAATAAATCCCAATCAACATCAGAAAGATGGACTTTATAATAGCAATACCATAATCTATGTGCAAATTCCCAATATTCAGTGTTGGAGAAAAACCCAAGAGTGGAGTTGCTCTGGCTGCCCTATGGTTTATAAATTTTGGATTCGACTTCAAAGCTGATGCGCTTAAAGTTGTGTCCCACATTAACTTTGGTATGAGGGATGACTTGATTACTGTGGAATGAGAAAGGCACTGTTGCACTCTTATCAAATCTCTGGAAATCCTAGATCATAGATGCCGTTTAGGAACACCAACTATGTTGTGCTCCCACCCCCACCCCCAGCCGTGATTTATCAAAATATGAGGTTGGCCTGCCTGAAGTACGACTTGATTTAAAGTTAGCATCAAGTGGTACTGTGTACTGGACTCAAACCAGTTTGACTTTTTCAGGGGGGGATCATGCCTACTAACCTGGTGTATTTCTTTGAGAAGGTCACCATGGCAATGTAGGAGGGCAAAAGTGTGCATACCGTCTACCTGGACCTGGTTAAGGCAATTAGATGCAATATCTCACTCAAGTATAGTTGACAAACTCCCCAAACTGGACATTAACCCCTGCATAACTCACTGGATTTGCCAGCTGGCTCACAGACATGACTCAGGAAGTCAGGACTGATGAGATCATCTCCACTAAGAAACTGGTTACCAGAAGAGTACCTCAGGGCTCCATGCTGGGGCCACACCTATTTGGCATCTACTTTTCAGAGGTAAAGGCTGATGTCAAAGGCCTTTGGCTGACTAAGTTCACAAATGACTACAAATTGGGAGCTATCATAGATTCTTCCCATGACAATCATCTTACAAGAGGGTCTAACACAGACAAATGACTGATATCAAAGTCACTTATTAAAATTCAATGCCACAAAATGCATTATACTGCCTTTTGGGAAAACTCTCACCCAGGCTAATTACAGCATCAATAAGACACCCCTAAGAGTTGATCCAGTAGTCAGGGATCTGGGAATATATGTAGATAATAATCTGGCCTTTGATAAACATGTGGCCAATGTAGTAAGAAAGTAATTCTGTGTCACCCAACTTATAAGTAAGGGTATGGCATCCAGGTCCAAGGAAGTCATGGTACCACTTTATTCAGCCCTTGTCAGACCCCATCAATGAGTATAATGCCCCCTTTGGCATATGCCTGACCAGACATATGCAACAGTTGGAATCCCCACAAAGGTTCCTTACCAGGTGAATCTGGGGTCTAAACAGATTGTCCTGTACTGATTACCTTAAAGCCCTGTTTCTGTGTTCAGTCTCCTACAGGTTACTGAAAGTTGATCTATGCCTAGCATTCAAGGCATCCTCAGATCCAGCAGTAATGGATCTTTTGCACATCTGCAAAATGAACAGCATCAGAACCACTAGATCCAAGGATTTAAATTTCAGTTGTGCCATAAATAAGACATTTTGGTGAGACAGATGTTTCTCAGAGGATCCCATGCTCTGAAACAGGCTCCCCATACATGTGAAGCTGAGTTCAACCCAAACCCTTGACCAATGGATAGGCAACTGGAAATTCACCCTGGGTCTGGCCTTCATGTCTCTCACAGACTGAGGCAGGCAGTAACTATGCCCAAACTAATACACCCTCCACATAATTTCTAGAAACTTCCTAACTAACATAACCACTCTAAACAAACACCCATGATGCATAGGTACACAACTGGGTCGGTTTGTATGACTAGGGTTATGAGGGCCGTGGTGATTGTTAGGTTCTTGGGTATATACTAGGCTAACATTCATGGACAGCCCTTCCATATAACTTCATAAGAGCCAAGACAAAGCCCAAATTTAGGCCATTTGGTCAAAACACTCCTCTGTGTTCCACCCAGGCAAGAAAGAGTGAACCAAAATTAAAACATGCCTGGAACCTGTAAGATTAAAAACTCCCAATTAAGGAACACGCAGAAGTAAAATATGTTTAAGCAAATTATGTAATGCAAATCAAGAGTCTCGGAGGACCGTCTATCAGTCTGTTTGATTACATCCACTGACTGATCCTCCCTGGCTAAACTCAAGGTCCTCCATGTACAAAAGGAATGTGTGGAATAACCTCAAGAGAACAAGTCTTGAATAGTCAAGTCTTTCTGCAGCAAAGTCTTTATATCCCTGGGAATCACGTGCACCTTGGAGGGAAAAGAAAACTAACTCATGCAAGAAAGGGCTGTGAGCAATCTACTGAGAGTCGCAAACCCATGGGCTGGACAGAGTAAGGGACTGAAAACTGTATCCAAGGTAATTGAATGACCTAAGCCCTCGTGGTCAGTTTTGGACCTGGAAATCCATACTGACCAAGTCATGCATCAGGGATGCATCTCCTCAGCATAAGGAAAATGTAAGTTCAACAACCTAAAAAGTAGCAGCATATAGCTAGGTTAATAAAGTAGCCCGTACAACAGAAGTATGGCAATCACTTTGCACTGAATAGACTCCTTTCAAAATGATACCAAACAAATTCATGCCAGTGGACCAGCTGGAGTCCTTGAATAAACCCTTCAGCTCTTCCCAGCCCTTTAATAAGCTGCAGATTATTTAGTGTTTTGTATAAATGGGCAGACCCAACATCTGGCTTGCAAGCTGAGAGCCAACAAGTGAATTATTATAATCTTGACTGCTTCATTTAAACTACACCTCAAAACTATATAGTGGATAAAAAGATGGGGAGACCAGTTAATTTCTTCTAGCAACAAGGTCCTGTATAAGAACTAGAAGGACTGCAATGCCACCGCATAGACTTTCTTGGTACTAGACACCCAGGAATTGCATAGCAACACGTGAGCTACATTTCACCAGTTGTCCAAAGTGCCAGAGGGATAGGTGTAGAGATTTTAGAGTGTCTGGTACTATCTGATGAAATGTGGATATCAGCAGGTGAGAAAGGGTGCCAATAATGTTGAGGCTACCCAGAGATATGATTGGAAGTAAAAAATAAGGTAATCCAAAGAGTGTCCAAGACTAGCAGTCTTAACAAACACTGTACCCATTATGATTGAGATGTTTTCTTGGCCAAAATTTCACATACTGCCTGGTTGTCAGAGCAAAATATTACCCTTCTCCCAGGGTGGCCAGGCCACAGAAAACAAATGACCTCCAAAATAGCCCTTGTACCATGTCCCCCATCTGCATCAATAAACAACTGTAGTGCATCTGATGATAACCACTCATCCTGCCAGAATGAAATGCTGTTGTAATCATAAAAAGTCCCATAGTTGATTGCCTTCTTTTACCCACCTGGTAACCCTCACTGTATGGTGCTTCTGACAGTCTCCTACTAATTAATTAGCCAAGGGTCTCATGAAAGTCCTTCCTGCTGCCACAGCCCTACAGGAAAAATTGAGAAAGCCCCAAAGTGCCAGAACATCAATTATTCTAACTTTCTTAGCCACTAAAAATATGCCAGTGGTCTCCTTCAAAGGTACCGTGTCAGTGTAATGTCCCAGAGTGACTAGTGCCCTGAGCAGGCCTTTTATCTTGTCATCAACAAGAAGCACCTAAACTTTCTGACAAAGTTCAATAAACTGTTGCAAATCCCACCCCCCACCCCCAAGACCACTACATTTGGTCAGAAAAATCATCAAGCTAATGTACAGCTGCCTGCTAAGGAGCTCTGCTGCCAGCACCAGTACAGGGTTGTGCATGTCAGGGTAAAATTGTTCATCATACTGAATCTTTTCACAGATTGACACCAGGTGGAAGGCAGCCTTGATGCCTAATTTCAACAAACAGGAAGTTTTGAATTTCTTAAAGGTCTGGATAACATCATCTAGTGAACGTTGCTGAACTTGAGCATCTTGTCTGCTGAGGTTGTCATTAACCAAAAATCCTTGAGGGAAGGGGAGACAAGCTATGGGTTAGCTTGTATTATCCTCCTTTCTTTTTTGAGGGTTAGCCTCAACCGAGAAATTCTGAAATAGTCAAAAAGGGAGGTCCTTTAAGGGGCCAGCTAATCTCCCTTCAAAAACCATCTTGTTTAGTAACTTCCTTTCTACATCCCCCTTCCCAGAAACTTAATGTACATTCTTGCAAGTTTTCCCACAAGGAGAGGCATCAATTTCTTTAAAAATACATAAGCTAGAAATGTGCAACAATTCCTGAACCACTTGAACATTGGGCTAATCCTGTAATATGTTTGGCAATACATCTAATGTAATGGAGCAATCCGTAGATCTACTTGTGATGAGTGCCACAAAAAACATTGGCTCCCCATGATCCTCGAAAGGCGCTTCCACCCCATACTGTTTGCATGGAAAAATTTTGTTTTCTGTCTCCACCAGCTGTCAGTCTGCTGTGTGTCATCCATCCTTATCCCAACATTTGGTCACTTGATGTTCCATCCCACATTGTGTGCAAATATGTGTAAAACGGTAGGCTGTCCAAGCACAGATGACACTACCGAATACCTACCAAGCTTCTGGCTTGAAATCCTGATTGTCAGAACTTTTAAGACCTGGTAATCTTGACTTATCGGTGCAGTGGTGCAGCAGTTAACATTGTCACCTCACAGCAAGTGGTTCTGTTCGATTCTTGGCTGGGGTGCCTTCTGTGCGGAGTTTGTATATTCTCCCTGTGTTCACATGGGTATCCTCCAGGTACTCTAGTTTCCTCCCACATTCAAAAGACATGAGTCTGGAGTGTTTCACCCTGGGCCTCCACTGGAAATAAGCTCTGTCCTAGTTTTACTTTCCTGGTTAAGAAATGTTAAATAAATTTAAAAAAAATGACTTCCAGCAAGATATATGCATATTGTTAACTGCTTTTAGCTTGCAGAACTTCTCGTCATACTACTAGAGCCAAATGGACCACCCTCTCAAGCACTGAGCCTCTTACAGTAGTGCCAGTTTTGGCTCCTTTGCAGTAACCACCTCTGTGTAGAGAATCAAGCTCTCCATAGAATTATCCCAATTACTTAGGCCTAAATTTGCTCATCTGTTATTTTCCAAGTGAGGCCAAAACCAAAGCAAAATCTATAGCACTTATCCCTTCTGAATCCTAAATGTGCTGAGTCCCATTGGCATTGCCTATGTTAAAAGCTTCAATATAGTCACCTCAGCAAATTCTATCTTTAATGGTAACAAGGATGTGAACAATAATGGAGACAACTGGGGTACCATAACCTCCACCACCCCCAATATTGCTGTCAGCCGCAGCTGCAGGACTGGCCCCACCTGAAGTAAGGTGCTTATATTACAAAGAAAGTGGTGAAAATGATGACATACTGTACCCAGTTACCTCTAGAGTATCCTCATATTGCCCTAAAGAAAATGCTTGTGAATTGTTCATAAGCTCATAGGTGTGTACTAGGCTAATGACCACTATGGCAAGCCTAGCCATGCATCCCAAATCTTTGACACATGCTGGTAGCCTTAGTATAACCAGACGCTTCTCTTATTAAGTATTTACAAGCAGGGGCCTGGGAGGTGAACCATTTACTTGCCTGTATCCATTGAGACATAGGTGCCACACCAGGGATAAATTTCCTGTTCCCAATCCAGTTGTCCAAGTTGCATTTGATTTGGGTTAGTGAGGAACTCTGCTTGACATGGAGGTTTGCAGAAGGTGAGAACAGAGGTTGTAAGAAGTGATGTAGATGAGGGTGGAGTTAAGTGATGTATCTGGTGCAAAAGCACTTGCAGTCAAATTTTGATGGAGGTGTCCCTTGAGTTGTGTTGTGAAAGTGGGGAAAGAGGAGATTTATTTTAGGTGAGGGAAGAGGGATTGCCAGAGTTTGTATGCAAGAATGGAGATTGAATGTTTTTTTACAGTGCAGTTTGGTTTTGGGGTGGTCTGAATTGAGGAAGTTAATTAGGAGAAATTTCAGAGGGTGTAGGGTTGTTTTATTATGGAGTTTGGCAGTAAGAGGCAGGAAGGCACCTGGCTGAAGTAGTCTGAAAAAAGAGACCCTGGGAATAGCTCAACTCTGTAGGTGACTGGGAACCATCTGGCTTCATAGAGGGTAGTGCAGTTGTGTTTCTGGTGGGGGGGGGGACGTTTGGAAATGAATTGGCAGATTTTGTTTTCAAAGGACTTGTGGAGCGGGTGAATTTTTAAAATGCTGTGGTTATGATGGGGATCCCATATTCAAGTTGGGCAAGAGGACTAATTTGCCTACTTCAGCCCTGGGGAGATATCTTCTAGGACCTAAATAAGAGAGTTGGTATTTTCCTTGGTGTTTTTGTTGTGGAGTGACTGGTCCACCTATAAACCCAAGTATGTAAAGGAGGTGATTTGTTTTCATTGGGCTACTATTGAGATCTGCAATGTTGAAGTTTTTAGGAGTTTGTTTTCAGCTTTTGTGAGGTTCCAAGTATTGTACTTGTTTTCTTCAAAGGCAGCTCACTGTCTTCAGGCTCAGCATCTGCAGAACAAGAGTTCTTCCTCCTGGGCTGTCTAGCAGAATAACCTTCCATCTGCTTTTGACCCCCAGTTGCAAATTTCTCAAAAGAACCTTAGCCTGCAAGGCTGTGTATTCCCAGTGTGATTTCAAATGTGCCATTTGTGAAATTAAACTCTTGATCCTGGTAACTCGGCTCATTGCAATTAGCAAGTGGGCTACAGAAAACCTATGGGAAAGCTAACTAAAGTGAGTTAATAACCTTACCAAGGATGCAGGGAACAACCATCATTCATTCCTGTCAGTTGTTTATATTTTTATAAGAAGCTAAAGTAATGACAAGCAGAGCCAAAATAAGGGGCAAATTTTAAATAATAATCTTAAAACTTAAATCACACATATGAAATCTGAAGCTGAATTATCTGTCATTATTTACTGATAAAAATACTCATTAATGTGTTAGAATCCGCAAATGTTATAGGTTCATAGGTTCATACTAGGCTATCTGCCCGAGGGCATTTATAAGCCTAGCCCAAAGTTTTGTGGCTTGCGCCACCCCTTTAGTTTGAAGAAACTATGCCCATTATTTTGCTGTGCCTCTGTCGAGCAGTGACACTGAGGTAACCCCTGGGGTGTATCTGCGATCTCCCATCCATTGGTCAAGATTCCTCTTGAACAAGGCCAGCGAGGTGCTCTGCCTCACATAAACCGGGATTTTGTTCCACAGCATAGGGAGTCTTTGGGTGATGAATCTATCCCTCCAGCACGTCCTATTAATAACCGTGTCGAGGTTTAAGTCTCCCGCCCTTGTGGCTCTGAGGGATCTAGATTTTTGAGATGAAGCATGTTCATCAAATCTGGGTTTGACATGGCCTTGTATGTCAGGCATAGGTCACCTCTGAGCAAGCGGTAAGCAACTGAATATAACTGGAGTTCTTTCAGTCGGGCAGCATAAGACAGATTTTTGAGACCCTTTATCCTTTTGGTGAGGAACTTTTGTGGCCTCTCCAGCTGCTGCAAGTGTCGGGTCAGATACATTCCGAATGGGGCATTGTACTCTATCATTGGTCTGATGAGTGATGAGTATAGGGAGACTATGACTTCCCTTGATCTAGATGTGAATCCCTTCATGATAAGGTGGGCAATGTAGAAGGTCTTCCTAACTACTTTTGCAATATGAGTGTCGAATGAAAGGCTACTGTCAACCTGGGTTCCCAGGTCCCTAATAACTTCTTCTGTGTTCAGGGGATTGCCACCTATGTGGTAGCTAGGGGTAGCCTTATTTTTCCCAAAGGGTATGACTATGCATTTCTTGGCATTTAACTTTAGGCCATGGCTCTGGCACCAGTTATCCGTTTCTGTGAGACCCTTCTGAAGGATATCTGTGTCGGATGTGTTTCCAACTACAGCACCCAGTTTGCAGTCATCTGCAAACTTTGTCAGCCATAACCCTCCTGTGTTTGCTTGTACTTCAGAAAAGTAGATGCCAAACAAGAGTGGGCCCAGGACTGAGCCCTGTGGGACACCACTTGTGATAGGCTTTGAGTCTGACATGGCGCCAGCAACTCTGACCCTGTGGGTTCTGTCACTCAGCCAGTTTGCAACCCATCTTGTAATGTATGGGTTTACATTTAAGTTGATGAGTTTTTCAATGATACCAGAGTGAGGTATTGTATCAAAAGCCTTCGCCAGGTCTAGGTAGGCTGTATGGACTGCCTTTCCTCGTCAATGGCCTTGGTGACTGTTTGAAAAAGTCAACCAAGTTTAAAAGGCATGATCTGCCTTTGACAAAGCCAAACTGGGTTGGATCCAAAGTCTGCAAGTTCCCTATGTCTTTATTTATGAGATCCATTATGATCCTCTCCATGGCTTTGCAGATAAGGCTTGTCAAGCTAATGGGACGGTAATTTCCAGGGTCGGTGGAGGCACCGCCTTTGTGGAGTGGGACCACGTACATATCCGGAGGTGAGACTAAGATTAAACAGCTGTCCTAACTGTGGGTTTAATTCCTCGTTGAGTTCATGGAGCACACAGCCGGGGACACCATCAGGTCCCATGGATGCTGTGTTCTTTGCCTTGGAGAGAGCAGTTCCCACCTGGGCGTTAAAGATGTTTGGGGGGCTACAATCATTTGGTATAGATATCTCTCCTTTAAGGGGGGGGGTTTGCACTGAACCTGTCAGCCAGTATGTTGGCAATGTCTGTAGGATCAGTAATCTTCACATCATTTTGAACTAATTCTGAGCATATCTGGGAGTTTCCTCCTAGGTTTCTGACATAGCTAAAGAATGCCTTATGGTTGTCTTTAGAGTCCTTAGCTATTTTTCTCAAAATTAGCTTTGGATGATTTTATGAGAGCTCTTAGCTTTTACTTATAGTGATCAGCGGTGTCTTACCTTTTAAGGATTTTGCTCTATCTTGTAGTAGCTTTCTCCTTTTGTTGTAGAGTTTGTTTATGGCTGGGGTCCACCAGACTGGACGCTTGCCTTTGGTACAAAGAGTCTTTGTTTTGCTTGGGATTGCCTGATCCATGCAGCCTTGCAGGTGCTGGTAGAAGGCATTTGTAAGTGATTCAGCAGTTTGAGTAATGTTAACCGCCGGCTCAGGGGCCTTAAAGGAGACCACACTAGTCTTTAGAAGTGTGAAGTCGGCTTTCGAGAAGTTCTTTACTGAGGTCTTTTTCATTTCGGGTGGGGGTGGGATGAGGACCTCCAGCGAGATTAGTTTGTGATCAGATCTCACCAGTGAGGGGTATACTTCCGGCGTTGAACATTGTGCTCCCATGTTCGTGATGATGAGATCAAGTATGTTTTCTCCTCTTGTGGGGATGGTGACTAGTTGTTCCATGGAATTTGAGTTTATGAATTCCAGGAACTTTTGGGCTAGAGTGTTTGGGCTTGGGTAGTGTTCCCAGTCTATATTAGGGTAGTTGAAGTCACCTAGTATGATGGTGTTCGGAGATACATTTATCCCCTCCAGTGTTTTCAGGAAGGCCATATGAGGTTCCTGAGTTTGCGAGGGTGGCCTGTAACATGCTACAAATTGCAGAGCAGTCTTGCCTATGGTTAATTGCACCTGGATGGTTTCCGATGCATCGTGCGATGCCACCAATCTTGAGGTGTGGGTGTCCTTGATGAATATGGATACCCCTCTTCCTTTCTTGGTATTGTCCGGGTTTTGGGGCCGGAACGCATGATAGGAGGTAAAACCTGATAGTGCTGGGGTGCTCTCAGGAGCCTTGAACCAGGTTTCTGTCACAGCACAGACATCGATGTTCTCCATACTGAGAAGGGCCTCGAGTGCGTGCATCTTGAGGTTGAGACTTCTGGCATTGAGCAGCATTACCCTTAGTTTTTTTTCTTTGTTTTGTTCTAGGGTGGTAGGTTTAGAATTTGAGCCTTGCCTAAAAAAGGCACTATGAAACACTAACAGAAGGTTTAAGCAAATGTAGTTCTCTCTGAAGTTCAAACATATGAAAGGTAAATGGTCATTACTTGCTGAGTTTATCCCTTCTTTTTATTATATTTTATGTGTTTTAAAGACCGGCTTAATTACCAAAAAGGTCTCTGAAGCTAGGTGGCCATCCTTCTCGAAATGAATAGCATTACAAACATAATCAAACAGCACGCATTAAGTTAATAAAGAAAGGGCGTAAACAGCCCTCCTGTTATTAATTGGCCCAGAACTAACGTATTCTAGACATTAATCTTCTGCTTGTTTACCCTCTCGCCTCTCTCTTTTTTTAACCAAAATTGTCAACCAATTAACTGACATCAGCCGAGTGGCAAACCTACGAAGAGCTGGAAACTCAAAAGAAGTAAACAGAGCAAGCTGTCAAACATTACCTCAGAAAAGTGAGATAAAAACAAGGTAATAGGCAGGTGACAGGGGTATTTATCTCTCAGCCTCTTAGAGTAAACTAGACAATGTCAAAACAATTGGAAAACAAATTTTAAAATGTTGCTCTTACAATTAGGAAGTTGATGGGAAACAACATGCTTGCATCATCATGCGTCTTTGAAGGATATAAGGTCTGAAATTCCAATGTTCATCATTAAACTTTAATATTAATCTGACAAAATGTGCAAGAAGGTAACTGCACAGTGAAAACTCTGTTATAGACTCTTAACATACACCTACTCTCCCCATTAACAAGTGCCACTAGCTAAAATGTCTAATTCCCAAAATTGAATATGCCCTCCCCCTTATTGCTCTTCACTCAGTAAAAAACACAAATGCTACAAACAGCAGAATGCAGAGTGCTGAGGTTTGCCCTTCTTGCTGACAGGAGCAGTCAGTACCTGCATGTTATATAAAAAGGCTAACTGATTATCAATTACTTACAGAGCTGCTTATCTAATGACTAGACTAATATGTAGAATTCTTATACAAGGCTAGAGCTGTCTCCTTAAAAAAACTACTCCAAATCGGAGAGCAAAGGACCCAAGAAAGCACAGTAACTGTTCAGCTCCAAATTAGCATTTGGGAAAAAGCCCATTCAAGAATGGGACCAGCTATATGGAATTGGTTACCAATAGAAATAAACCACAAAACTCTTCAAATATTCAAACAGTACCTCAGACTTCACTTACAAAATGAATCAAGTACAACTGCTATTGAATAATTTAGTGAATATATCAGTATATTAAACATGTTAACACATTACCTTTTGTGATTTGCAGAATCTTTATTGTATTTGTTTAAATTTACTTTAAATACAGAATTATTTGCTCACTGTTTATGCAGATGGGTATGTTGTATACCTAACTGTGCTGTAGTCTGATCTCTGATGTGTAATTAAGCCCAGATCATGGCTAAAAAAGGATCAGCAGACCAGCTCACCTATCAAGTGGTAAATAAGTAAAATATATCTAGTGACTTAGATCCTTGATGATTACTAGAAACTCTCAGGCTTTGAGGGGCAAACTAATATATTAGCTAGTGCTTGAAATATTCTGTATATCAGAGACAGTTGAAGGATATGGTCTGAGGTGATTAAATAACTGTTGAGTCTGTTCCTCACCATTCCTCTTTAGTTTATTTGTATAAAGAAGCAAAACTACTGAGGGACCAAGCATAAAAGAAATAGTCGACCTTCAATTACAGCATTTAAAGCTGAGATGCTCGCAGTACCACAGGCTGCAAGAATGAGGGATTACATGCAGAAAGTGAAAGACTAAACGCTTAGCATAACAGGAGGCTAAAACCTGTATAACAGCTAGGAAACACCAACTTGCAAGAACGAGAAAGGGACATGGATAAAACAGTAAAGCCCATAGGGACCATTGAAAAGGAAACCAGTCTCTAAAAGATACAAAACTAGCACAGGGGTAGCAGAGACACAAATAAAATAATAAAGAAAGTTTGGTAACTACACAGTTATGAGATTACCAGAAATTAATATATAATTTAAATCACAAATCCAAACTGATGCCATCTCTACATCAAGGCTCAGGACATAAAGGAACCAACCGAGACTATAAGCACAATGCACAAAAAAACAAGCAAGTTCAAACATTATATGCTGAAAACTCTAAACCAACCATGCAATGGCAGCCCAGGTCGACATATCCAAACTGATTTCATAAAAATGTATCAGATTATAATCCAAATGTAGATTCATAGACCCATAGACTTATTGATAGGCTAATGATTGATTGGTCTCTGGGCTGACAGAGAAACAAGAAATCAAAAGCCACTTCACCAGTTATGCAGTACTTGCCCCACCATAACTCTGGAATACATACTAGCCAGAGTAGTGGGTTGAGTGAAAAGGAAACTGCTGAAACAGCAGCCCTGGGACAAATATCGCCATAAGGTGAATAAACCTTATTTCTATGTAATTTGTTCATCCCTTTTTTCTAAAATCTAATCTCCATTTCTGTTATCTCATTTAAATTATTCAGCACTTCAGTTAAAGTTAGTTTAGATTTTGATTTTCTTAGTAATTGCTTTTTTGGCAGGTAATTGCATTAAACTTAGTAAGGCCTTACTATGTCTAGGGAATTCAAATCCTGCATCCCAGCCTAAAAAGATCCATTTTCTTAATTAAAACCATTTTCCCCACCCGCCAACATTTCAGTACTCTGTAGGGAATTTATAAAGTATGCCAAACTGTTACAGTACCAAATAAATGTTCCCAAATATCTCTCCCTCTTTCTCTCTTCCTTTCCGTTGTTTCCCATCAAACCAGTCTGCTTGGGTTATAAAAATACCAATACATATCCTAAATTTTCTGGATGTTGCTGCATACTTGGGAACCATACCTATGTCCTTCCACTTTGCCTTTGTAAATTGCCTTTCCATTCACTCTTTCCAGTCTTTTCTAATCTCCCATGTTTGGTTCTTACAGTTATCATCCAGTATTTTAAATGTCCTAATAACTCCCTTTTTAACGGCAGCTTCTTTTCTAGATTCAACTAAAAATTCTTACCAAATCTGGTCTTTCACTTTTCACTCCCCTATCCCTTCTGTCTGTACTCTATCATTCCCTGGTAGGTTGGGCAGTCTCTAACCTGCAGTCCAAACTTCTGCTTGGCCTCATCCCACTCTGTTACCTTTCTCTTTGATTATTTGTTCCCAGTATGATGGTTCTTTTGCTAATTTTCTCCATTAAATACTAGCCACCACATGCCTGTTTTCTGTATCCCTACTTGATGTCATCCCTAATGACTGGATTGAAAAGAAATGTGAAGTGATTGGGAAGGAAGGGTCTAGCAGTGAGGAATAGTGAAAAACTCTTTATAGAAGATAAAGTTTTGTAGAATGAGGTGATGAGGCGTAAGAGAGGAAGGATATGATATTTATAGCGTAGAATGGTGGGTAGGCTAGCCACGTAGCTATGAACAGATTATGACTGAGATGGTGTCAGGAGGATGTTGTGTAGAAGAATGATTTATTTTTGGATGAAGCATGAATAATGGTGAAAGCTATTGAGAGGACAGGCCCATTAGAGAGTGATTATTGGAGACTGCCGTATCTGTGGTATAGGACCACAATGAGAGTCTTTAAAGGGGCTTGCCAACCAGCAGTGAACTGCTGGAAGTATGAGGGAGTTAATGTGGATCTGCTTTTTATGTGGTGGGTATGTGGCACATTCCAGGGTGTGTGGAAACAGACAAGGACAGTGTGGACAATGTCTTTTAAGAAAGATGTACCTGACTGCTGGGGAGTTTTGTTTATTTGGAGTGGAGTATGGTGTGATGGTGTGAGGTATTGCCAGCTGTGCCAGGAGAAGTAGGGCAGTGGATGTGTAACATATGCCAGCATAGCTAGCTGGAGTTTTGTAAAGAATTGTATGTCATTTGTATATCAAGCTAATTTGTGCGATGCTTGTGTTGAAAAATATATTTGCAAAGCTGCTTGTGTTAAAAATGTGCCAACAGTGGGACCTGCTGGACAGAAAAGAAATACACCTGTATGTCTGACTGTATTGTAACTGTTGAAATGAATATACTGTAACAGAAGATACTTGAAGAGAAGAGGTTAATCTCAGTCCAGTTAACTTTGAAAAATACTTTGAAATTAAATGTATCTGGTTTAGGTCATAAAGATTGTTATCTTACAGTTTTGATTGCAGTCAGAGACAAAATGTTTCTAAAAACCAGGACTAGGAATCCTACTGTAGTGTCCTTCAGGGTGAATTAATTGCTACCCTGGAAGGGTGGAAGTTTTTGAAATGGTTTTGAGCTTCCAGATGCTATAACACATCTTAGCAAAGCTCTTTTTTTGTATGGTAACATATATGTGCAAGATTCTAGCTCATTTTCTAGAAAGGGGGTAGTGTGGGAACCAGAAGTCAAGTGACCAGATGTATATGATGTCATTTTGTAATCCAGCACTGAAATGATGTTTTCATACCAGATGAGAAAGAAGTCTCAGGGCAGTCGGTTTTTGAAACCTGACAAAGAAGGACTCACCTACATCAACTTGCCCTGGTCTAGTAAGTGAACTAGGGAACAGTAAGTCTTTAGATCAGTCGAAAAATATAGTGGAAGTAGTTAAGTATTGTTTTTCTGTATCTGTGTGAATCGTTCCATCTGTGTTATTTTTAATATTTCCTGTGATTGAAATGCTGATGTTTATTGTAAATAGATATTTAGTATTTTCAAGTTCTTTTATTATTTATTATTAAATATATTTAAACTTTTCATTGTGGCTGGTATTTTAAAGAATATGTTAACCTTTGAGAGTACGTATATTTATTTGATGACACTGTGGCCACTCCTGAAAGCCTTGCTGCATTGGTCAATCACTACCATTTGTATTAGTATTAGTTTTACTCAGTACAATTGGGTACCTTTGTAAGAGCCTTAGACTAGCTGGCTTTGGAGTGTTCTGGTGGCAGTATCTACCTTATAGTCTGGACAGAGAGGAAATAGCTGGTAAATCTGTGCCAGCCGTTCCCAAGTGTGTGTGTGTGAAAATAAAATCTGAAAGTGTGTGTGCATCAGTTACTTGGAGCAGGGACAGAGAACACTGATTTCACAGAGAGGGTAGTGGAGGACTTGGCTTGGAACACTCGGCTGAGGACTCAGCTCTACAGCTGTGGTCAGTGTAGAGTCTTATTTGGGGACTGGTGAGAGAGAGGGAGACCCAGCCCCAGGATGGGAGTGTGTTTCCAGTGTGCTGTTAAGGGAAATTGTGCTTGGTGCAGAGAGCTCCATCTGGAAAAACTGTGTATTTATTTTTGGCCCAAGTGAACATCCCTCACTGGTTTCAGACATGAGGACTGAGGCTCCTTGATTACTGGCCCAGAGCAGGAATGTCTCGTATGGAATGATGATGAGGTGGGATGAAAGAGAGAGAGAGTTGAGTTGTAGGTAGCTGCAGGAGAGTGAAACTGTCAGATAAGGATAGCATGGAAGGATTGTTTAGTATTTGGGTTATAACTTGGAGAGTGCTTGCCAGTAGATGAAAAGATTGTATGTATGGAGTGGGGAGTAGTTAGAAACAAAATTGACAGATATGAAAGAGAGAAGGGTGAATTGAGGATTCAGGAAATAGAATTGTAATAAGATCATAGGAGGTTACTAGGCTGACAGCCCTAGAATATTAAGCTGAGCCATATATGCTCCAATTTTCCCAATTATCAATGCCCAAGGACTAGAACAGCTGTGGTAGATGCCTTTGTCTTAGGGCATCTTTGTGCTGCCCCTGCCCATAGGGAACACAAGTGACAAGCCAGGGATGAATTTGTGATATCCCATCCATTGATCCAAGTTGCATTTGAATGGGCTTAGGGAAGACCTCTGCGCCTCATGAATGTGGAGTTCCTTTCAGAGAAGGGGTAATCTCTAAGCACATATCTGTCTTTCCAAAATGTTTTGTTTTTGTCACGCACAAGGTTCCAGTCTGTTTAGATTGGGTACTTCTGTTCCATTTTTTTTTTAATGTGTAGCAGATCCATCAGGACTGGATCACAGAATGCCTTGTAGTGTAGGTTAGGAATAGATTGACCCTCAGTAGTCTGTAGGAGATCAAGTACAAGGGCATGGCTTTAAGGTTATCCATATAAGGCATGTTATTTACCCCCTGTCCTTTTATAGTAAGGAACCTCTGTGGCTGAAGGATGCGTTATACTCGAGTGTTGGTCTAATGAGGGCTGAGTACAGTGTGACTATGATCTCCTTAGATCTGGATGCCATGCCCTTACTTATAAGTTGTGCCACATAGAAGGACTTTAAAAACAAAAAATGAACAAGCACAGGAATCTGTCAGTTTGCAACGTCACCATCAAAAGTGTTGAGGAAAAAATCAGAATCGCTTTTATTGGCCAAGTATGCACACATACAAGGAATTTGAATCTGGTTTCAGTGACTCTACAAGTATGAGTTACATAAACAACATGCATACAACTGTTAAGAATGAGACAAACTGCATGTATGCAACTATTAAGAACAAGACAAAAAAAGTAAATATATATACATATATATATATATATATATATATATATATATATATATATGGATCTCACACTATTCATAGTTTCATAGATTAGTACTAAGTTAACCGCCCTTGCAAGCCATTTTAAGCCTAGCCAATTATCCCTTGTGAGACTCAAACCCTGCACTTTGTGTTTGTAAGGCAAACACCTTAACCATTAGGCCACCCTCCCAAACCCTATTGCACGAAATCCAACCTAACCGAAACCAAAACAACCAAACACACTTTAGCGAAAGTGCTTTTCACTAAAAAGCACTTTTCGCTAAACTGTGTAAAAAATAAATAAATAAAATTTAAAAAAAAAAAAACATATTACTCATGTTTACACCCCACACCCCCCACTTTTATATTCTCACTCCGAGATCACACTACAGTGGGGAAAAGGGGATATTCCCTTATCTCCACTGTACTGTGATCTCAGCAATGGCCATTCCACCACATTTTTCTTTTTTTTAGCACACTTTCACAAAAGTACTTTTTTGGAGATAAGCACTTTTGCGAATGTGTGCTCAGCCGTTTCACATTCGGTGAAACGGCCGATCCTCGGAGGCTTGGGAAAAAGAATACCCCAGTCTGATAAGCTGATTTAACAGTTTATGAACTTGATGGCCTTTGGAAAAAAAATGTTCTTATATCTGCTTGTTTTGGTGCGTATTAATCTACAACATCTGGCTGATGACAATAGATCAAAAAGATGGCCTGGATGTGAAGTGTCAACTATTATTTTCTCTGCCTTTTTCATGACTCTGGAATAGTTCAGGTCCTGTAAGGAGGGCAAACTAGTACCAATGATTTTCTCAGCAGACCTGACTATTTGATGTAACCTGTTTTTGTCATGATTAGACAGAGATCCAAACCACACTGTTATGGATGAGCTGAGACTCAATGACTACTGTATAGAACTGAATCAACAGTTCCTGTGAGAGGTTGAACTTCTCAGCTGTCACAGAAAGTACATTCGCTGTTGTGTTTTTTTTATGATGGACCCTCCCACTTCAAGTCCTGGCAGATTATAGATCCCAAAACTTGAAAGATTCCACAATTGACACATCAGTATTAAATATAAAGAGGGAGGATAATATTGTAGTACCACTCCTAAAGTCCACTGTCATCTCCGCAGTTTTGAGAGTGTTCAGTTCCAGATTATTCTGACTACAGCAAAGGGCCAACTACTCAACATCCCATCTGTACCATTCCTGATGAGCCCAATGATGGTTGAATCATCTACGTATTTATTAAGTTTGACAGAGGGGTCCTTAGAGGTGTACTCATTATTGTAGAAGGGGACTAGCAGTGGGGAGAGCACACATCCCTACGGGTCACATGTATTGATCGTGCAATAACGAGATGTAAATTTCCTCAGTTTCACCTGCTGTTTCCTATTGGTTCGAAAGTTGGTGATCCATTGACAGGTTGAAACATGAAATGAAACCTGGGAGAGTTTCAAGTGAAGAAGTTCTGGAATTGTTGTATTAAATGCAGAGCTGAAGTCCACAAACAGAATCCTTGCATATGTCACTGGGTTGTCAAGATGTTGCAAGATATAGCGCAGGCCCATATTAACTGCATCATCCACTGACCAGTTCTCGCAATAAGAAAACTGAAGGGGGTCCAATGAGGGAGCTTGCAATATCCTTCAAGTGAGCTAACACCAGCCTTTCAAAAGTCTTCATGACCACCAATGTCAAAGCAACAGGCCTGTAGTCATTCAGTCCTGTTATAGTAGATTTCTTGTACTGGAATGATTGTGGCTTGTTTGAAACATAAGGGAACTTCACACAGCTCTAATAATTTATTAAAAATCTGAGTAAAAACAGGGGCCTGTTGATCAGCACAGGTTTTTAAACAGGAGAGTGAAACCCCAACTGGACAAGCTGCTTTCTTAATTTGCTGTCTTTTACAAAAACGATACACATCCTCCTCAGAGATAATTAATGTAGGCTGAATGTGAGAATGTGTGGAAGAGAAAGTCATATAAGTCTGAGCACTTACGGAGCTGGTTCATAGGTTCATAGGTTCATACTAGGCTATCTGCCCAAGGGCATTTATAAGCCTAGCCCATAGTTATGTGGCTTTCGCCACCCCTTTAGTTTGAATAAAAACTATGCCTATCATTTTGCTGTGCCTCTGTCAAGCAGTGACGCTGAAGTAATCCCTGGGGTATATCTGCAATCTCCCATCCATTGGTCAAGATTCCTCTTGAACAAGACCAGAGAGGTGCTCTGCCTCACATGTACCGGGATTTTGTTCCACAGCATAGGGAGTCTCTGGGTGATGAATCTGTCCCTCCAGCACGTTCTATTTATAACCGTGTCAAGGTTTAAGTCTCCCGCCCTTGTGGTTCTGAGGGATCTAGATTTTTTGAGGTGAAGCATATTCATCAAATCTGGGTTTGACATGGCCTTATATGTCAGGCACAGGTCACCTCTGAGCAAGCGGTATGAGACTGAATAGAGCTGGAGTTCTTTCAGTCGGGCAGCATAAGACATATTTTTGAGACCCTTTATCCTTTTGGTGAGGAACTTTTGGGGCCTTTCAAGCTGCAGCAGGTGTCTGGTCAGATACATTCGAACGGGCATTGTACTCAATCATAGGTCTAATAAGTGATGAGTACAGGGGACGATGACCTCCCTTGATCTAGATGTGAATCCCTTCATGATCAGGTGGGTGATATAGAAGGTTTTCCTAACTACTTTAGCAACATGAGTGTCAAGCGAAGGCTACTGTCAACCTGGGTCCCCAGATCTCTGATGACTTTTTCTGTGCTCAGTGGATTGCCACCTATATGGTAGCTAGGGGTAGCCTTGTTTTTCCCAAAGGGTATGACTATGCATTTTTTGGCGTTTAACTTCAGGCCATGGCTCTGGCACCAGTTATCCATTTCTGTGAGGCCCTTCTGGAGGATATCTGTGTCAGATGTGTTTTCGACTATGGCGCCCAGTTTGCAGTCATCTGCAAACTTTGTCAGCCATAACCCTCCTGTGCCATTTGTAGCCTCAGGCTTGTCAAACCTGCAGTAAAAAGCATTCAAGGCATCAGCCAGCTGGTAATTAGCTGCAGTGTAGGGGGATGTTTTCCTGTAGTTTGTAATGTTTTGTAGACCTTTCCACACTGATTCAGGATCATTGGCTAAAAACAGTTTTTCAGCTTTTTAGAACAGTTCTTTTGAGCCACTTTGATTTCTTTTGCCAGTGTGTTCCTTGTCTGTCTAAAAAGTGCTCTATCGCCACTTCCATAGGCATCTTCTTTGGCTTGACGAAGCTGCTTAAGTTTAGCAGCAAACCAGGATTTGCTGTTAAATTTTAACCAAGTCTTAGTGGAGCTGCACATATCTTCACAGAAGCTGACCTAAGATGTTACTGTGTCTGCCAGTTCATGCAAGTTAGCAGCAGAATCTTCAAAGACACCCCAATCTGTACAATCGAAGCAGGTGTGCAGCTTCAGCTTTGCCTCAGTAGTCCACCTTCTAGCTGTATTGATCACAGGTTTAACAGATTTTAACTTGCTCGTGTAGATAGGAAGCAAATGAATCAGACAGTGGTCAGAAAAGCCCATATGAATCAGACAGTGGTCAGAAAAGCCCATAGCTGCATGGGGTACAGCACGATATGCATGTTTTAACATTGTATAACAATGATCCAGTGTGTTCCTGTCTCTGGTAGGACACTTTATAGGTTGTATAAATTTAGGAAGTTCATGGCTGAGATTTGTCTTATTAAAATACCCCAGAATAATGAGAAGGGAGTTTGGATAATGCTGCTTCCAACACATTATCTGATCAAACGGTTTTGTAGTGCCGCTCTCACACAGACTTGAGGTGGAATGTAAACACTAACCAGAATAAATGAAAAGAACTGAGGTGAATAAAAAGGTCTACAGTTAACAGAAAACATTTGTAAGTCAGGGCAGCACATTTTACTTAACACAGTGACATCAATTCACCAACCTTTATTGATATAAAAGCAGATTCCACCTCTTTTACTCTTCCCTGATGTCTCCAATACTCTTTCCACTCTGTAAAGTTGAACGTCAGGCAGATGTAATGCAGAGTCTGGAATGGATTCATTTAGTCACATTTCTGTGAAACGCATTACAGAAGAAAGTGAAAAATCCTTGTGAGTTTCATTGAGAAATAGCAGTTCATCCATCTTATTGCATACGGAGCAGAGGTGTGCTATTTGTAAACTTGGGAGTATCGTTCAAAAACCCTCTGAAAAAAATTAAAAAAAAAACAGAGAATCTAGTAGTCTAAAAACTTTGTTGATGAGCTCAGTCACAATGATTTCCAAAAATCATGAAACCCAGGCAGCATTCCAAAACAACAAGCCTTTATTTGTCACAGACAAGTGATCCACAGTAAGAAAAATCAGAAATACTTTGCAATATTAAACATATCAGTATTTATACACTTAGAAGTAGGTGTGGAAAATATATATATTGTTTAATTTTAAACCAGCCTTTTCCAGGCAAACAACATAAGCAGGGCCGTAGAAGTGCTTTTAAGAACAGCAAGTACCCACCTCCGCACACTACTAATTAGATCAAACTAAATCCTAGTTAAGGAATACATTACCTATCTAATTCCAACCCACGTTCCAAAATCAGGTATTAAGAAAAGCATAACATACATGTAAATAGACTGACTTTTAACTAATATTGCTTTCTGCTAACTAATGCAATAAAGCCTTTATCAGGTCTGTGACAAGAACTAAAATTTTATATATAGGTAAATAAATAAAACAAGCTAATTGGATAGCTTTGTGTGTCTTTTCTTGTATCTTTCTAACCATAAACAATATCTAATTAGAACACTATAAGTATGTATTTGTGTAATACTGTCTAATAAGCATCCATCCATATGTATTAATTAGTGCATAAAAACTAAGTTGTTTACAGCTCAGAAACAAATGCTAATGCTTTCCAGTTGATTGAGAGAGGGAAAAAAAATTGTTATAACAGTTTTCATGTTTACAGCCCCCCAAAAAATGATTATACAATGAAAATCGGTAGGAAAAAAACACTCAAAAATACAGAAAACAGTGGATGAAGTAAACTAGTAATGGATAAAAATGTACAGGTATGTGCATGAGTGTGTCTGAGCAAGCACCAGTATGCTAAATGGGGGGATTATACCAAAACTTTATGGTAATAGTGGCTTGAGAAAATGTCTGTTTTGAATCAACCATTTAAATGTCTGATGTGATGCAACAGTGTACTAAATCTAATCAAATCAGAATTTAGGTTAAAGTAACTAAACATATGTCTATTTTTACACATTCTGCATATCATTTTTATCATTTTTAGTGTATTTGATATTTAGTACATAAAAATATTTCCTCACAAATTCCCTAAAAAAACAAACAAAAAAAAACCTTTACAGATTGTGTGACAGCTTAAATAAATTCAACACACTCTTAATAGAACAATAGTAGTTAAGTCCTGCTTTTCTGAATGCATTTTAATTTCAGCTGCCAGCATATTCTTTTTTCTCTAAAACATCATTGACTTCCACTTCAAGCTCATCCATCGCCACACAGTCCAGAATGATCAATTTAAAACCATAATGTCTGGGGTATTCTAATAAGTGTTTGGATAAGCCATTATTCTGGGATTTACTTCTGATGTCAGAAAGATGTCCTTAAATCCTCCTTTTCAGTTTATTCATAGTCTTACCCACATAAAATGCAGGGCAGTCATTACACATGGCCCTATATACAACATTTTTAGTATTACAGTTACCACATGCAGAAGATTTCGCCATCTTTTTAAGACAGGGGCACTCAAATGAGTCACACTCCATTAAGTACTCAGTGTAGTTAGGTGTCCCCAACATTATAGTGCTCATGTTATCCTGGTGTTTCTTAATTTTCTTTAACACATAACTATCAATGCTTCTGCTCTTTTTGTATACAAAAGTAGGGTGATCTCCTAAAATCCTTACAACCTGCTAATTGGCCCAGTTCTCTTAGTAATGGCTTTAATTGTATTGAAATCACAGGTTCTTTTGGGTTAGGGTGGCCTCATTGCATAATTCTACCAAAAAGCCTATTTCACCTAGGGTCATTGTTAGTTTTAGAATCTCTAATGAGATCCAGGATCATATGTAACATGTTTGATTCATATCCTCTGGTTAAGAAATAATTTTCAAGATCATTCAGGTTTTTGAGAAAAGGGGCCAAATCTGTGGTTTGTTTGTGTCTTTCGGCTATTCCCTGTGAGGGGTCGCCACAGCGGATCTCCGGTCCGCTAATGATTGGCAGTTGATTTTTACATACCGGCTTGCCAGGCCTGACATACAGCCTTCAACGAAGGTACGCCCATTCATGCATGTCTCCACGCAGAAGACGCTCTAGCTGAGAATCGAACTGGACAGCGTCTTACTGTGAGGCGACAACGCTACCGCAGCACCACCACTGCGGGTGGGCCAAATCTGTGGTAATGTGTGCTAATCTGTAGCCTTGTGATTTTATTACATTGTGCTTAGTTTTTACTGGATGGCATGTCTCTATGAATTAAGTAGTTCATTCTTGTTGGTTTCCTGTACAAGTTACTAATTAATCTTCCTCTGTCTTTATCGACACTGACAGTCATATCAAGGAACTGCACTGACTCCGAGCTGATGGAAGTGGTAAATTTCAAAAAGGAGGTGGAGTTACTTAGGTAGTGGATAAAGTCAGTGAGTTTAGATTTCTCACCTTGCCAGGCAATAAATACATTGCCAGTAAAGCAAAGGTAGCTGGTTACTAAATTGCCGGTATTCACTTTGCAGTAGAAATTCCTCCTCCCACTTAAACTCACTGTCCGGGTGACATAGGGATTTATGCCTACATTTGTGAGTTTCTCTATAATATCCAAGTGAGGTATTCTATCTGATGCTTTTGCCAAGTTGAGGTATACAGCATGCTCTGTTTTACTTTCATCTATGGCTCTAGTGTCCTTCTTAAAGAAGTCCACTGGGTTTAGTAGACATGACCTGCCCTTGAAAAAAATTGAACTGAGATGGGTCTAGTGTTTATCAGGTCTATGATAACTTTTTCCATGGCATTGTACAGAAGACTAGTCAAATGTGTGGGTCTGTAGTTACAAGGTCTGTTGGTGATCCACCTTTGTGTAGTGAGTTGACCATTGCATTCCTCCATTCTTGGAGGGTGTGGTTGAATAGAGATCGTAGTGAGCCTGACAGGTCATGTTTCAAGCTGTTTAAGAGGCATCCATGGGTATTATCAGGACCCATTGATGCAGTTTTTTTTTTTTTTTATCTGTAGAGACTGCAGTAAAGACCTGTTCTTTATTGATAGTTGAGGAGAAAGAGTAGGGGGTATTTCCTGGGTGGGGTGACTGAGGTGATAGAGTGGTGAAATTTGAGCTAAATTTAATGACCAGCAATTTACTATATTTCAGTACACTTTTGAGTGTTCCCACTTAAGGTGGTCTACATAACTGAAAAATGCTTTATGGTTATCCTTAGCCTGGGAGGCTGTTTGTCTCAAAGTTGGCTTTGATTGACTTGATTAGTCCCCTGAGTTGCCTGTGACTGATGAGGAAGTTTTTTGCCTGTTCATCGTAACCCTTAACTATTTTTGGACAGGATTTTCTTTCTTTAATTGTACAACCTATTTATACTTGGTGTCCATCAAGGGGGCTTGTTTTTGGAGTTTGTCCTAAGTTTATTTCTGTTTAGTACTGTTGTTTCTATGCAGTTATTTACATGACTTGTACAGGATTTCTGCAAATATTTTCAAATAGGACACACTGTTATCTGAGTTTGTGAGGCTTGGAATGTAGCTATGTCATTGCTTAATAAGAATTATTTAGCCTAGGAACAGTTCTTAAAATTTCTGGGGTTTGCTGGAATTTCGAGCTTTATATTTATTTCAAGGGAGACCACTTTGTGATCCGATCTGACCAGTGTGGACATTACACTAGAGGGATGCAACATTTTCTCATACTTTTGAGCAACAGGTCTAGGACATTTACACCCAGGTGTGCAGACTAGCTGTTTCTATGAGCCTGCATGTTAGTGGTTGTGTATGTATCTCAGTTTATGGTGGGATAGTTGAAATCACCCATGAATATGGTGTTTGGTTGAATGGTGAGTGACTGCAGTACATTCAAGTACATGCTATGCTTATCCTAGTTCATAGACGAGGGACCTACAGATAGCAAGGATGTCATGTGGGATGTTACCTAAGGTTAGTTTTACATGGAGTAGCTCAGATGTGTCATATTGTTTGATCGATCTTGGAGCATGCTTAGTTTTATGTAGGTTGATACACCACCACATCTTGTCCCTACTTGTGCTGTCGTTGGTCAAAATGTGCATAAGGCATTATAGCCTTGCACTGCTGGGGTGCCCTCTGTGCTTTACGTCATGTCTCAGTAACTGGACAGATATAGGCAATCTCAAGGGTGAGGAGTGATTCCAGGGAGTAGAGCTACTTGTTGGCAGTCTTAGCATTAAGTAGTAACACCTTTAGTTTATCTTGAATAGAATATACTATGTCGACATGTTTATCAAGTTGGCATTGCCTACAAAAGGCACTATAGGGATGAATGAGGTTTTTGCCAATATCTGACAATTACAGACCATCCCTGGCAAAGCAGTGTGGTGTGTTGATCATGTCCTGCCAAGCCAACAAATATTTATTCCTCCTTATAACGACTTTAGTAACTGAGCTGATTGTTAAAAAAGTCGTTTGTCTTCTGTTTACATCATGGTATCATCCTTGGAGAAGGTAGAATGCTGCTTATTGCTAGGCTCTTACCTTTCTGGGGCACACACAGTCTAACAACTCTATCATGTCTCTCATTGTATAGTCCAGGGAGGTATGACTCAGGTCATTAAGTTCTACATGGACTATGAGTCACACTGGTACTTGTGGTTTGATGTCCTGAGTGCATGTGTGATCTGGCTGATCCTTGTCCCTGATAGGCAACTGACCATGAGTCCCTCTCTGCTCAGCCTGCTCAGTGAATCATCCGTGTATAGGTTCATAGGTTCATACTAGGCTATCTGCCCTGGGGCATTTATAAGCCTAGCCTGATTGGTTTACTGTGCCTCTGTCTAATAGTGACACTGAAGTAATCCCCGGGACAAACCTACGATCCCCCATCCACTCATCAAGATTCTTCTTGAAGAGGGTCAGTGAGGTGCTCTGCCTAACATGAATTGGAATTCTATTCCAGAGCGAAGGGAGCCTCTGGTTTATGAATCTGTCCCTCCAGCATGTTCTATTTATTTCTGTGCTGAGGTTCAAGTCCCTCGAGCACATGGCTGTAAGGGATTTAGATTTACTGAGGACTGTGTCCATTAATTCTGGGTTGGACATAGTTTTATATGTCCGGCATAGATCGCCTCGAAGTAGGCGGTATGCAACTGAGTAGAGCTGGAGTTTTTTTAACCGAGCAGCATATGGCATCTGTTTGCGTCCCTTGATCCTCCTGGTGAGGTACTTTTGGGGTCTTTCTAATTGCTGCAGGTGTCGGGAAAGGTCCATCCCAAAGGGGGCATTGTATTCTATGATGGGCCTGATGAGGAATGAATAAAGGGGCACGATTACCTCTCTTGATCTAGATGTGAATCCTTCAACTTGGGTCCCCAGATCCCTAATTACTTTCTCTGTACTTAATGGGTTACCACCTATTTGGTAATTTGTGGGCACATTGTTTTTGCCAAAGGGTATAACTATACACTTTTTGTCATTTAGCTTTAGACCATGGCTCTGGCACCAGTTATCCGTCTCTGCGAGACCCTTTTGAAGGATGTTTGTGTCAGCTGGAGAGTCGATTATGGTGCCAAGTTTGCAGTCATCTGCGAACTTGGTGAGCCATAGTCCTCCCACGTTGGCCTGTATGTCAGAAAAGTAAATACCGAACAAGAGAGGTCCCAGGCCAGAACCTTATGGGACGCCACTTGTGACCGGTTTCGAGTCTAACATGGCTCCAGCAACTCTGAATCTGTGGGTTCTGTCTTTGAGCCAGTTTGCGACCCATCTTGTGACATAGGGGTTTATATTTAAGCTGGATAGCTTATCTATGATGCCCGAGTGGGGTATTGTGTCAAATGCCTTTGCGAGGTCCAGATAGGCTGTATGGACTACCTTCCCTTCATCTATGGCCTTGGTGACTGTTTCGAAGAAGTTAACCAGGTTCAAAAGGCAGGGTCTGCCCTTGAAGCCAAATTGGGTAGGATCTAGTGTCTGTAGGTCCCCAATGTCTTTGTTTATGAGTTCCATGATGATCCTCTCCATAGCCTTGCAGACTAGGCTAGTAAGGCTTATGGGGCGATAGTTTCCAGGGTCCGCAGAGGCGCCACCTTTGTGGAGTGGGACAACTGTTGCTGTACGCCATTCTTTGGGCACATATCCTGTAGTGAGGCTGAGATTGTACAGCAGTTTTACTTGAGGGATTAGTTCTTCTTGGAGTTCATGTAGGACGCAACCCGGGATGCCATCTGGTCCAATGGAAGCAGTGTTTTTTTGCTTTTGAGAGGGCGGCCTTCACCTGAGCATCAGAGATGTTTGGGAGGCTGCACTCTGCTGGGATAGATACTTGCTCTTTTGGGGGGGAGGGGTGGAGAAGTTTGCACTGAACCGGTCTGCCAGGATATTGGCGATGTCTGTGGGTTCAATGTATTTTTTGTCATTTAGAATCAATTCAGAACAAGTCTGGGAGTTGCATCCCAGGTTCCTAACATAACTGAAAAAAGCCTTATGATTGTCTTTAGTGTCCTGTGCAATTTTTCTCTCGAAGCTGGCCTTGGAGGATTTTATGAGGGATCTTAATTTTATGCTAGTACTGATCAGAGATGTCTTCCCTTTTAGGGATTTTGCTCCATCATGTAGTAGCTTCCTCCTTCTGTTGTACAGTTTATTTATGGCTGGGGTCCACCAGACTGGACGCCTGCCGTTGGATGATTGGGTCTTGATTTTGTTTGGGATAGCATGATCCATGCATTCCTGGAGATGTCCATAGAATGTGTTTATATAGGATTCTGCAGTTTGGGCCGTAGTTTCCACTGGCCCTGGGGCCTTGAAGGATTCCACTTCGGTTTTGAGAAGTGTGAAGTTCACTTTTGAGAAGTTTTTCACTGTGGTTTTTTGGGCTGGGGGTGGGGTCGGGATGTGGATATCCAGTGAAATTAATTTATGGTCTGATCTTACCAATGAGGGATATACTTCTGGTATGGAGCATAGAGTCCCCATGTTGGTAATGATCAGGTCTAGTATGTTTTCCCTTCTTGTGGGAGTGGTGACTAGTTGTTCCATAGCATTTGAGTTTATAAATTCCAGGAACCTTTGGGCTAAGGTGCTGGGACTTGAGTAATGCTCCCAGTCTATGTTTGGGTAGTTGAAGTCGCCCAATATAATGGTGTTCGGAGAGATCTTCATGTTCTCCAATGTTTTCAGGAAAGCTGCGTGGGATTCCTGACTTTGAGAGTGGTCTGTAGGATGCTATAAACTGAAAAGCAGTCTTGCCCACTGTCAGTTGCACATGGATGGTCTCCGATACTTTGTGCAATGCCACTAACCTGGAGGTGTGGATATCCTTGATAAATATGGAAACTCCCCCTCCTTTTGTGGTTCGGTCCGGGTTTTGGGGCCGAAAAGCATGATATAAGGTATAACCTGGTAGTGCTGGGGTGCTCTCTGGAGCCTTGAACCAGGTTTCTGTCACTGCACAGATATCGATATCAGTATGTCATAATGGAGTCTCCATTGACCAGTATATTGCATTTATGGTAGTTTGCCGTAATTAAATCTTATCGAGGGTGAGATTTTTTGAGATATGGTTGTAGATGTTCTGTGGAATTTTGTCTTTACAGAGTGTTTTGGAGGTTGCTGAAGACAGTGTCTGGAAAGCATTTGATGTTTGGGTAGATTGCATTTAAGAGCCTCAGCATGAGTGAGTTTGTTTCTGATCCTTAGTTGTGTGCGTGTTACTGGCAACCAGTTTGGAGATATCAGTCAGTGCCTGCATGCCGAAAGCTTTGCCTCCAAAGTCATAGTGTAATTGCATCACTTGGAAACTGCGTCAGTCTGATTAAGAATAAGATGGTTGTCAGTAAACTTGCAACAATTGCTGCATTGCCTCAGGATGCCCATTTCCACCAGGCTGGCTACAGAGATGGTAATAAAGTGTGCACATTAATGGCTGTGGATCCTCTTTTTTGTGATCTGTGAAGGGTGGTGCAACAGGGATTTGTGACTTAACTAAACTGGGAGATGGGCTGGGAGAGAGGTGTAGGAATTGTCTAAAACAATACTCTTGTGGTAATGCTTCTCAACTGTTCTACACTCAGCTAGATACTTGAGAAAATAACACAGGAAGTTTTATATACAAAATTACAACTCTTGAATGCCTCTGCCTATACAGGGTACTTGGTGCTGCAAACAACTGCAGCACAGCTCAACACATGTTATAGAAAATGTGTTAGAGAGGAAGTCCTATCAGTAAACAGTAAAGTGTAGCGTAAGAGTAACGTGTATGTGTGTATGTATATATATATATATATATATATATATATATATATATATATATACACACACACACACACACATACAAGGCTCGGATTCTGTAGCAATTCACAAGTGAGTGATGCTGCAAGAACTAAGTCACCAGACCAAGTAAAATATAAACAGCAGAAATATAATAAGTGAGACTCAAATCCTGCAGGAATTCACAATTCTCTCACTATTGTAAGTGATACTGCAAGTCTGAAGTCCCAGATGAAGTTAAAATGCAAACAGTTGATGTTTGGTTAAAACAAGGACAAAATGCAGTCTGTACTAATTGAACGGGATGATATGAAACAGAGGCTGAAGTCTAATGGGGTGGTGTATCAGTCTTTACTATCAGTGTCCAGTAGAAATAGCACTGGGTGGCGCTTACAAACTCTAATTTGCAGTAGGGGTATGCAGCTAAAAAGCCACTCAGTTTAAAACTGAACAAGATTTGGACAGTTGTGTGGGGAAGAATCCTAAAATCAATGCAGTCAAACAGCAGTTGTAAACTCAGAGCTCTTGGAGCTGGGTAGGAATGTAGGTGAATACCTTAAATAAAAAAACTGTTTCTGATCTCCTTCCACTAATTAATGAGATATAATTCCTATTCAGTCAATGAATGCAAAAGGAGTGTTTCTTAACTGACTCTAGCCAGCCAGATTTAAGATTCCAAGAGGGGGAAAAAAGCTTTGTTGCAGTAAAACAAAGTTTAAAATACAACAAAATGTAATATCTTCTTCTTTCTTCTTTTGGCTGCTCCCGTCAGAGGTCGCCACAGCAGATCAACTGTTTCCATTTCTTCCTGTCCTCTGCATCTTGCTCTGTCACACCAACCACCTGCATGTCCTCACTCACCACATCCATAAACCTTATCTTAGGCCTTCCTCTTTTCCTGTTACCTGGTAGCTTTATCCTTAGCATCTTTTTCCCAGTGTACTCTGCATCCCTCCTCAGAACAAGCCAAACCAACGTAATCTTGCCTCTCTGGCTTTGTCTCCAAACCTTCCAACCTGGGCTGACCCTCTAATATACTTATTCCTAATCCTGTCCATCCTTGTCACACCCAGTGCAAATCTTAACATCTTCAACTCTGCCACTTCAAGCTCTGACTCCTGCCTTTTTGTCAATGCCACTGTCTCCAACCTGTATAACATAGCTGGTCTGACTACCGTCTTGCAGACCTTCCTTTTCACTCTTACTGGTACTCGTCTGTCACAAATCACTCCTTACACTCTTCTCCACCCACTCCATCCTGCCTGTACTCTCTTCTTCACCTCTCTTCCACACTCACCATTACTCTGAACTGTTGATCCTAAGTATTTAAACTCATCCACCTTCACCACCTCTTCTCTCTGCATCCTCACCATTCCTCTATCCTCCATCTCATTCACACACACATATTCTGTCTTAGCCCTGCTGACCTTTATTCCTCTTCTCTCTAGAGCATCTCTCCACCTCTCCAGGGTCTCCTCCACCTGTTCCCTACTCTCACTACAGTTCACAATGTCATCTGCAAACATCATAGTCCACGGGGACTCCTGTCTGATCTCATCTGTCAACCTGTCCATTACCATTACAAATAAGAAAGGGCTCAGAGCTGAACCTTGATGTAATCCCACCTCCACCTTAAACGCATCCGTCACTCCCTCCGCAGACCTCACCGCTGTCCCACTAACCTCGTACATATCCTGTACCTCTCTTACATACTTCTCTGACACTCCAGACTTCCTCCTACAATACCACAACTCCTCTCTAGACACCCTGTCATATGCTTTCTCTAAATCCACAAAGACACAGTGCAACTCCTTCTGACATTCTCTGTACTTCTCCATCAACACTGTCAAAGCAAACATCGCATCTGTAGTGCTTGCAGTGATAATAGTGGATTCATAGTCTTTTCCAGAAACACTGTACTATATTATAATATACACAAACCCCAAACCCCAAAGTATATGTTTTCCAAACTTTCCCAAATTTACATCTTGAAAACTATATAACCCAGACATATATATTTAGAGCATTTTTGTTAACCAGACATAAACTTTCACATGACAACAAGAAATGCATGTTTATTGAGATATTTACAGAAATATGAAAACGTGTTTAATTGTATAGTTAGTAATACAGGTAATGCCAGATATCTGTCAAGATGTGCAATTTGCAATGCAAATATTAGTTTTCTTCAGCGATATCTAATGTTCCGCCTAATGTCATGCAACAGTTTTTTTTTTTTGAAGTATTAAGTACATCTGGAACTATTGCTTATTTTCATAATTACTAAGAAACAGCACTCAGTATTTCCAGTATAGTGTGATTTTAAACCAGCATTTTCAGTGAATTGCCCTGTCACCCACATTGATGTTTTACATCACAGACTTCAGTAAAACATGGGTCTCAATTATGAAGTTTGAGCATAAATATGAAAATATTAATAACACGTTGCAAAGATTAATTTCTCCAATGCATCACATCCTAGACTAACAATCCTAGTATTATTTTGGTAATTACTCATTGCCCTTTCTAACTCCTGTTACTAGCTGGTAAGTCACTTAATTAAAGAAGCCACATTTCTGGATGCCATAAGGAGGTATGGGTGTGAACTGGAAGTATAGAAAAAAGGAGTTATAGGCTTGAGTGAGTTAATAACTGAATGCATTGAAGACATATATTTTTTTGCTGTGATATATTTAGGCGTGTTTCTTTTTGTATATTAAGTGTAGTAAGTAGATTTGTATAGAATATTAATAAAAAGATTACATGTAAAAAATGTTATCAGTATGTGTTCCAATCTTCTAACCACTGCAACAATATAACTGTATTTTGCGAACCCCTACTGCAACGACATAACTGTATTTTGCAAACCCCTACTGCTGTTTGTGCCATTTTAGACCATAATATCCATAGATTAACAGAACAGACATTCTTTGGAGTTGCATTTGAAAGAAGTAGGCTAAATGCAGTACTTTGTCTCACCAGGTACAATGAGAAATGAATGTCATGTAGACTTTGTAATTCACAAACAGAGCCAAGTGGCCCCAGGACAGTGGATAGTAAATGTTTCATGAATCCTACAGTCAGGACTTACACATCTTCTTGTGCAGGAAGAAAATAAATTGTCCCTCCCCAGTTTTTATCATTGTCAAGTTTGTTTCTTCAGCTATTTGCATCATTGTAACAGATGTTCATACATTTTTGCTAGTATACTCCATTTACGTTGATGTTGACAGGTCTGCATTTTAATAATGGTGCATTTAGGCTGGCTCTATGAATCTAATTTAATACAATGGTGATTGCTACTCAGAAGTACAATCACTAAATATTGAACTGCCAGTTAAAAAGAGCCCCCCTACCATGCAAACCTTGCACTACTTAAATTTACTAAATCTGTGATTGCTGTGTCCAAGAGAAAAGTGAAGTTTCCTAGGATTCGCACATTTTTCTTAAAACAAATAAACATACTTTTCATAGGTTCATAGGTAGGTACTAGGCTGTCAGCCCTGGGACCTATATAAGCCTAGCCAAAAAGGTTTCCTGGCTTTCGCCACCCAAGAAAATGATTTTCCTGTGCCCCTGTCAAGCAGTGGGCATCTCTCTACTCTTATAATTTCCCCATATTCTCTGGCTCTGACGCACTGTGATCCTTCCTCTCTCTTTTTTATGCTAAGTACTGACTTTATTGCCTCAACACAATATTGTAGTTTAGTCGAGTTTTCTCTTTTCCTTCTTTCAGAGCCTGTGGTCACTATATCCAAACCCGATACTGCAAAACCTCTGCCACAGTGCCCTGCTCCCAAAGGATTTCACTGAGAATTTTGTCATACAATGTAAGCCACGTTAAGATGAGGAACCTTGCTTTGTCATTAGCTTTAACTAGTCAAATATATGCATATCCTGTGGTGGAAAGTGGCTCTGACATTCCCCACAGAGCTGTAGTCTTAGCACTCTGACCAGTTACTAAGTTGGTCACTGTCTTTTCTGTTGACCAATAGATCACGCTGTATATGCCACTTACTGAGTATCCTTAGATGCCAGGTTTCTGCATTTGAGAAATGAAAGAAGACCTACCTGTTCTTCCTTGAATGAAGAGACTACAAATAATGAGGTTTGGATATTCAAAAAGAGTAGAATGCTAATCCAGGAAAGTGTAAAAGAATGGTAAAAATATAAAGTACCATAATGGCCTGAAAACTTCAGAATACTTTGCAGTTGTACTAAAAAGCAAATAAATGACAAAAAACTGTACTATAATAACTTTCACAATAATTATAACCACACCCCTAAAATATTCTGGACAGCCATTAAAGAAATCTTGCATCTCAGCCAAAAATTCGACCCTAACCCTTCTCCCAATAACTCACCACTCAAAATTGCAATACATTTAAACTTTTATTTTGTTGATGGTATAGAATCTGTAACCAAGGATTCCCTAGCATCTAATCCCAACCCTCCCCACAGCCACGTCACCATATCCACTTTTATCTTCAAACCTATGCCCACATCCTACATAAAACTACTCTTAATTAAACTCAAACCATGATCTACTTCAGCTAATGACCTTCCAAGCAAGTACCTTAAAGTAACATTTTAGCATTGCCTGTCCTGTCTCAATCCTTATTAAAAGGTTAATCCAGGAATCCCACATTCCCTGTCTGGGGAAAAAGTCACACATATTTGTGCACAAAGGAGGAAATTCAGCAGACATTGCTAACTTTAGACATTTAGCCATCTTTACCCCCTTTCCAAAATCCTTGAAAAATGTATTCAAAAACAATTGCTAATCTGTCTCCTGCAGAAAGGAATCCTATCCCCCCACACAACATGTCTTCCGTTCTTCCCGTAGTACTAACGCTGCATTTCTAACCTGTATAGATACTGTCAGTAAAACTAGAGATAATAGCGAACTAGACTTGTCTAAAGCTTTAGACACAGTTTATCATAGCAAACTTCTTCTTCAGATGTCCAGATAATATCTCACTGAACTGCCACATGTGACATCCGGACAATATCCCACCAGACTGTCAACACTAATGTGGCATCCCCTACTATCATGGGTCATTAACACACTCCAGTGTGAGACTGTCACTTAAACAGGAGTAGTATTACACAATTTTCCCCTAAGAGCAGAACAGTAACACGCTCTATAACCTGGAACTGGACTGTAGTTTAAGATCTCTGATATACTTACACTTAAGTAAATTAAATCTCACATGTCCAAACACTTCTGGGAAAGTCTGAAACAGATTTTCAGCTGTGTCACTTTCCCAAAATAATATGCTAATGTTGCCACCAACCAGGGTGTCTTCATGCCCTTTTAAAGGGGTGTCCAATTATGAAAATTAGATATTAAAACAAATGATAGCAAATGACCTAATCAGGCAGGCTTTAGGAGTGTCCCGGGAAGTTATCAAGGCAAGTATAAGCACTCTCCAGTCACTAAAGAAAACACTGATTGACCAACCACAATATAAGTTAATACAAAATATTTAATGAGCAAAATGATTAAAAATATAAAACAGTAATTTCCAATGAACAGAACTCAATCACAAAGAAAATGAAATCAATACTGTAGGATAGAAATCCAACATTTAGTAAAACTCTTACTGATCTAACTGATAGTTATTATTTCCTGTCTGACTAAAGAACACTGTCCCTGATCTAAACTAAATTACTACAACAGAACAAAGGCAGGCTTACAGTTCTTGGTGAGTTCTTTGGGTATCCATTGCACAGTACATCTGTGAACAACTCATGGCTGGCTGTTAACTGGCTGTAACTGACTTGAACTGTCTTCAGCAGGCTCTTTTGTAGACTAGCCTGTCATAACTGTTCCAGTTCTAAATTTCATTTCATATTTTGAAAATCAACCAGCAGCTGTTTTTTTAAAAGTTCCTTGTCTTTCAGCTTCTGATAGTAACACATATCAGCTGTCAACATTCTGAGGACATTGTCTGCAGATCAGCTGAATCTGAGACGGTTTGCCTTTAGAATCTTTCTTCACAAACATGCACAGTTAGAAATGTAAAAGGACACTGTACAAGTCTTTAAAACATTCTGTACAAACAGATCATAAATCAACATGTAAGAACCTATTTACAATATCATAGCTAGTCAGGCTGGCATATATTACACAGGTTAAACTGAAATTATGTACAAAAACTTCAGCTAGACATGCTAGCACAGATGACAATGTCTGATTTCTTCGCAGTCCTCACTAGGTTTTTCTCAGCCAACCCATCTGTGGTTCAAAGCTACTTGTCCAATATGTATCAGTCAGTATGATGGCACTCCACCCATTCTTCATACCTCCGGTCACCACTGGTGTACCACAAGGCTCGGTGATTGGTCCATGCTTCTTTAACATTCTCACTAACCCCTCCACACATCCACACAACAGACCACCCTGATACAATTTGCAGGTGACTCCACATTGATTTGCACATCTGGCAACATGGCACACCTCCAAAAATTACTCAGGAAGGTTTAACAGCAACTGAAACATGGCTTTGTAACTCGCAACTCATGTTCAACCCCCCCCCCCCCACAAAAAAAATCTACTACTACTACTTTTCACCAAATCCCTCTATCATGAAAAACAAAATTTAAACTTCTCTTTCTTGATAATACAGCCATTGAAGTCACTTCTCATAACAAAGTATTAGGGATGATAGTGGATCTTCTTCTCCTTCAACTGTTCCTGTTAGGGGTTGTCACAGCTGATCATCTGTTTCCAGTTCTTCCTGTCCTCTGCATATTGCTGTGTCACACCAACGACCTGCATGTCCTCTCTCACCACGTCCATAAACCTTATCTTAGGCCTTCCTCTTTTCCTCTTACCTGGTAGCTCCATTCTTAGCATCCTTTTCCCAATATACCCATCATCCCTCCTCAGCACATGTCCAAACCAATGCATTCTCGCCTCTCTGACTTTGTCTCCAAACCATCCAACGTGAGCTGACCCCCTAATATACTGATTCCTAATCCTGTCCATCCTTGTCACACCCAGTGCAAATCTTAACAGCTTTAACTCTGCCACTTCCAGCTCTAACTCCTGCCTTTTTGTCAGTGCCACTGTCTCCAACCCATACAACATAGCTGGTCTCACTACCCTCTTGTAGACCTTCCCTTTCACTCTTACTGGTACCCGTCTGTCACAAATCACTCCTGACACTCTTCTCCACCCATTCCATCCTGCCTGTACTCTCTTCTTCACCTCTCTTCCACACTCACCATTACTCTGAAGTGTTGATCCCAAGTACTTAAACTCATCCACCTTCACCAACTCTACTCCCTGCATCTTCACCATTCCTCTATCCTCCCTATCATTCACACACACATATTCTGTCTTAGTCCTGCTGACCTTCATTCCTCTCCTCTCTAGAGCATATCTCCATCTCTCCAGAGTCTCCTCATCATGGTCCCTACTCTCACTACGAATCACAATGCATCTGCAAACATCATAGTCCATGGGGCCTAATGTCTGATCTCGTATGTCAACCTGTCCATCACCATTGCAAATAAGAAAGGGCTCAGAGATGATCCTTGATGTAATATCACCTCTACCTTAAATAGATTTGTCACTCCCACTGCAGACTTCAGCACTGTCACACTACCCTCGTATATATACTGTACCACTCTTACATACTTCTCTGCCACTCCTGACTTCCAAATACAATACCACAACTCCTCTCTAGGTAACCTATCATATGTTTTCTCCAAGTCTACAAAGACACAATGCAACTCCTTCTGACCTTCTCTATATTTCTCCATCAACACTCTCAGAGCACACATCGCATCTGTAATGCTCTTTTCCGGCATGAAACCATATTGCTAATCACTAATCATCGCCTCCCTTCTTAACCTAGCTTCCACTACTCTTTCCCATAACTTCAAGCTGTGACTGATCAGTTTTATCCCTCTGTAGTTACTACAACTCTGCACATCACCCTTATTCTTAAAAATAAGTACCAAAACACTTTTTCTCCACTCCTCAGGCATCCTCTGACATTCCAAGATTTCATTAAACAATCTGGTTAAAAACTCCACTGCCATTTTTCCTAAGCACCTCCATGCTTCCACTGGTATGTCATCTGGACCAACAGCCTTTCCATTTCATCCTCTTCATAGTTGTCCGTACTTCCTCCTTGCTAATCTGTTTCACTTCCTGATTCACTGTCCCCACATCATCCAACCTTCTCTCTCTCTCATTCTCTTCATTCATCAGCCCCTCAAAGTACTTTTTCCATCTGCTCAACACACACTCCTCGCTTGTGAGTACGTTTCCCTCACTATCCTTTATCACCCTTACCTGCTGCACATCTTTCCCAGCTCGGTCCCTCTGTCTAGCCAATCTGTACAGGTCCTTTTCTCCCTCTTTAGTGTCCAACCTTTCATACAACTCTCCATATGCCTTATTCTTAGCCATCGCCACCTCTCTCTTTGCCATGCTTCTCATCTCCATATACTCCTGACGATTTTTTCATCTCTCTGATAATCCCACTTCTTCTTCACCAGCCTCTTCCTCTGTATATTCTCCTGTACTTATTCATTCCACCACCAGGTCTCCTTGTCCTCCTTCCTCTGTCCAGATGTCACACAAAGCACCTTTCTAGCTGTCTCTCTTACCATCTCTGCTGTAGTTACCCAGCTATTCGGTAACTCTTCACTGCCCCCCCCAGTGCCTGTTTTAACTCTTCCCTGAACTCCACCTCACAATCACCCTTTTTCAACTTCCACCATTTGATTCTTGACACTGCTCTCACACTTGTCCTCTTCTTGATCACCAACATCATCCTACAGACCACCATCCTATGCTGCCTAACTACACTTTCCCCCGCCACCACTTTACAGTTTCCAGTCTCCTTCAGATTGGCCCTCCTGCATAGGATATAATCCATCTGTGTGCATCTTCTTCCACTCTTGTACGTCACCCTATGCTCCTCCCTCATCTTAAAATAAGTATAGGGATGATAGTGGATGATAATCTTAAATTTGACCTGCATATACAAAATTGCATAATAAAAACTCGTCAAAAGCTATCTGAGAAAGTAGCAGAGGAAGTTTTATATAGAAAATTATAACACTAAGTGCCTCCATCTTGCCACTACTTATCTACTCCCCACACTTCTTTATAGTTTTCCATCCTTACTAACCTCCAGGCATCACAAAAATCAAAACTTGACCAATGCTGTAACAAAGTTACTAAACTTGCAAAAAATACCCCTTTCAGAACCCTTCACTGTATAGCACTAAAAAGCCTAAATTGGTTAGAACTCTTCCATCAGCTAACATGTACATAGCTTCTTACCAATAAAGTTATCTAGAATCCATCTGACTGTACAGCACTAAGTACCATTCTGTACAACTACGCTCCCACTCAGTCAGCTTTTTCTGCACATGTGCCAGAACTACCATAATGTGTTCTGTTTGGCCTTTTCTGCAGTTGGAGCTGCTTCTTCTCTTAAGTCCTCGTTTCTTTATCGTTTCTTTATCTGTCCCATAGTGTGCATCCTACCTCGTATTTCGGGCACTTCATCTCCATCACCTGTAGCTTCCTCAAATGCCCCCCTGCCTTTACTGCCCAGGTTTCTGTACCATACAGTAGTACTGGTTGCACTACTGTTTTTGTACACCTTGCTTGGCATCCTTCTGACAATGAATCATCAATGAAAACATATTTACAATGCATAAAAAATAACGAAAAATGCTCACAATGATTTTTCTTTTCTATTGTTGTATGTGTACACATGTCAGTGTTCAAACTGTGTGAATTTAAGAATGATGTTTCAAGTGAATTGATCATTTTCTAAACCATATGTAAGTAACACACCTTTGGAGCTGTGTATAACCTCTTCACCATGTGCAATACCAAATTATACAGTTTTTGATGCAAAAATTGTGTTGTTTTTTGGATTTTATTTTGTTAGTATGGATGGCCCCTGAATATTTTCTCAGAGCAGAAAATCCCTACCATGATCCCATAAAAGACTGAATTTGTAATGCCTCACTACCTATACCAACATATAAACTAATGTATTTTCATGTTAATGCATCAGAAATAGTTATAGTTACTAGAAAGATGTGTCAGCTAGTTCTTGCAGCTGGAACAACTAACACAATGCAAATAAGGAGCAGCTCCACCACAGAGTTAATTCTGATTACCCATAATGCAGTGCAGCTGTACTTTATTGCTCAGTACCTACCATGATACTATTTTCTGTGTGTGATTATCAAGAGAAACTGAATAAACTGTGAAACTAAAACATAAAATCACAGTATAATCTTCATTTTTGTACATAGTCTCTCACAACTTTATCATGAGGAGTAAACCAAGATATTAAATTAATTGAAAAACAAACATGCTTTCAAACATGACCAATACACTTTAAAGAAAAAATACAGGACAATCTTATTTATCTGCTTCCAGAATATCCTCTCGAGCAGAATTTGAAGATTTTAAACATAAAGCCCCTAGGCTATAAAGAGCAATAGAGACATTCTGTATGACCAGCCCAGTGGTAATGCATCCATATTGTCCTTTTGGAAATCTGGTTTTAATTAATAGACTGCTGCTAGAAGGAAGAAAGCAGTGGTAGACCCACTAGACAAACATGCCCAGTGGAAACCAGTATAATTGTACTAAAACTGCTAGATGGTTGCAAAATTTAGGCATTGCAAATAGAACACTGTTTGTCCCAGAAGTGGATGTGACTGCTTTACACAGCTTTTGTTATGCTAGAAGAATGCATGGGTATATTGGGCAATGTAGAGTTCCTGATCACTGGACATAGGCAGAAAAGTTCATAAGACAGTTTCACCACTGTAGTTTTATTTATTGTATGTTTGAATGTTGTCATATGGCACAGGATACTCACTTTGTGTATCTTGATGTCCTGTTAGGGCTCATTTGTTGCCACATTTGAAGAGCCGAGATATGTTGATCCAGCTTTGATTAGTGGTCATTGTCTGGGGACCAACTGCGCTGGCTGGATTCAAGCAGCCAACAGCTAGCTCTCTTCTGTGTGTGTGTGTGTGTGTGTGTGTGTGTGTGTGTGTGTGTGTGTGTGTGTGTGTGTGTGTGTGTGTGTGTGTGTGGAGGGGGGGGGTTAGGAATGTGTTTTTGCACCCTATCAGCACCAGACTGAAACCTATTGACAAGACATCTGCAGGGTAAACAAGCTCTTCCTGTTTTGGCATCACTGAAGGTCAGGCTTTGGTGAAGGAGGAGCAGAGTGTAATGAGTTTATTTAAAAAAAAAACAAAACTCCTAATTATTGAGTCTTCCATCTTCTACTGTCCCCTAATCCCCTACTTCCACTCCTCTCCTAAAAGATAAACACCTGTCCCTCCTGGTAGGCCTTTCTTTCTCCTTTCCAATTCTGATTTTAGTCACTTCTGTCTTCCTGCCTTCCTACATTTTAGTTGTTTCTGTCTTACAGTAGTGTAGCTAGGGTGAGTTAAAGGGGACAGCCGCTGAGCGCAAAGTGCTAAGGACTATGATCATCAGGCCCCAGTTGGTTTTCAGTGCATTTGTAGTCAGAATTGAAGTGCTAAGTTTAAAATGAGAACAACTTTTTTTATGCCAGACTGAGGGACAGCCCCTAGCTCCATCACTGGTGTTACATCTGTACTCCACTTGTTCCAGATTTTATTTCCTGTATTCTGTTCATGTCAATGTTTTTCTTTTTTTCAATTTCACTCCCACCTTCTATCATTTCAATTGATATCGCTTTTTCATCTCCAGCTAATGTACTAAATCTGTGTATTGCCCCACTATTCAGTCAGTTACAGCGTAAACTGTTATTGGCTTGTGAGTGTGTGTGTGTGTGTGTGTGTGTGTGTGTGTGTGTGTGTGTGTGTGTGTCCACACACGCATATATATATATATATATATATATATATATATATATATATATATATAAAAAATATTTTCCATGATGACGAATTTTATTTACTTATGGATGGTGAACTGTTGATATTTATTGGACAGAGATTATCCTTTTAATATTACAAGGGGCAGAACTTCATTAAGATCAAAGTATCTTTCCCACTCTGTGGTTAGTTTATGGAAAAGGTGCCTTTACATATATGTAATGTGACTTTATAACTATTTTTAAAATACTCTTGATAAATGGATGGCGTGTTTTGCCTATTCAGTGACACCAAAGTCTGTGTTTTATTTGGCCTTTTGACTCTTGTGCCGTAATCTTGCACTGTTAACTGTAAACTACCATCCCTCTCTCTCCATATCTTTTTATGTACTTATCTTGTTCTACAAGAAATTGTCTCTAAGTATGTTTTACTTTTTGTTAATGTCTGTTGTTACTTAATTAGTATTTGCCTGTCTCATCAATTTAAAGTATTTGGCTGCTAGACTAGTATGATGTGATTTTCTTATAGAGTTTCTCTTAAACTTGAGTGTTTCATCATGCAGTAGGCATATTAACAGTTTTATATGTAGTTTGTGTCCCGCATTATCAATTGCTTCTGTTTTCACTGTACTGCATTGCTGTCTTTTTTCTCAGACCTTCCTTTAAACGGATTTTACTTAGCAGGACATTCAAATGAAAAAACAAATTAAAACTCCTACAGTGTGATGACCTGTCACCTAACCTTCACATAGACCTGGAATAAACTGGTGAGATGTAGAAGGACCCATCCAGCCTAGAGGTTATAAAGAAGGCCAAGTTAAAAAAAAGATAGTATTCTGTTCAGAGTTTGTTCTAATCATTCAGTTGTACCAATTTATTCTCTGCCAGCATAATTCATGAGTAGTTTGATTGCTATATCACAGTGAAATAAAATATATAAGAGACTTTGAATGTAAAGATCTGCCTAGTTTCTGTCCTCATAGAGTATAAGCTGGCTGAGAACTGTGTTGAATTAATTTTCTCCACTCTAATTGTTTGAGTAGTATTGCATAGATGTCCTTCCATATCACTATTGCAGTATTCTTTATAATAGGGATCCCCTGCCAAGGGCAGCCTGACGTCCACCGAGTATACCAAAGCCTTTGGTTGTAAAGGGTGTGATGCCCCACCACTGGGTCAGTAATCAAGGAGCCTCAGTGGGGGGACATACACTGGTAGGATGACAAGCACACAGTATTTCCAGATCCAGCTCTCTGCATCAAGTGCAATTTCCCTTAAGAGCACACACACAGCCCACAGTCAGTCCGGGGATGATTTCTCCCTCTTTCTCCAGATTCCCCAGTAAGATTCCCCACTGGCACAGCTGTAGAGTTGAGATCTCAGCTTAGTGGTGAAGCCAAGACCTACAGCACCCTCTCTGTCCAACCAGTGCTTCGTGTCCCTGCCCAAGTAGCTGACACATACACTCTTTGATGTTTGATTTACACAACACACACACACACACCTGGGAAAATCTGGAACAGATTTACTAACTATGTCCCCTTTTACCCAGACTATAAGGTAGTTGTCACTGCCACCAGCCAGCTCCTTATCAGCTACTTTAAGGCTCTTAACAAACTGTGTCCAGTCTTACTGTGTAATGTTACTATCAGTACAAACCGTAGTTTGACCAAGAGCAAGGCTATTAAGAGTGGCCCACAGTGTCACCAAATAAATATGCAAGTACTCCCAGAATTTAAATATCTCTACACAGATCAGCCACAATGAAATGTTTAAATATATTTAATAATAAAAGAACACAACAATATATATTTACAGTGTCATCAGAGTTCAAAATCACAGGAAATATTAAAAACAGTATTGCAGGACAGTCTCAAATAAAAAAAAAATATCTAAGTTAAGCTTTGCTATATTTCTGACTGTATCTTAAGAGAATTACTATACTTATTTAACTTACTTAAAGAGCAAGGCAGATGTGGTAAATGGATCTTTTCTAGTTGTTGTCAGGTCAAAGACAGAATACAGAATGCTGTGCCTCACTCTCAGAGACTTCTTGAATTAATATCTCAAATATTACTGCTGGGATAGCTTGCAGAATGACATTTCTTGCCATCTAACTATCTTCTCAGTTGAAACCCCACTGCTGCAATCTGGCAGTATTTAGTGTTTACCTGTTAAAATACACAGACCTCAGATTTATGGCAGAGGCTGGAAGTCATAAAACAATAAAACACTTCCAAGACAATACAGAAATCTTCTCAGCACAGATATTGTGTCTCCTTGCTGCTTTGTAACTGAAAAATATTTTTTATTGCGTAGCCATAAAGTAATTTAATTTCAGCTATCTTTCTGAAGTTTACTAGACTGAGGTTAAGCTCCTGTATCCTAGTTTCCACTGTAAAAATATATACATTTACACAGTTACAATAGTGTATGTACATTTCTGTTCTTTTCCAGTAGGGCACACTGTGGATCTATTTTAAACTTAAGCATTTTGCAAACCCTTTTCAACACACGTCTGTACAAACAAGTTTGATATACACACAACATGCAATTCTAATACAGTTATAACTCAAGCATGTTACACAGACCATTTCTATATTCACCAATGATAAATAATTATTTACAAAATTCCAGATAGCTGTGCTGGCAGTATCTCCTTTCATGACAAAGGGTATGCCGTCCATCACACATATGCTCCCGTGCACATAGGGCATGAAGGTGGTATCTGGATGTACCATACTCAGAACTTTTTTCTGCCAGTCTGAATGCCATCTTTGATCATCGGTCTGCTGGTTGTATCCCTTTCAAACAAGTACCCCATTGAGTATTTTGTTTTTATTTGTCTTGTGTTTGCCTTGTAATCTGGTTGTTGAGTTTCATGTCATACAAAAAGGCGAAATATCAGTGCAGGAGACGATTCCCCATAAAGATTGTTATGAGCAGTGTTTGTTCTGTTTAGGTACTTCACACTACCATATGTCTTGTGAGATTTGTCAGTCCTTTGTCTCTAAGATGTTGAGGAATCAGCTTTCTTCCCTAGCAATTTATCTTGAAAACCAACAACTTAAATTGTTGGCTAAGGATACCATAGAAGGATTTTCCTGGCCAGCTGTCTACAAAGAAAAAGGCCAAGAAAGTTAGGTCTGATGTTTCTCTCTTGAAGCTGGTGAAAGTCCGGAGGAACATCTGAGTTTTTTTTTTTGGATTCCTGTGCTGCAACTGCTTCAGAAGTTGGTATGGACCCAACGCTATGGACATCCATTGAGGTTTTGCAGATGTTCCCGTCAGATGTACAGGGGGAACCACAGCTGGTTATTAGTGAAGGGCCCAGGGGTGTTCCCCAAATATTGGTTCGGGAAGAGGTCCTGACTACCATTACTGAGTGCTGTGAGAGGTCAAACCCACCATAATTTTTTAAAGCTGGCATCCCACTCAAAAAGAAGCAGAAAACTAAACATATTCCGCCTGCTCCAAAAGATCCTCAGAGTAAATGGCAAAACTTCACCCAAGGCTTGTTTAATGCCCTTCTGGTCTCAAGCCTCCACAGGGTGTTTCTGTTCCTGCTCCCCCAGGTCTTCTACCCCTGTTAAGAGGCCTAGGGAGCAGGATTCATCTGAGGAGGATGCTGCTGATTCTGAAGAGTCCCCGATTTATTCCTCCCAGGTTCCTTCACCACTTGACTATGGTTTATTTATTTATTTATTTATTTATTTGACATTTGTTTACCAGGATAGTCTGTCTGCGTAACAAAAGCTGTTTTCAGCAGAGGCCTAGGGAGAAAAGCTCCACATTTAAGACTTGGTTAAACCTTTATGCAATGAGACTACACAACTGGACATTTGTGAACAAGCAGTTGGCATTACTTATATCTTACTAACACACTTGCTTAGATAGAATGGAGTATTTGCTTAGATAGAATGGAGTCAGTCAGTCAGGAAATTTGGACATTGGTAAGTACAAGGTAGCATGGCAGGGTTAGATGAATAGCTTGACTTCCCAAACCTTTACTGAGGTTATTGGTAGAGTGGGGGGTTATTGTATAGTGGGGAGGTAGTATAGAGTGCTAGAGTGGGGGAATAGCCAGGAGTTAGGCATGTGCATAGCCAAGATTTGTTTAGGTGTTCTTTTAGGGATGCTTTAAAAAGAGGTAGGCTAGGAGTTTGCCTTATGTTTAGTGGGAGGGAGTTCCATATTTTTGAGACAGAGTATGAGTATAGAGACTTTCCAGAGCTTTTAGAGGGTTTGTAGATTTCAAGTAGGTTTTTGTCTTCTGTTATGAGTGCTCTGCTAGGTTTGTATTGCTTTATTAGGTTTGCTAGGGCAGGACAGGCAGTGGGTTTATGGATTAGGTTATTTAATGTAGTTAGGTGAGTATATGTTAAATTGGTAATTCCAGCCAATTTATTTCTTGTGGTGTACATTGATGTGTATGGTGGCTGGAGTTTGTTGCAAACTTTGGTACTTTGTTGAAACATTGTTCCATTTTTGTTTTTGGAGGAGTTTTGCAGATTGGTTATTATACTGGAGACATAGAGTAGTTATTGGAGCAGGAAATTTTTTGCCAGGGTGGTCTTGTTTGATGTGGTAAGGAATTGTTTGTTTCGGTAAGAGTCCTAGTTTGTGTCATCTTAATACTTGGTTAGATATGATGATCATAGGTGCGTTTGCTATCAGTAGTAACACCTAGCAGTGTAGTTTCTTGAACAATTTCAGTGATAGTTTTGTCAGCTGTGAGGATGTTAAAGTGGTCTGGGTTGAGGGTGGCATTTTTGGGGAGAAAAAAAAAGACTTTTTTTTGGGGGGGGGGGGGGGGTTAGAAAAAGTTGGGCTTTTGTGAGCCAGGATTCGATTGTTTGGTTTTATTTCGTAGTTCAAGGAGAGTACGAGATGTACAGATTAGGGTTTAATCATCTGCATACTGAATTAGTGTTCTTGGGGAAGCGGCAGTGTGTAATTTATTTGTGAATATATTAAATAGTAGGGCTCTTTGGATGGAGCCATGGTGAACTCCTGTGGGATTTGGTAGGAAGGGGCAGAGTTGGTTAGATTACTTTGCCACTTGCTTCCGATCTAGTAGATTGCTCTGGAACCACTGGAGAGTAGTAGTGGAGCACTGTAGGTTGGATAGTGTTTCTGGAAGTAAAGGGTGTGACACTATTTAAAAAGGTTTTGAGAGGTCCAGGAATATGGAGAGACAAGATATCCTTTTATCCCTGGTCCTGTTGATAGTGTCATTAAAGGGTATTAATGCAGTGGATGTGCTATAATCTGGCCAGACGCCATGCTGTGTTTGAGCAGGTTGTTTTGGAGCAGCTACTTCATTAACTGCTGGTGGATGCATCTTTCCATTATTGTAGATAGAGGGGTTAGTATTGATATTGGGGGAAAGTTGGATATTTCAGTGGAGTGTCCTCCTCTCTGTATTGGTGTTGTGTGACAGTCCCCATTGTGTAGGGACAGTGGCTTCTGAGAGTGACTTGGTTCTGAAGAAGAGTCCATCAGTCCTGAATCTCATTTTGAGGTGATTTCATTTGATGATACTGTTTTCAGAATGATGGAATTTTTCAAATGGGACTGTGCTCAAGTGTCTGATGTTCAGAAGCAGTACTATGAGCTTTTGCAAAGGAGTTTTCTGTGTTATTACCCCTGTTCTTGCTGCCTTGCTGGATGCTTTTTCTACTGCTTCTCAATCCCCTGCTCTCAAAAAAACTGATAGGTTTTATCAAGTGTCTGAAGACTGCAAGTTTCTACACAAGTGTCCCTCTGCTGACCCTTCTGCGGTGTCAGTGGCTTCTGATGATCCTTCCAAATTGTTGCATTCCACTAAATTGTTGCCTTCTGATAAGGATAACAGAACCATGGAGAGAATGAGTGAGAAGATGTATACCTCTGCTCCCCTAGCCTTTGGAGCTGTTAACATATCAGGCACACATGACTAGGTACATTTTGGATCTTCTCTCTCAAGCCGGTCAGGCTATTTCTGATCTCCGTGATTCTGAGGGGAAGACCTCTGCTCTTGCTTTGCTTGGGACATCCTCCCAAGTAGCTTGCCATTCCATTAAATGCTGCTGTGATGCAGCTGATCTAGAGCTGTTGCTTTTGCATCTGTTTTGAGGGGATATTCCTGGCTCAGACTTCAGCCTTTACCTGATGATATCTAGGCTAAACTGATGTTTGCACCACTGGATAATAAACATTTGTTTGGTGCTACTGCTGCAGAGTTAAGTTCCTGCAAGAAAAGAGCAAGGCCTTACAATAGTTAAAGGATATTTTTGTTTCCCCCATGCCCAAGTTTAAGAGAAATTATCTTAAAAACCCTGCCTTTGTCCATAGATGGTATTGCCCTCTCCCAAGAGTAAAAAGGGTGGTAGAAGGGCCCCCCCCACTAAGGCTTCCCAAACTCCTCCTACTTAGAAGCCTCCTTTTCCTGACAAACTAGGTTCTGTGTGATTATCCTGTTCTTCCTAGTCACATTCTTCTTTTTCTGCACCTTTCCCTGTCCCTTCCTATTTGGGAAAAATCACCCAAGATTCTCAGGTTATTTCCATAATTTGCCAGCCAGGGTTATTACATGGATTGGACCCCCCCCCCCCCTTGGGCATTCCTCAGCCTCCTCAAGAACAGTTGCCTTTTTTTTCAGAGGTGCTTCAGGGCCTGTTGGCTCAAGGAACAATTCAAGAAGTTCCTACTCCTCACAGGGGGAAGGGGTTTTACTCCAGAATGTTCTTGCTCCCCAGGAAAGAGGATACCTGGAGATCCCTTCTAGATTTTTTTCAGCTAAAAAACTTTTTGAAGTTTCCTTTTTTTCAGATGTCCATCAAACCTTGTTTCCTCTGCTACTCCCTCAGGCTTTTCTAGTTTCCCTGGATCTCAAGGATGCTTATCTACACATTCCTATTTATCACCTTTTCAGGAAGTTTTTACGTTTGTGTTGATCCCACACAAACACCTTTTTTTTTTTTTTTTTTTTTGAGTATGTGCTTTGGGTTCCTGCAGAAGGCAAGAAAATCCTATTATCCAAATGTAGGAGATTTTCTGTTTAGTGTCTTTGTGTCTTTCTCGTAACCTGGGTCCACTTTCTGTGGCTATCCCTTTGGTTCTCTCTTGTTTGTGTGAATTGCTGAATGGTGGGTTGGCATATTCTTCTGTAAAGGCCCACCTATCAGCTATCTTTGCTTGTCTGCCTTTGACTCCCCCCTTTAGCCTGTAGATTTGAGGCCAAACAGTTTCTTATAGGTGTCTTTCACATTACGCCTCCCAGGAAGCCTGTCCTTCCTGGGACCTTAATTTTGTTTTAGAAAAATTGACTCTGGCTCCTTTTGAGCCTGCTGCTTCAGCTTCCTTGCAGGATTGTTCTTGGAAGACTGTTCTTGTGGGCCATACCTTTGCCAGACTGGTGTCTGAGTTGCAAGGCCTTATGGCTCTTCCCCCTTTTTTAGTTTTCCATAAGGACAGGGTTGTCTTTTCATTCTAAATTCTTTTATGCCCAAGGTGGTTAATGTGTTGTCTTTTAATCAGTCTATTCATTTGCCCACTTTTTTTCCTCCTTCAGAGTCTGCTAGTAAAGTTTTGCATACCTTGGATTTTGCACAGATAACTGTGATATTATTTGGATAAGACTAAAGCTTTTCGTAAATCTGAACAGCTTTTTTTTTTTCTTCATCCAGGTCTGTAGGTTTGGTTGTTTCCAAGTAAACCATTTCTTCTTGGATATCTAAAGCCATTTCCTTTTGCTATTCTTTTCATGAGAAGTGCCTTCCTTCTTCTGTTAACGGTCGTTCCACTAGAGCTGTGGCTTCTTCTGGTACTTTTTTCAAGATTTTAGATACTAATTCTATTCTTGAGGCAGCAGCCAGGATTTTTGTGCATGCCTTTACTAAGCACTGTAAGTTGGATGTGATTTGTAGAGCCAGAGCTGGCATTGCCAGGGCCATTCAACATGACCTCCTGTAAGGCCCTGCTGGCCCTTCCTCCTCCCAGTCTTCTTCCTGAGCTTTTGCACTCTCCCTATTGTAATGAATACTGCAGCAGTGACATGGAAGGACATAGTACAGTTGTGTAAGATCTTACCATAACAGTAGATGTCCTACTCTTTATTATTGCAATATTCGCTCCCTTCCTCCTCCTCCGGTCCTTTTTCCTTATAGGTTCATAGGTTCATAGGTTTATACTAGGCTATCTGCCCTAAGGCATTTATAAGCCTAGCCCAAATTATTGTGGCTTACGCCACCCCTTATATGAAAAAATACTGTGCCCATTAGTTTGTTGTGCCTATGTCCAGCAGTGACCCAGAGATGATTCCCGGGGTAAACCTACGATCTCCCATCCACAGGTCTAGATTTCTCTTGAACAGAGTCAGCGAGGTGCTCTGCCTCACATGGACCGGGATTTTATTCCACAGCATAGGGAGTCTCTGAGTGATAAATCTATCGCTCCAGCACGCCCTATTTATATCCGTGCTAAGGTTTAAGTCGCTTGCTCTAGTGGTTTTGGTGGATTTGGATTTTTGAGGTGGAGCATGTCCATTAATTCCGGGTTGGACATGGCCTTGTATGTCAGGCACATGTCACCTCTGAGCAGACGGTATGCGACTGAATAGAGCTGGAGTTTCTTCAATCTGGCAGCATATGACAGATTTTGGAGTCCCTTTATCCTTTTGGTGAGGAACTTTTGGGGTCTCTCCAATTGCTGCAGATGTCGGGTGAGATACATCCCGAATGGGGCATTGTACTCGATCATTGGTCTGATAAGTGAAGAGTACAGGGAACAATGACCTCACTAGATCTGGATGTGAATCCCTTCATGATCAGGTGGGCAATGTAGAAGGTCTTTCTAACCACTTTAGCAATGTGAGTGTCAAAAGAAAGGCCACTGTCAACCTGGGTCCCCAGGTCCCTGATAACCTCTTCTGTGCTTAGTGGATTGCCACCTATATGGTAGCTTGGGGTTACCTTGTTTTTCCCGAAGGGTATGACTATACATTTTGGCGTTTAACTTCAGGCCATGGCTCTGGCACCAGCTATCTGTTTCCGTGAGTCCCTTCTGAAGGATATCAGTGTCCGATGCACTTTCCACTATGGAGTTTGCAGTCATCTGCAAACTTTGTCAGCCAAAGTCCTCCCATGTTGGCCTGTACTTCTGAGAAGTAGATGCCAAACAATAGGGGCCAAGGACCGAGCCCTGTGGGACACCACTTGTGACCGGCTTGGAGTCTGACACAGCGCCAGCAACTCTAACCCTGTGGGTTCTGTCCTTAAGCCAGTTTGCAACCCATCTTGTGACATATGGGTTTACATTTAAGCTGGTAAGTTTTTCTACAATACCCGAGTGGGTATTGAGCCTTGCAAGGTCAAGGTAGGCTGTATGGACTGCCTTTCCTCATCAATGGCCTTGGTGACTATTTGAAGAAGTCAACCAAGTTCAAAAGGCATGATCTTCCCTTGACAAAGCCAAACTGGGTTGGGTCCAATGTCTGCAAGTCCCCTATATCTTTGTTTATGAGCTCCATTATGATCCTCTCCATAGCTTTGCAGACTAGACTTGTTAAGCTTATGGGGTAATTACCAGGGTCCGTGAGGCGCCACCTTTGTGGAGTGGGACCACAGTTGCCGTCGCCACTCCTTGGGCACGTATCCTGTGGTAAGGCTGAGATTAAACAGCTGCCTTATGTGCGGGTTTAATTCCTCATTTGTAGCACACAGCCGGGGACACCATCCGTCCCATTGATGCTGTGTTTTAGCTTTAGAGAGAGCAGCTTTCACCTGCGCATTTGAGATGTCCGGGAGGCTACACTCGGCTGGGATAGTTATCTCTCCTTTAGGGGAGAGGGTGAAGTTTGCACTGAACCTGTCTGCCAGTATGTTGGCAATGTCTGTGGGTTCAGTGATTTTTGTATCATTTTGGACTAATTCTGAGCATATCTGTGAGTTTCCACCCAGGTTCCTAACATAGCTGAAAAAGGCCTTATGATTGTCCTTTGAATCCATGGCAATTTTTCTCTCAAAATTGGCCTTAGTTGATTTTATGAGTGCTCGTATTTTTTACTAATAATGATCAGGGTGACTTCCTTTTATGGATTTTGTTCTATCATGTAATAGCTTTCTCCTCTTATTGTAAAGTTTGTTAATGGCTGGGGTCCACCAGACTGGACGTTTTTTGGTTTTATTTGGGAATGCCTGATCCATGCAGTCCTGGAGGTGTTCATAGAAGGCATTTGTAAGGGCTTCCGCAGCTTGGGTTGTGGTTTCCTCTGACTCAGACAGTGACTAGCTGTTCCATGGCATTTGAATTTATGAACTCCAGGACTTGAGTTAGGGCTTGAGTAATGTTCCCAGTCTATATTCGGGTAGTTGAAGTCACCCAATATGATGGTGTTTGGAGATACATTTATACCCTCCAGTGTCTTCAGGAAGGCTGTGTGGGGTTCCTGAGTTTGAGATGGATGTGTTAGTTACCTACTCTTATCCTTGGACTCTTGTTCCTGCTGGGGCTTTCAGTTCTGATGGTGGTACGTCCGAATGTCACTTTTATGCCCTATGCTGTGCGCAAAGAGCATACATGTAACGTACGGTGTACCCTTTACAACCAAAGACTTTGGTATACTGGCCGGACATTAGGCTGTCCTTGGCAGGGGATCCCTAGTTTAAAGAATACCATAACACTGAAGAGGAGGACATCTACTGTTATGGTAAGATTTTACACAACTGTGCTTTCTCACTCATAAACTAGTGAATACCTATATCCAGGCAATAGAAATGTGCTGCAGCATCTTGTCTGATTAGCAGTGCATTAAAAAAATACACAAGGCAGGAACCAGAATAAAGGATCAAAAAAGCAGCCAATAAAGAATAATTGTTTTTAAAATGCTTACAATGCAGAAATATTTCCAGAATTTGGACCCTATGCATAAACCTTTTAGTAACCTTGTAATCAGTCATATATTAAGTCCTTGAAGCATCATTATACAAGATGACCATTGTCACAGTTATTTCAGCATAGCTATTAAATCTGCTGTGCTTCATAAGATGATGTAGCGTAACAGAACTGAAACAGAAAGTAGCAGCACAGTGCCACAGTCTGTGTTTACAGTCGAGCCACTCCCCAGCATTTTTTTGCAGGTTAATAGCCTCCCCAGCTGGTAACTTAATTACTTGGAAATGCTAATGCTCCCTCTACTTTCTGCAGCATTACTTCAGTGGCAGAACATGTTTTGCGTATTTTGAGAAGGGTTGTTGTTTTAAAACTTTTTTTTAAAATACACATTGCTTGAGTCATTGCGTTGCATTGGGCTTAGTAGTAAGATGTTATCTGCTTTCCATTAATTTTTCTTGGCAGAAGTTAAATGACAGTCCCAGAGGACAGAGTGGGAAGGAGTTGGGCTAGAGTCTTGTTTACTGTGGCGGAGGTCTCAACCCTGAACATTCCTTGCATTACAGAGTAACTGAAAACATTAAAGAAAACAGATTGCTGAAAATTGCTGCGACCCGGATAAGCAATTTTGGTGGGTTTGCACACACTGTTGCATACTGTTTCATGCTGATGGTGCTTTTTCCAGCCAACAAAATAATATGCAATTAAGCTGTAGGTGGGGAGGGATGAGAACAGATAAGACCTCTCTAAAGTTGGTTGTCTTTCTGTACATTGAAACATTGTGTTTTCTTCTTCTGCATCCATTGCAAGAGGCCTAAGTATGAACTTAAGTAAGATTTATTTTATTTATTTATCCTTTGTTGGACCGGGTTAGTCCCACTAGGTTAGTAGCCTCTTTTCAGTGAAGATCCGAGATGGTATTTATACTCCTGGGGGAAATTTGGCCAGAGCATTGGGGAACTTCCCCTACTTTTTTGATGGTTGCCATGGAATCTTTTACATCCACCTGAGCTACAACCAATTCCAGCAGAGGGGTGCCTCAGTTTTAACATATCATCGGAAAAATGGCACACTCTGAAGTGCAACAGCCCCTTATACTACATTACAGTATCAGCAATTGATCTAGCTGTTGTGGGAATAGAACCTACAGCCTTCTGCACCAAAGGTGTGTGTGGTACCTGTTGGGCCACTGACACTATTATGTGATTTTTTATGTATGGGAGCATGAATTGGTTTACTACTGGTCATCTTCATTTTTTCTAAATTGTTTTTCAGATCAGTATGTTTAGTTACTACCAGACTCAAAGAAGTGATGCAGAAATACACTCTGACCTGACCTACCTTTATCAGTAGGTATCTGTGCTTGAGAACATGTCAAATTGGCAAAGTTAGTTTCAGTGAATGTAAAATGTTTGACTGCTATTCACAGAGACTAACTGCTAATAGTGGAGTTTGCCTCTTTCTTCACAGCTGTGCAGCCCTAAAGTTGATATGTCTAAGTCTGGGGGTGTGAGGAGTGCAGGGGAGGGGGTATGCCCCTGCAAATAAATGTCTTATGCTCACCAAAGGTACTTTTTTGAGAAGGTTTCTTATTTTTTTTCACCTTTGCTGAAACTACCTTTGGCAAATCAACATGATTTCTTTATGCTGTAAGTGGAGATGCAGCTACCCTGGCTGCCATCCATGGCAGAGAAAGCAACACATGGTGCTGCCTTCATTAACAAAAAAAAAATCATCATATAAGAAAAAAATAATGATGGTACAGAATAAGTGGGAGAGGGCAGAATGTACTAGTCTGTTTTTGTACCTTTCAGTAACAATTTTTCTTCCATGGATTGAAGAATCGGCATACCACAGATGTAAAGCAACAATCTACTAGCTATGTGCCTGATTAACATTTCCCCGTTTACTGAATGAGATGGCAGTGTGAATACCCCCTCCTCCCCCTTTGCAGGAATACAGAAATTCGGATGTTCCTGCATTATTTGCACTGGCTTAACTGAGAGACAATAACAGTAGCACTACTGCCATTGTGCTAAGGTGGTATTTCCTATCTTTCACTCAGAATTCTGCTAACTTTTAGAGAAAACAGCATCAGCACCTGAAGAATAATAAACAGTTAAAGTTGGAGGATTAAATCAGTTTTCTTCATCCCAGTGATAATTCGTGCCTAGCAGCTACTAACTCTAATGTACCTCTGTTTCATATTTATTTGAAGACAGTGGTTTCTTTTGAACAATGAAATAATTATTTGGTAACTTGAACAGACTTTTCAGTGTGCCTCTGTGTATATGTGGCATTCACAAGAACACAAAGAACTGCTTTGCTCGACTCCCCAAAGCATTGCAAAATCTTCCAGAAGAAGATGAAAAGTATAATTCATCATTGCTGTAACCAAAATTTGTTCTTCAGTGGTCTTATCTGGCCACCAGCTTAAAATTGCTGATTGACTGTGCAGTTGTGATGTCTGGTTGCTGCCGTTTTGATTTATCATACATACAGAACATGGCACCATGTTTTCAGATATTTATTTTGCATCTTATTTGCTAATGTCAACTTAGGGGTGAGATCTTACATTTATTTTATTTTATTTATTTATTTTATTTATGTAAATTTGTTGTCCGGGAGTGTCCGACTGGACGTAGGTCCATTTTCAGTGGAGGCCCGGGGAGAAAAGCTCCACAGTTAAAATAAACAGACAGTATATACATTGGATTACATAGTGAATAACAATTTACATAGCAATTACTTACAACATATTTCCAGATGGAGAACATAGTACATCAGTAGACAACTAGAATCTTTATCTGTGAAGTGCATACTAGACATTAACAAATGTTACAAGAAGAAGCAGTTTGTGCTGTATAATAAGTACTGGCTTATGAGCATCTGAGCTTGCTATAATCAAGGTAGTTAGTGGAGTGGAAAGAAAGATAGTGGTTGGATGGGGTGGATGATATTAGAGTGGACAAGGGCATAGCCAGCATGTTTTTAGTTGTGCTTTTAGTAAAGTTATGAAGTGGGTGCATGATGGTATGGAGGTAATTGTGGGTGGGAGTGAGTTCCATAATTTGGCTATGGCGCAAGAAAATAGTGCTTCACCAGCAGAGTTATTTGCCTTAGTGATCTGGAAGTGATTTTTGCTGCTGGATCTTAGTGGTCTGGTGGTGTGATAGGGTTGGAGTAGATTCTGGAGGGATGGGACATTTAATGGATGGTTTACTAGTTTGTGGGCGAGTGAGAGTTGATACCACTGAAGGAGGTGAGGGAGTTCAAGCCAGCCCAGTTCAGCAAGTGAGAGACAGTGGTGACTACGGTAGGATGTATTTATGTATTTTATTTTATTTAAGGTTGATTACTAAAGTAGAGCACTGATCAGAAATTACTAATTGTAGTGTCAGCCCAAGTTGTATGGTACAGCAGAAGAAAACAGAATGAATAGTGCAGAACAACAAAATGATTGTTGTACATGCTTATATGGCAAGTACATTAGAGTTATAAGTTTAAATTGCTTATAAAAGAAGGAAAAATATCTAATCTGTCTGTATGACTTGTATCATAGTCTTGAAATTTCATTTGAATGAGAGTATTGTTATGAGTTATAGTTATGCATGGTATAAAATTAAAGCATATAGTTGTACTTGTAACACGTAAAGCAGCTTTAACTTCTTCTTTCAGCTTTTCTTGGTTAGGGGTCACCACAGCAGAATACCTGTCCGCTCATGATTGGCAGTGGAGTTTTACGGTGTTGAGTTGCCAGCCCGGCGCTTAACCTTCCACAGAAGGCACACACTCACACCTAGGACCAATTTAGAGTGTCCAATCCACCTACAGCATGTCTTTGGGATGTGGGAGGAAACGGAGCACCCAGAGGAAACCTATGTGATCACAGGGAGGACATGCAGACTCCGCACAGAAAGCACCCCAGCCGAGAATTGAACCGGAGAACCTCTTGCTGTGAGGCGGCAATGCTAACTGCTTCACCACCACGGCAGCAAACATAAAGCAGCTATAACATGAATCTTTATTGTTAGTGAAGATATTCTGAAAATAAAAAATATATTTGAATGGAGCTTGTGACCTACAGAATAGTAGGCATGTACTACCCATTGCTTTTATTTCGCTTCCTTGCACATTTCTTTTAATGTGATAATACTAACATTCTAGTCTTTGCTTGTACTTATGTACTGAAATATTTAGCTTCTTTTGAGGCATCTAAAGAGATGTTACTTTTGTTGTAATAATATATAAAAGGTGTTTATATGTCACATGTCCATCCAGGTGTCCCTTAGAAAAGTGTAGGCTAGTATTATTTTGGTTTTCAGGTGGGGCCCTGGCCTAAAAGTTGACATTGAAAAAAATGTCTATTTTTACAGCACTCTTGTGGCCTTATGCCATTAAGGAGAAACTTCCTGCAACTGTTTTTAGCTAGGATGTCGTAGGCTGTTTGTCCTTGTGTGTTATGCTAACATTCCAAGTCGTGAACTAATAATCATGAGTAGTTTGGGGTCTTTGCAGACATTGCAGTCAGATTGTTTTCTGCCTGTGTCAGTGATAAACCAGTTTTGGGGAGGAGTCTACATTGCCAGAGGATGACGATGAGGGAATGGAGCAACAGTCCCACTGCCATTTACCTGTCTTGGGAGGGGATAGAATCATGTCCGTGCAGCATTACCTCTCAACTAATGGCAAGATGGGACCTGATAGTACAAGATGCAGGCAAACTGACATTCACTGTTATATGTCACATACATCATTTGGGACCTGATAGTACACGATGCAGGCACTCTGGCATTCAGTGTTATATGTCACATACATCATTTGGGACCTGATAGTACACTATGCAGGCACTCTGGCATTCAGTGTTATATGTCACATACATCATTTAGGACCTGATAGTACATGATGCAGGCACTCTGACATTCAGTGTTATATGTCACATACATCATTGTGCTTCTTGTCCTCTCTAGAATGTTCAGAATTGGGAGAGCTGTGCTGCAGCTAGTAGAATGACTGGAGCCGTCACCTTATTCATCCCTTAGTTAGTAACAGTGGCTTCTTGCTGATGGCCCTGTATTTGGACAGATCATCTCACCATGTTAAGGTCAGGAAGTGATGACCATCTTCAGATGCAAGACTGTCATAATCCCCCTGTATTCTTCCCTCATCAGGCCAGTGTTGGAAGTCAGTGCTCTGTTTGAAATGCACCTTTTCAGTCGCCATACCACAGCATTTTATAAATAAAATAAAACAATCAAAGCACTAAATTCCCTTTGCTACCTAGACAGTCTAAAAACTCTCTCACATTTTTCTGTCTCATACCAGCTCTGATGTGGTGATCTCTGTCTCTCCTTCCAGACTGGGAAAGATCCTGTCATAGACCACCTCTTCCACCTTAGAAATACTACAAAAGAATACCTTAGAAATACTGGTAATACTAAAAACAATTGCACCTAAGACCTCAGCCTTCACTGCAACATAAACAAGACCTCTTCAGGGATAGGCTGCTCATCTAAATATTACCCAACTATTTGAGCAAGCTGGCCTTGAATGTCATGCAGTGCAACACATTGTCTATCTTCTTGTTTTGCCTTAACAATTAGATGGGTACCTACATATTTACTCCTGGGATAAACAGTATGGCCCTTATTAAGCTGCGTGGCAAATTCACCCACAAAAATGTCTGAGTTGCATGGCTAAGCTCTACCTAGACTGGTTTCCTTCCAAAATGTATGAACTCAAATACGGATTTGATTACTGGACTTGTATACTAGTTTTGTTCACAACACCAGGTATTAGCCACTTTGTCTGTTGTGGATGGGAGCCAAACATGCCAGGTTCAAGAGAAGTTCTCTGACCCATTAATTTCTTCATGGGGTGACTAATGAACCCTTTTCTTCCTCCATTGTGAGAGCAGATGTAGGGAACAGGACAGTTTTTATAGGTGATTAATAAGCTAACTACCTCAGAGGGCCCTTTTGGGTCTAGCTGTGCTTCCCAAAGGTGAGAATCAAACCCTGTTCCTTGTGTCTGTAAGGTAAACAACTTAACCATTAGGCCAACCCATAAAGCAGACGCAGAGGTCTTGATGTGATTTGAACTAATGACCCCTGGTTTACAGGATCATTCTGCCCTCCACCTTAAAGCTTCCCCCTCTCTGTGGTATTGCCTCCAAACTCCATTAAGTGTTGCCTGCTGCAGAAAGCACATCTCTGCATGCTAACTTCCCCAGTCAGTATACTTATGAGACCAGCAGGTGCTCACTCGGTCTGTGTTCCATGAGTGTAAGACAGTATTCCCTCTAGGTGGTGAGCCAGAGACACCACCCTCCCACACTTCATATGAGCAATTGAGTAGTTGGCACTCATAGCCAACCTCTATGACCTGGCTGTTCTAGTACTCAAGCCACTAATCAGAATTGGGTCTTCTGGGTCATAGTCAGGGTGTCATCCCCGTTCACCACTGAACCAGCGAAGCACTATGTTTGAACACACAAATGTTTATAATTGCAAGGGGCAAAAGTCAGTGGTTGAATTTATAGATGCGTCATCAGAACTGAGATTCTAAGTTCCAGAGGCTTGTGGTTGCAAGGTGTGCTAAGCTGCAGATTTGAAAACATTTTGAATGACCTGCCCCTAAGATTATCCTTTATAGGCCATGTTTGGTGGGTAGGGTTGTAAAGAAGATTTGCTTTGGAAGATGGCACCAGGGTCAGGCATGCATGCAACAAAAAAATAGGGCATTTCCTTTTGGTTTATACATATTCAAGGCACTAACTTAGAGGTTCTGATACCTGCCAGTAATTGTAATAAATAACAAACTGAAGTTTACTGTGAAAAGTCAGTTAAAATATGTCACTTTTATTTTTGGCTACAAGAACTGAGATTGTGGACACATATTCTGAGACAGAGAGACTTACCTAAAAACGCTGAGTCTCAGGGTCCAGTCCTGAGCGTTCCCTGGTATGTTGGCTCAGATAGCCTGAGCAGCAGTTGTACATACTGTGGGAAACCCAGACAAGTAATGACGGTGACCTGAGAGTACATGGTAGGAGTAGTTGAGGACAAAAAGTCTGAATTGTAGCAATAGTATATCACAGTAACTGAAAGAATGAACACGAGACCAGTTGCATGCAACCATCTTTAACTTCTGATATTTTTGTATTATATCATTGTACAGGAAATTAGACCACAGGGTACACACAACTAAGGTAGCAGTTTCTTAAACCTACACATGATATGTAACATCCTTCTTTAATTTAAATAAGATTTCCATTTTTTAATGAGGTAGTGCATTATTTAATACATGGATTATGTACATACATTATTAATTTGCATATTTCATTGATTTGTCGTTTCTATCTTATATTTTAGCATTTCAAGGCAAAGATCATTTTGTTTCAAATGCAAACTGTTTTTTTTTCCAGAGTGCAATGATATTTCAAAATTATATTTGTATTCTTTGTTGGCACGTCACACCTGACCATCGACTGCTCCAGGACTACTCCTCTTTGTTTGGGTCTATTAAGCACTTCTGTCTCATACAGGTTAACTTCAGTTCATGCTCAAGGCCAGAGATGAAATTGATGCACTATATTGTATTATCTGTCTATAGCTATATCTGTGTACATATGTGTTTGTAGTTATATCAGACTGAGCATTATATTGCTGCTGGAGTATTTATTGCTTTATGCCCTAACTTCACTCCTGTGTGTGCATCCGTAGAAAGTCAGGTAACAGAAGTGCAATGGGAGCCTGCACGAGTATCATTTAAAACTCCTTGGCTAATCAGCCTATGTTCCATGCTGTTTTCCCTTTAGGACAATGCCCTCTTACATGTGCCCCTCCTCCACTAGGGATCAACTGTGAAGCATGCCTAAATGTACACCCTTCTTGATGATATCCTGTCAGTGCCTCGGATACCTGAGCTTGGGTTACCCGGGCTATAGTCAGCACTTTATCCCACAGCACTTGCCCTATATTTGTACATTACGTCACTGTTTCATGTTCAGAGCCAAGCACTTTATTAGTACAATGCTTAGCAACATTTTTATCAAAACAAAACAAAAAAAAAAAATCAATCCTCATAGCTGTTTGAGTTTCTTTGCTGGCTGTCTCAGTACTCTACCATGTTTCAGATATTTGGGAGAGACCATGGTGTACACTTCTACTGCTGATATGTTGTGATTAAGAATGTCCCCCACAGGCAGTCTCTGGACATTCTAGATTCATTACTACTTTTGGAAATGCCTGTTTTGACATTCTGTTGGATAAGTGTGTAGACACTTCTTGGCAACACTTCCTTTGCGGAGATTTCTTGAGTACAGTACCTGTACTTACCATAGGCTCTTAGGGACATAGTCATTGAGGAAATGTCTTAGGTTTCTGCTTACCACCTTTCTGTCTTTATTGCAAACAACAGTAAACCTCAGCTGCTCACTCTTTTCAATGGCCACTGCTATTGGACTCTTTTTTGTGGAGCTTTGCTACACTCTTAATCTTTTCCTATTTCAAAGAAGACTGGTATCTTGCTGTTTTATTGGATTTTGTCTAGGTTGGATAACTTACAGTCTCTCTTGCCTTCTGGCTGAATTAAGGAAGTAAAGGGAAGTGATATACTCTTTGTCTCTCCAGGTACTCACATTACAGGTAGTATTTATGTATTCCAAATAAATGTAGATATGGCTCTGTGCAGCAGTCACTGTTAAACCCCAAACTTTCTCCATGACCTGATTCTTGGACTGTAAATATTTCTGACAAGAGTTCACATGCTGCAAATCAATTGCTATGAAATTCCCTTGAGCATCATACCTGTATATTGTGAGACACTGTCAGGGGGCGACCACAGCAGGTGTTTTGTGCATTAAAAACACCATTTTAACTATCTTGATAACACCAACATATTACATTCTGTAACTTCACTACCTCTGGAAACTAGTCCATACGTATTTGGTATGCACATTCACTGAGTTTTTACAAGTCTTTTCTGTCATTACTCCATATTCTTCTAGTAATGTGTAAGAAATCATTTTTCTCAAATTATTGTTAATATCCATTGCACACAGTTGTTTTGTACTTTGCTTAGTTTTTATTGAGATGGCTGGCCACTGTAACACATCACATACTATGTGTAATTAATTCTCAAATGTGGCTAATGTATTCTTGTCCGTGTTTCTTTGCTCTGCTGTTACTTTGTGCTCTGAACATTAGAACTGGTAAAGCTGATTTCCTCTTGAAATGAAAAGCATATGGTCTTAATTCTTTCTTAATAGCAGACTTCTGTTCTGGTCAGCCTTTCATTGTTACGTACTGAAGCATTCTTAACTCCACATCACATTGAGTACTCTTCTAGAAGATGTTCATCTTTTTTTTTGTCCCATTTCACTCACTGCTCTTCCACAAGTAAATCATGCGGTTACTCTAGTATATACAAATAACTCAGCTTATCTAATGTATGCATTTTCTTGCCAAATTTTTACTTCACACTTGAGAAGTCATTCATACTTTTGTAACCTTGGCAACATGCTTGTAGTTTTTACGAAGATATTGAATGTACTATGCAGTGATTTACAGTCTATTTCACCAGTGCACCTTCCAGTAAATGTATTCTTGGAATACTATGGCAAGCAATTCTTTTTCTGTCTGTGCATTTCTTCTCTAACATTACATAAAGGCTGTTGACCCATAAGCACCTGATTTACTTTCCTGTAAAATTACTGCTCCAGTACCAGCATTCCCTTGTAGTGTTTCTGATTCATTCACACAAAAATACTTAAAAATGTCCGTTCATTTACTTGATGTGTAAGTATATACCAAGTCCCTTCGCCTCTGCTCTTCACACCATAGGGCTCAGTCCTGGGTCCTCTCCTGTTTGGCATCTACTTCTCAGAAGTCCAGGCTAATACAGCAGGTCTTTGGCTAATGAAGTTCACAGACAACTGCAAAGTAGGTGCCATAATAGAATCGCCTAATGATGTGGACATTTTACAAAGGGGCCTCAGTGAGACTGATGCCTGGTGTCAAAATCATGGCCTCAAGCTCAATGCCAAAAATTGCATTGCTATCCCCTTTGGGTAAAACACTCTACCCATGAACTACCGCATAGGAGGTAGCCTACTAAACACCAAAAGTGTGATGAGACCTTGGGACACACTTAGACAGTAGTCTCTCCTTTGTTAATCACATTGCCACTGTAGTCAGGAAATCCTTCAACGTGGCACAACTCATCACAAAGGGGTTCATCTCCAGAAAAAGAGGTCATGGTTCCTCTCTACTCATCCCTCATCAGACCCATTATAGAGTACAATGTCCCATTTGGCATGTACCTCGCAAGACATCTACAACAACTAGAAAGGCCACATACACAGACTGTGTCAAAAAACTCCAGCTCTTCTCCGTCGCTTATCACCTACTCAGAGGTGACCTCTACCTAACTTACAAAGCCATGTCAAACTCAGATCTGTTGGACATGCTACACTTAAAGAAACCCCAATTCCTCCGAGCCACACACTCCAGGGACCTAAACCTTACCACCACAATAAACAGAACATGCTGGAGGGATAGATTTCTGTCCCAGAGACTTCCCATGCCCTGAACAGACTACCCAGTCTTGTCAAGCAAAGCTTCTCATTAGCCCTCTTTAAGAAAAATCTCGACAATTGGATGGGAAATAGGAAATTCACCCCGGAGATCACTTCTGTGGCTCTGCTAGACAGGGGCACAGGAATATAACTTTCTTGGGTGGTGAAAGCCAGGAAACTTTTTTGGCTCTGCTTATATAGGCCCCAGGGCCGCTAGCCTAGTTCCTACCTATGAACCTATTCTTTGTGAGCAATTTCCTTAATGGCAAACTCACTTCCCACTGGTTCAGAATAAACTTAGAGAGATACCTTATCATTTCAAGAAGTGTCATGAAAGCTTGCATCTGTACTTTGGCACCTATTTTATCTTTGGCTTCTAGCATTTTAAGAATGCTTCAAAAATGTTTTTAAGTTAATTGAACTTAATTTAAGGTGGTAATTATTCTGTATATAAAATATCTGGTGTGGATCTTTTATTTTGTTTTGAAGAACCCTAACTTTATTTTAAGGGACGAAAGTGCATAACCTGTTTAATAAAAATGTATCCTATTTTTTGCGTTCTGGTGTGGAGCTTATAGTGTTCAAGACCCTCAGGGACTGATTTATTTTATTTTCTTGGTCACAGTATTTCGGTGCTGTTCAAATGTGTTTTTGGTGCTTAGTTTTTTTTCCATTTGGTATGGGTGTTGAATATGGTAGATGCTAGAACGGGGAATCCTGACTCGTCTTCTTCAAAGCTAGAGAACTGCTTATCTCCAAATATGGAAAGGAACAAAGGAAATTTGTCAGGTCAACAAGAAATTTCAGTTGGATCTGATGACCATTCCACTGGTGACATTCCTAGGAGTGAAGAGGATTTAATACAATTAATCGCCCTGCTTTCCCAGCAAGTAGTGAATTTATAAAACAAAGTTGAACAACTACAACTCCCACAATCCTCCGAGGTAGTACAGAGGAAGGATTGCAGTGTTCTTAATGTCAGACTGGCCAATCAAGGCAATTTCATGGAAAATATGACTGAAGACCAGATAACGGCCCAACAGCCTTGTTTCAAAAACACGAACTATAACCAAAGGGATTCAAATGAACTTAGTTTCAGAGAATGGATTCGGAAAGAGGTTTCCTTTCACAACAACGCAGCAGCCTCCTAAGACTTTAAATACCAAAATGAAAGAGTTTGAATCTTACCTTTTCAAGGTACGTAATTTACAGTGGGGCAATCTGTATTTGGGTGAAAGGTTAAAGAATAAGCACGTACCTAAGGGTTTGAGACTACAAATTTCCGAATGGTATTCAGGCCAGTGACTGTAATATGGACGTATTATTTTCAATGTTCGATCGTTTTGGATCTGAATTAATGGAATTTATTGTTAAGACCAACTGTCTATGTATTAATAAATTATTAGATGAATTTAAATGACTTATTATTTGAAGGTACTGTAAAGAGGTATGACAACATCTTTGACAGAGTTGAGAAGAATGTTAAGTTTAATTTGGAGTGAAAAAGAAAAAACGAAATAGAGATGAAACAGACTGCTTGAAAAAAAAAGTTTATCCTGTTCCTAAGTCTTTTTGTTTTCTAAGACCTTTGATCCTCCTGGGGATATTTCACATAGAGTTAAAGGGGAAGAGTCTGAAGAATGGAATGATTCTTATAGTGAAGTACAACAAGGATACGAAATAGTGGACCAAGGTTATGAAACCCATTACCCCCCACTCAGGAGATCTGAGTGTATTGAGAATAGGAATAAACAAAGTGTTTTTTTTTGTTTGTTTTTTTAACCACAGGCTCAGTCCCCAAAGGGGTTGAGGGTTAGGGGCAGAGGGCGTCCATGGTGGAATTAACACAGGGAATTCAATTGAACATTAATATGATTGACAAAATAGTCTGCACCAGTGAATGTATTTTAAATTCCTATCAAGGATTTAATGTGTTTAATTATACTAGTATTGACATCAATGAGACCTTTTTTTACCCTTTTTAAAAAGGGATTTAAATTTGTACCTTCTTTTAAGGTGGGGTCAGTGGATGTGATAACAGAACTGAAATTATTTACACAGAAACTGAACTTTCAAATAATGTTTAAAGAGCAAACAGATTATAATATAGATAGTGGGAATAACTCTATGATTAAGAAAAGTAGTTGGTTCAGTCCCTGCTACACCCTGTTATACAAGCTTTTCATAGGTTCATAGATCAGTACTAGGCTAACTGCCCTTGCGAGCCATTTTAAGCCGAGCCAGTTATCCCTTGTGAGACTCAAACACTGCACATTGTGTTTGTAAGGCAAACACCTTAACCATTAGGCCACCCTCCCAACCTTTTTGAAAAAGCATATGAGACTGAGATTCATTCAATATTTGGTAATGGTTTAAATATGAAAAACAGAAGACACAACCTCACAAGGGATGAATACAAACTAATAAGTGAGTGACTTGAGACAGAATGAGTCCCTAAGAATTATGAAACCTGACAAAAGTGGGGAGAATTGTTTTTTATAAAATGGATTGTCAATCAGTTTTTACTTAATTTTCTGACACTACTAAATATCAGGTGTCTTCTAGGTATGAAGCATTTTTGGTGCATAAGAAAATTCAACAATTTTTGGAAGACTCCTTATTTCAAGGTGTCATTTCTGAGGAGGAGTTTAATTTTTTAAGAACTGACCATCCTTTGTTACCCATGGCTTTTGGTATTCCAGAAGTCCATAGATATGTACAATATCCACCATTTAAAATTAGTTCAACATACCCCCTAAGTGTTTTTGTTGACATGCTTCTTAAGGACTCGTTAAAGCCAATTATTATTTGTTAAAAGATTCATGGGACTTCCTTACAAAAATCAAAGGGAGTTGGTACAAGAAGAATTGTTTTTCAACCATAGACGTGGTTGATCTTTTCACATCCATCCCTTAGGAAGGATTGGAATTGTTTTATGATGCCATTAGAGAGCTTTCTTTATTTAATGACACCATGGTTAACTTTATTGTGGTTACCATGGAATACATTCTGTCAAATAATGTTTTCACTTTTGAGGGGGAATATTTCAAACAAATACAAGGAGTGGCAATGGGTGCTCGTTGCGTACCTATTTATGCCAACCATGTTTTATACGCTTGGGAATCTAAGTACATATTTGGTACTTATTATAGTCAATCCTGGTACTCGTATTTCCACTTTTTGAATGATATTTTATCCTTATGGAAAGAAGTTTCCCAAGTAGCAACTATTTGAATATTTGTATTAAATATTTGAATAAAGTTTGTACTTATTTTAAATTTACTTCCACTTTTTCGGATAATTCTATAAACTATTTGGATGTGACCCTTTATAAGGATAGAGCTAAGGGGTCTTTTGCTTCTAAGGTCTTTAGAAAAGAGACCTTTTCTAACAGTTATTTGGATTTTCACAGACACCATCCTGGACACACTGAGAAATATTTTCAAAGGACAATTAGTAAGGGCAGCCAAGATGTGTTCAGAGAGATAATTTTAATATGGAAATAGTAACTATTACTGAGATGTTTAAAGACAGAGGTTACCCCACAAAATTATTAACTTACATTACTAAGGAGATATTATTAGGGTGGGGTAAGAAGTACAAACCACTACTAGGAAGTGACAACACGATTGATTACCCCAGGACCACTATGGTTAGATGTCCTAAATTTAATTTGGGTATGGTTATTCCCTATGGTTTGGGGGAAAAAGAAATTAGAGGTATTTTAACCAAAAATTGGATTATTTTTAAGGGTAATTCAGAGATATTGGAACTTTTAGGTCAGGGACCAGGGTTTGTATACAAAACTTGGAGAAATCTTAAATAATTGTTTGAACATGTACATGTACACCCACCATGATTATCAAAGGCACAACCAAGTGTGGGAGCTGTAAGCAATGTCCCTATATTTTAGATGTGGATGTTATAAATCTAAAAGGGAACACACACAACGTATGGTTAAAAAGAGAATTGCAACACTAGAGGTGTGATTTATATTTCTGTATGTCAAGTTTGTACAAACTTCTATGTGGGGGAAACAGAAAGAAGATTGAGATCTAGAATTTATGGGCATATGTATGCAATTTCAAAGGGTAATTTGAACAATGCTGTATATAAACACATCCTGGGATCCTGGAAGTAGTGCCACAGGGTCTAAGGGGAGGGTGGTGAGAATCACAAGTAGAATTAAGAGAACTATAATGGATTATTAAGTTGAACGCAACTGTTGTCCCAAATTTGAATGAAAGTTTTTCACTTTTACCTATATTGAAAAAGTGAGCGTTAGACTTTTAATAGTTCTAGTATGTTTCAACAACCAACAGTCTTTTTCAATGTAAAACAATTATATGTCTTGTTTTTTAGTTGAAAATGGTTGAGACGTGGTGTAATGTAATGTTAGTATAAGCTCATGCCCATTTAATGTGGGTTTATAGGTTTATTTTAAGTTAATTGAATTTAATTTAAGGTGTCAATTCTGTATATAAAATATCTGGTGTGGCTCTTTTATCTTGTTCTGAAGAAATCCCAACTTTATTTAAAGGGACAAAAGTGCATAACCTGTTTAATAAAAAGTTATCCTATTTTTTACGTTCCGGTGTGGAGCTTATAGTGTTCAAGACCCTCAGGGATCAATAAGTTGGTGCATGCATAACATCAGTTCAAATGATTATAATCACATATAAGCATTTTTTCCTTTTGTTTTACTTGGTGCTCAGAATATGGAAGCAGTTTATAAATTAACAACTTCAATTTACTCTTTTTGCTGATCAAATGTTTGAACAGATGTTGCATTACACTTTTAGGTTCATAGGTTCATACTAGGCTATCTGCCCTAGGGCATTTATAAGCCTAGCCCAAAGTTTTTGTGGCTTTCACCACCCCTTAAGTTTGAAGGATACTATGCCCATTATTTTGCCGTGCCTCTGTCCAGCAGTGACACTGAGGTGATCCGATCTCCCATCCATTGGTCAAGATTTCTCTTGAACAAAGACAGCGAGGTGCTCTGCCTCACATGTACTGGGATTTTGTTCCACAGCATAGGGAGTCTCTGGGTGATGAATCTGTCCCTCCAGCATGTCCTATTTATAACCGTGTTAAGGTTTAAGTCTCTTGCTCTTGTAGTTCTGATGGATTTGGATTTTTTGAGGTAGAGCATGTTCATTAAATCCGGGTTGGACATGGCCTTGTATGTCAGGCACAGGTCACCTCTGAGCAGACGGTATGCGACTGAATAGAGCTGGAGTTCCTTCAGTCGGGCAGCATAAGACATATTTTTGAGACCCTTTATCCTTTTGGTGAGGACCTTTTGGGGCCTTTACAATTGCTGCAGGTGTCGGGTCCGATACATTCCGAATGGAGCATTGTACTCTATCTTTGGTCTGATGAGTGATGAGTACAGGGGAGCAATGACCTCCCTTGATCTAGATGTGAATCCCTTCATGATCAGGTGGGCAATGTAGAAGGTCTTCCTAACTACTCTGGCAACGTGAGTGTCAAGCGAAGGCTGGGTCCCCAGATCCCTGATAACCTCTTCTGTGCTTAGTGGATTGCCACCCATATGGTAGCTAGGTAACCTTGTTTTATGACTATGCATTTTGGCGTTTAACTTTAGGCCATGGCTCTGGCACCAGTTATCCGTTTCTATGAGACCCTTCTGAAGGATATCTGTGTCTGATGTGTTTTCAACTATGAGCTTGCAGTCATCTGCAAACTTTGTCAGCCATAATCCTCCTGTGTTTGCCTGTACTTCTGAAAAGTAGATGCCGAACAAGAGGGGCCCAGAACTGAGCCCTGTGGGACACCACTTGTGACCGGCTTGGAGTCTGACATGCCAGCAACTCTGACCCTGTGGGTTCTGTCACTTAGCCAGTTTGCAACCCATCTTGTGATGTATGGGTTTACATTTAAGCTGGTGAGTTTTTAATGATACCAGGTGGGGTATTGTGTCAAAAGCTTTTGCAAGGTCAAGGTAGGCTGTGTGGACTGCCTTGCCCTCATCAATAGCCTTGGTGACTGTTTGAAAAAGTCAACCAAGTTTAAAAGGCATGATCTGCCCTTGACAAAGCCAAACTGGGTTGGATCCAATGTCTGTAAGTCCCTATGTCTTTATTTATGAGTTCCATTATGATCCTCTCCATAGCTTTGCAGACCAGGCTTGTTAAGCTGATGGGCGGTAATTTCCAGGGTCAGTGGAGGCACCGCCTTTGTGAAGTGGGACCACAATTGCCGTACACCACTCCTTGGTGCAGTATCCTGAGGTGAGGCTAAGATTAAACAGCTGCCCTAACTGCGGGTTTAATTCCTCATTGAGTTCGTGGAGCACACAACCGGGGACACCATCTGGTCCCATAGATGCTGTGTTTTTCACCTTGGAGAGCAGTTTTCACCTGAGCATTTGAGATGTTTGGGGGCTACAATCCGCTGATATAGATATCTCTCCTTTTGGGGAGGGAAATTTGCACTGAACCTGTCAGCCAGTATGTTGGCAATGGCTGTTGGTTCAGTGATTTTACATCATTTTGAACTAATTCTGAGCATATCTGGGAGTTTCCTCCCAGGTTCCTAACATAGCTAAAAAAGGCCTTATGATTGTCTTTTGAGTCCTTGACTTTTCTCTCAAAATTTGCCTTGGATGATTTTATGAGTGATCGTAGTTTTTACTTATAATGATCAGGGTGTCTTCCCTTTTAAGGATTTTGCTCTATCTTGTAGTAGCTTTCTCCTTTTATTGTAGAGCTTGTTTATGGCTGGGGTCCACCAGACTGGGCGCTTGCCTTTGGTGCAAAGAGTCTTTGTTTTGTTTGGGATTGCCTGATCCATGCAGTCCTGGCGGTGCTGGTAGAAGGCATTTGTAAGTGATTCAGCGGCTTGAGTAATGGTTTCCGCTGGCTCGGGGGCCTTGAAAGAAACCACACCAGTCTTAAGAAGTGTGAAGTTGGCTTTTGAGAAGTTCTTCACTGTGGTCTTTTTTATCTGGGGTGGGGGCAGGATGTGGACTTCCAGTGAGATTAGTTTATGATCTGATCTCACCAATGAGGGGTATACTTCCGGTGTTGAACATTGTGTCCCCATGTTCGTGATGATGAGATCTAGTATGTTTTCTACTCTTGTGGGGATGGTGACTAGTTGTTCCATGGCATTAGAGTTTATGATCTCTAGGAACCTTTGGGGCTAGAGTGTTGGGGCTTGAGTAATGATCCCAGTCTATATTCGGATAGTTGAAATCACCTAATATGATGGTGTTTGGAGATACATTTATCCCCTCCAGTGTTTTCAGGAAAGCTGTGTGAGGTTTCTGAGTTTGAGACGGTGGCCTGTAACATGCTACAAATTGCAGAGCAGTCTTGCCTATGGTTAATTGCACCTGGATGGTCTCCGATGCCTCGTGCGTTGCCACCAACCTGGAGGTGTGGGTATCCTTGATGAATATGGATACCCCCCCCCCCCTTTCTTGGTGTGGTCCGGATTTTGGAGCCAGAAAGCATGATATGAGGTAAAACCTGATAGTGCCGGGGTGCTCTCAGGAGCCTTGAACCAGGTTTCAGTCACAGCACAGACATCAATGTTCTCCATACTGAGAAGGGCTTGGTCATTACATCTTGAGGTTGAGACTTCTGGCATTGAGCAGCATTACCCTTAGTTTTTTTCTTTTTGTGTTCTAGGGTGGTAGGTTTAGAATTTGAGCCTTGCCTAAAAAGGCACTATGGGGTGGCAAGAGCCTTTGCCAATATCCGAAGCCTAGGGTGACAGGTGCAAGCGTCCATAGCGAGCAGCGTGGCTTGTCCAGCATGTCATCCCAGGCAGACAGACATTGGATCCCCTTTGAATGACACCAGAGATTAAGCCAATTATTAAAGCTGATCATCTTGTCTCTGTATTGTGGCATCATTCTTGGTGAAGGTAAGATACTGCTCAAGGTCAGGGTCATACCTGCCTGGGCTACATAATCAGAGAGCTCCTCTATGTCTCTTTTCATGTAGTCCAGGGAGGTGCGTCTCAGGTCATTCACACCAGCATGGACAATGACTGAGTCATACTTGTACTTGCTGTTGAGTGACCTGAGTGCTTAGTTATGTGGCGGATTCTAGTGCCCGACAGGCAGCTTACTGTGACCTTCTCCTTACTCAATCTGGTGAGTGGGATGTCAGTGTGTCTGACTATGGAGTCACCTAGTGTGTCTGGCATTGTATTTGGCCTTAAGGGCTGTGACTGTTTGGCACACTGACTTTGTGGTCTATGTGTTGCATGTGTTGTGTCCTGAGGTGGCAGTTGTTTGGGTGTCTGCTTTGGTGGCCTCTGCTGTTTTGGTAGATTTTGGTCAGAGCCTCCGAGTACGTCTTTTTGTGTTTATGTGTATGATTTGAAGTTGTGATAGTACTATGTGAGACTGGGTTTGTGGTGTGTGTGGTTACCTTCTCCTCCTGTCTGGTCTTGCCAGTCCTATGTTGAGAGAGCTCAGCCTCCGGTTTGGCTATATAGTTGCATCTCTCGCATGTATTTGTGTTTTGTGGGAGAAGGAGAGGGTTGTCTGTGTACATGAGGCAATTGTAACATTGCCTCAATATTCTCAGATTCACCAGCTGAGCAGGAGAGGACGCTAGAAACTGACCCCTCGACATGCTAGAAGGAAAAGACAAAAACTTTATGTAATTGAGTTTGAAAAGACTTCGGGGGATGTGGGTGATCGAAAAAGGGGTTTTAGGCTGGTGGGGTACTATGTATAATAAAAAGTGCTATATCAGAGTAAAAAGTACTTTAGGGGCAAGTGCTAAGCTTTCCAGATAGAGAATAGTCTACTTAGGAATCAAGTAGAGCTGAACTTTTCAGATGGAGAATAGGCTGGTTAGATTAGAAGTAGAGTTCAAGAAGAGCTGTTCTAAGGGAAAAATGAAGAGTGGACTTTAGGTAGCCTGAATAGTTTAACCTTAATTAACCGCTGCTCTTGTGTGCTCCTGTGGCAACTCCTTTAAATGCTAAAGCTTAAGTGCTTTATAGCAGGGGCTGGAAAGGCAGGAAATGACCCAAAATGGCCAATGAATTACAAGTTACTGTCTTAAACCACTCCTCTGAGGACAAACAGGCAGCTCAGTACTCCCCACTCCCACTGGTGAGTAAAGAAACTTCCCCCTTACCAAACAAAGAAAATGGAGAAGTACAGGAACCAAGACAAAGCCCAGGGATCAGCAAAATCTGATCACTGGAACAAACTACCAGGAAAGTTAGGAGAACAAGAATTTTTTTTGTTTTTCTTCAAATTTTTTTCACAGACAGAACAGAAAACACAATAAATGCTTTGCTTTTCTATTAAATGCTATCAAAAGCTAGTACACTTGAGTGTATTAGCCTGTAGTTTAACTTTTAAGCAAACTTAAACTGAGAAGTGCAACCAACAATTAAAGCTTATAAAAGCAGGAAAAACAGGTAATACCACTATAAAATAGACAGAAACAGTTGTCGAAAGACACAAATGGTCGAAAAATGCAAGAAAAAATACTTAAAATCTGAAAGTTGCTTTTCTGGTCTCTGCTGCTCTAGGAACTCTGCTGGATACCACGAGGAGCTGTGCTGAGTTCTCTACAAAAAGAAAGCCAAAGCGTGCTTTCTAGCAGGGGGCTGGAAAAGGCAGGAAATGACCCAAAATGGCCAATGAATTACAAGTTACTGTCTTAAACCACTCCTCTGAGGACAAACAGGCAGCTCAGTACTCCCACTCCCACTGGTGAGTAAAGAAACTTCCCCTGACCAAACAAAGGGATCAGCAGAATCTGATCACTGGAACAAAGGAAAGTTAGGAGAACAAGAATATTTTTTTGTTTTTTTTTTCAAATTTTTTTCACAGACAGAACAGAAAACACAATAAATGCTTTGCTTTTCGATTAAATGTTATCAAAAGCTAGTACACTAGTACTAGCTAGTTTCTAGTGCCTGTTGCAAATGCTCCATTTCACTGTTTGTTTTCATTTCCAGATTTGCAGGTCATTTACTGCTCATGGCTTTTCTGTACTTTTGCCTTGCACATAATTAAAAATATGCATATTTTTATTGATTTTTCCAATTATGAACAATATTCATATTTTTGACAAAATTTATACCCTCAACTAGCTCATTTTCATGAATCTATTGTAATACATACATACATTCTAACTATGCACATGTTTCTTTAGCCTGCACACTTTAGCAAAAGTATTCCTTTTGCCATAACTCCTAGAGACTTGATTAATAGTAGGAGTACTTGATTAATAGTAGGAGTAATTTGTGGAAATGGAGTAGTTTACACTATTATGATAACACAGCATTCAATTTGTAGAATGTCACCAGCTGGGTTCTTTAGAAACATTTTCACCCTCAGTAAATAAACATGTGAGACAGTGATTCAGTCTCACTAAGTATTAGGTAACGGCTATTTAGATAGTTAAAACAATGCAAGTCCTAAGAGATTGAACTGCATATATTATGCACAGTAAACTGCATGCCCTAAGAGAGAGCTGTGCATATTATGTTAAGTAAATCAGTCTTATATGATATAAACAGTGGCATGAGTGTCCCAAGCTATCCAGAATATTTGTTGGATGTGCAGATGGGGGATTGAAGGGAGAGGAGATGCTAGAGCTAAAGTTAGGAAACAATTTCGCTGTGGCTAGATTCTCTAAAAAGAAGTCTTTTTGCACCTAAGCCAGTCTACTTTGGTGAGGAAAGTATTGTTGATCTGCTTTAACAGAATGTCAGTGTTCTATTCTGTGAATGTTTTTTTTTTTTGTTGTTGCAAGGATAGACTGTCTTCTGTAGATATAAAATGCACTGTGATTTATTACTGCAGTTGCATGAGAAGTGGGATTGGATCAGTCAGTATCCATTTTCATGAAAGTTTCTCTTGAGTTGACTTATGGGTGAGAATATGCAGTGTGTGCAGTACAGTGTACACTGAACATTGGAGAGACCACAGTTGCTGTCTTGTGTCAGTACAGGTGGTTGGAGCCAAAGCAGTCAAGAATAAAGTTATTACAAGAACTAGGACTTTGTTCAGTGGTTAGCTTAGAAAAGCCTTCATATTTTGTGTAGTATAGTATAGTATAGTATAGTGAAGGTAGTTGGCCTTACGTTGGACAGTGACTTGCATAAAAAAGATTTACTTGATGCTTGAAAGGAAGCATTCTTGTTTTGTATGCCAAGATTTGCAGTTGTGTTGCCTTTCAGGCCTTACTGCTGTTTAAAGGAGGATACATAAACCATAAAAGTATGCAAGTCAGGAGAGGTATAGCATATGTGACTTTCTGTTTGGTATAATTTTATGAATTCTTCATGAGAGGAATTACTTTGCATCAACAGTCACAAACAGTCAACAATCATCAACAATTCCAAAGACATGCATCTGGAGCATTTCTCCCTGGGCCTCCACTGAAAACAGGCTCTCTGGAACCTAGTCGGACTTTCCCGGTCAACAAAATGATAAAAAAAAAAAAAAAAGCAGCTTCATATCTGTTTTAATCTGAATAAGCCATAATGATGTGTACACTTGTGGTTGGGAAGGATAAAAAAGCCATGTTTACTTAGGATATGACATTGTAGCCACTGCAGTAAAAGTGCTGTTTTTGTAGAGCATGGCTTTGCCACTCACTGTTAGATGTGATTTAATACTTTACTTAGAAATAGTAACTTATTTCACTTAGTTGAACTACTAAATGAGTGCAGTGGAAGATGAGGAAATTGAGGCAGACAATGAGGAATGTGTGAATAGAGATGCTAGAATGGCTCAAGCTAAACACTTTAAAAAAATCCCTTCAGATGTTTCAGAATGTGTGAATCCAGATTTATTTCATAGGACCATAGATAAGTACTAGGCTAGCTGCACTTGTATGTCATTTTAAGCCTAGCCAGATTCCTTCAAGGTGAGAATCAAACCCTGTACCGTGTGTCTGTAAGGCAAATACTTTAACCATTGTGCGAACCCCAATATTGCCCAATCCTTTTGCACAGAGTATTAAGATAATCAGCTGTTAACAAGATTCATATTACTGTTCTAAATTTGAGTCCCTCAACCTCTGTTTACCTACTCTGCGACTATGAGAAAAATCACTTAATCAGATAATGCTGCCCAGCTTCATCTTAAAAAGGTCTCTGTAGATCACTGCTTTAATTCAGTTAATATGTTTGTTTGTTTGTGTCTTTCGGCTTTTCCCGGTTAGGGGTCACCACAGTGGAACTCCGGTCCGCTAATGATTGGTAGTGGATTTTTATGTACCGGGTTACCAGCCGTGATGCACAACCTTCAACGAAGGCACGCCCCATTCACATATGCCTCCACACAGAAGACGCTCTAGCTGAGAATCGAACGGGACAACGTCTTGCTATGAGGCGACAATGCTACCACAGCACCACCACCGCAGTATTAATTCTATTAATATGTAAAAGTAAAAAAAAAACACACAAATAAATATAAAAGGCTGCAGTGACTATGAAACCCAGATTCAAAAAATGAGTGGGCATACTACTCAAATAATGGTTTGGTTTGTATAGAAAAAAAGTGTACCCAATGCCATTTATTTTATGTTGGGAAGACAGAAAGATCCCTCAAGAAGAGGGTGTATGAACTTGTCCCATTTAAGTGATCGAAGTTTCAGAATTTCAAATTTCATATGGCCGAAACCATATGCTCGAAGTTTTAAAACTTCAAACACTGAAACTAAGATCTCCATACAGCGCGGAATGGGAATATTCCCTTTTCCTCGCTGTAGTACAGTGTCGGAGTTGGTATATTTTAGTAGCAGGGGGCGTGGTGGTGCATGGTCCCGGCCATATGACATTCGAAGTTTTGAAATTTTGATCATTCAAAGTAGACCCGTATGAACATGTATGTGATATATTTACAGAAAACACTAACATTCAGTTATGCAGTGGATATAAAAAGTTTATACACACCTGTTAAAATGCCAAGTTTTTGTGATATAAAAAAATGAGACCACAATAAATCATTTCAAAACTTTTCCCACCTTTAATGTGACCTATAACCTGTACAATTCAATTGAAAAACAAATCTGTTAGAGGAAAAAATATAAAAAATAAAAACGTACAATACGCTGGTTGCATAAGTGTGCACACCCTTAAACTAATACTTTGTAGAAACACCAGCATTCAGTCTTCCTGGTAGGAGTCTATCAGCATGGCACATCTTGACTTGGCAGTATTTGCCAACTCTTCCTTGCAAAAGCGCTCCAAATCTGTCAGATTGCGAGGGCATCTCTTGTGCACAGCCCTCTTCAGGTCACCCCACATATTTTCTGTTGGATTTAGGTCTGGGCTCTGGCTGGGCCTTCCAAAACTTTGTTTCTTCTGGTAAAGCCATTCTTTTGTTGATTTGGATGTATGTTTGGGGTCAATGTCATGCTGAAAGGTGAAATTCCTCTTCATCTTCAGCTTTCTAACAGACACCTGAAGGTTTTGGGCCAAACGTGACTGGTGTTTGGAACTGTTCATAATTCCCTCCACCTTGACTAAAGCCCCAGTTCCAGCTGAAGAAAAACAACCCCAAAGCATGATACTGCCACCACCATGCTTTGCCATGGGGATGGTGTTCTTTTGGTGATCCAAAGTGTTGTTTTTGCCCCAAACATACCTTTTGAATTGTGGCCAAAAAGTTCAAACTTGGTCTCATCAGATCATAACACATTTTCTCACATGCTTTTGGAAGACCTGATGTATTGTTTTGCAAATTTTAGCTGGGCCTGGATGTTTTTCTTTGTAAGAAAAGGCTTCCATCTTGCAACCCTACACCATAGTCCAGACATATGGAGAATACGGTAGATTGTTGTCACATGAAGTACACAACCAGTACTTGTCAGAAATTCCTGCAGCTCCTTCAGTGTTGCTGTAGGCCTCTTGGCAGCCTCCCTGACCAGTTTTCATCTTGTCTTTTCATCAATTTTGGAGGGATGTCCAGTTCTTTGCAATGCATATCTCTCAAGTTTACCTCATTATGAGCAACATACCTCATTTGGGGGCTTAAAAAGTTCATGTTCCTCGAAGTTCCACATTGAAAGAATCTGTCACACATTCAGTGTTAGGAATTTTTTCAAGTGAAATCCATGGTAAATAGAAATTAATCATATTAATTCATTAAAGGATCTTCTTTATAAGTAAAACCAGCATATTTTAACCATCCTATGACCTTCCTAGTTGAAGTTGTTAGTAAGCCATTAGTATGTGTTCCACATTTTGCCCATTTGTTCCAAATTATGAAGGCGAGTGTTCCTCATTTTGGAGATGGAAGGTTGAGAACTATGTTGCAATGTCACTGTTCAATATTTTCTTCACTTTTTGATAACTGTCTTCACTGTGTTCCACAGTATATCCAATGCTGTGGAAATTTTTTGTACCCTTCTCCTGACTGATACCTTTCAATAATGAGATCCCTTTGATGCTTTGTAAGCTGTCTCCAAACCATTGCTTTTGCTGTAGCAGGCAACTGAGTAAATGTTAGGAAAATCCTACTACAACAGCTGAACTGTATTTGGGGTTAATCAGAGTCTCTTTAATTGATGGCAAGTGTGTAACTAAGAAGACTGAATGCTGTAATTAAATCAAAAGGCACTTCAACAAAGTATTAGTTTAAGGGTGTGCACATACAACAAAGTATTAGTTTAATGGTGTGCACAGTTATGCAACTAGCGTACTGTATGTTTTTTATTTTTTTCCCCTAACAGATTTGTTTTTCAATTGAATTGTACAGTTTATAGTTCACATTAAAGGTGGGAAAAGTTTTGAAATGATTTATAGTGGTCTCATTTTTTTATATCACAAACACCTGGCATTTTTAACAGGGGTGTGTAAACTTATATCCACTTTGTCCAGGATTTCATCACTTTGTTTGCCATAATTGAAAGGGTTTTACCTAACCGACCCCAAGGGGGGAATGGGAGTTAATATTGGAACATTATGAGTTATAGTAGCTAAGAATAAATGCTCGTTTCCCACCAGAGCTCAATGAATTTATATTAATTTTGCCTGTGTTAAATCTTAAGGCACCAAATTATAATTTTATTAAAAAGATGGTCACAGGAATTTACAATTATTTATTATTTTTCACTTTTATAGTGATGTGTTTTATTTCTTCAGTGACGTATTTTATACTTTATATTTTGTTTTAACTGATGTTTTTTTGGAGATCCTGATACTAACGTTATAATATGTTTTACCTAATTACTAATTATCTGTTTGTTCATTTATTCAGTTTACTTAACAAAGGGTTTGAATTTTAAGTATAAAAGGAAATGATATAATTATTTGTTAGTTCTGAGGAAATCCCAAGGAAATGGATGAAATAATTAAACTATGCTTTATTTTGGTGGAATTTAAATACATTTTTGTTTTAGCAAGTGTTGGTTTGGACTTGTACAGCGTTACACCAACATTCCTTAATAACTGGCTATCAATCAAGGATCCAAGAACATAAAGACTCCAAACAGCTTTATTAAAAACGAATAAGAGCTTTCTTCCAGCTTAACTCGCCTTCATCAGATTCAAAATGAACATCAAATTGATTGCATTCTTAAATAGTCTTAATTCATCTTAATTACAGGAAATTGATAAAAAAACAGGAAGTAGTGCAAAATTCACCAAAAACACTTAATTTGCAAATATATAACTACAATTCATATAACAATATATAATCAACTTAATTTGAATACATAATTTACAATGAAATAGGAATAAAAATTTTCAGATAATTAAATAAATATTGTATTAAAAATTTTGTTAAAATCCATATTTTACAAATATTTTAAAATATTTCAAAACTAACACATAAATACTTAGAGAACAAGAAAGGCTAATGCTTCCTGGACTTGAAACTATAAAGCCTTAGCTTTATAGTTTCAAGTCCAGGAAGCATTAGTAAATTATATTTGTAAAATATTTGTAAAATATGAATTTTAACAACATTTTTAATACAATAATATTTAATTATCTGAAAATTTTTATTCCTGTTTCATTGTAAATTATGTATTCAAATTAAGTTCCCTTAAACCTCATTTCTCCTCTTGAACATTATTCTGCATGTATTGTTTCCATAGATTCCATTTATATCTATGTAATTTGCTTCTTCCTTTTTCTCAAGGTTCCTTATGGTTCTTTTATCTCTCTTACAATGTTCAGTACTTCAAATGCAGTTGGTTTAGATACCGATTTCCATTTTCTAGTATTTTCTTTTCAACAGCCAACAGAATTGAATTTAATAAGGCCTTATTACCTCTAAGCAGTTCAGATCTCATCTCAAAAGAATAATTTCCATAGTTACATCCATTTGTTCCCCCAGTATTTATAACCAAGTACTCTGTGAGGAATTTTTAAAAATCTGCCAACTCATTATTTATTTTATTTATTTTATTTTACATTTTTATTTTTATTTTTATTTTTATTTTACATTTGGTGACCGGGCTAGTCTAGCTGGACAAAATATCCGTTTTCAGTAGAGGCCCGGGGAGAAAAGCTCCAATTACAAGAATTACAAGAATTAAAACAATAATTAACAATATAACATAATAAGTAACATAAAATAAGTACAAAGTTGTACATTTGTATGAATTTAACAATAAAAAAACCAAAAAAAGCAGAACCATAATCTTTCAGAGAAATAGTTGTTTAACAATAGAATTACAGGTAAGTAACATTCTACAGTTAGATACTAAACAACATTCAATATGTGCTAGAGAAAAAGAGAAAAAAAATGTTAGAGACAATCTCAAAGATAAATCTGTCTACAGTAAAAATTAGTTTTATAGTGGGAAAGTTGGGAGAAAATAAAAGGGGGAAGTTGGGAGTAATGCAGAAGTAATTTCAGTCAGGATTAGTACAAGGACATAGCCATTGAGTTTTGAGATGTTCTTTGATATGTTTCTTGAAAAGGGATGTAGAGTCTAGGTTTGCTATTTCCTGAGGTAGTTGATTCCAGATTTTCCCGACAGCATTTGAAAATAATGAGTCTCCAGCTTTATTCTTTGATTTGGTTAAGGCTACAAGGAGTTTATTAGCCGATCGTAGTGTGGCTAGGTTTTTATAAGGCGAAATCAGTTTTGTAAGGCTAGGGGCAGCGTCTGGGAAAAAGAGGGTCTTATGAATGATAATTAATTGTTGATAGAGTAAGTGGTTGTCGAGTTCTAACCAATCTAGTTGCTTGAGGTTAATACAGTGGTGGGTTCTAAAAGGGGTAGTAGTAATGAATCTAGTAATACTATTGTAGCAGGTAGAAAGTTTGGTGATGTTGTTTTTAGACAAGTTTGTATATATAGCAGAGGCATAGAAAGGGTGGAGATCAGGTGGCTCTGGGCCACAGTTTTTCTAGCAGAAGGGGTAAGAAAGGGTTTAATTCTGTAGAGAGTACCGATTTTTTTATTAACTGATTTAATGGTGTTGTTAATGTGGTCATCAAAATTAAGATGATTGTCAATTGTTACACCTAATAGGTGAGTGGACATATCTGGACTAATGCAGGTAGCGTTGTTAGAGGAGATAGTGAAGAAAGGTGTCGGTGATTTGTGTGTAGGGGTAAAGAGAAGAAGTTTTGTTTTTTGGGATTAAGAAGGAGGGAGAGTTCCATAAACCACTTTTCAACATTATGGAAGACTGTTTGGGTGAGGGACTGGAGGGAGGAAACATTATTGGCAGCACAAATAAGAGTTGAGTCATCAGCATATTGAATGCAGATGGCTTGGGGTATATTCAAGTGAAGGTCGTTGATAAATAATGAGAAAAGAAGGGGACCTAGGATTGATCCTTGTGGAACCCCAATGTTTACTGGGAGTAAGGAGGATAGGTTGTTGTCCCATAGCACTGCTTGTTGCCTATGTTGGAGGTAACTCCTGAACCATTGGAGAGTATGTGAGCCAAGTGAATAGAGATTTAGTTTGTCAAGAAGTATATTATGGTTAACCATGTCAAAGGCCTTTGACAGGTCTAGAAATAAAGCTGATGAGAAGAGATTGTTGTCCATTACACTCCAGAAACACATGTTCCCAATTACCTGTTTCTTAGCCATCACTATCTAACATTTGCTATCTCCCTCAGGAAAAATTCTTTGATATCTGATTGGAGTAGAAAAATACCTATGCAAACACTTCCAAGAAAAATTCCTAAACCTTCTGGACTTTGTTGCATACTTGAGAGCCATACATATGTCCTCCCATTGCTGCCTTGTAAATTGCATTTACAGTCTCTCTTCCCAATATTTTCTAATCCTCTCTTGACTGATTCTGGTAGTAATCATGCAATAATTTATATGTTCTACTATTTAGCCCTTTTTTAACAGCTGATTCTTTTCTAGATTTTACTAGAAACTCTACTAGAGCAGGTCTTTCTCGTAGGACTCCCCACTCCCTTTCTGTCTGCCTATACTCCGATATTAGTCCCTGTTAGGGAAGGCAGTCTGTAATCTGCAATCCAAACAACTTCTTCTTGGGCTTATCCCACTCTATTACCTTATCTATTTGCTACAATACCTTAGTTCCTGTTGTCAGTTTTCTCCAATAATGTCCATCCCCTCTTGCCTATTTTCTGTACCCTACTTGCAGTTATCCCTCTTAAATCTCCTTTATTCATTCCCATTTTGAGTTTGTTCTTAGAGTACTTTCTCCAACTTTATGAATATAATATTCTGCAGGGTTGTTGTCCTTAAGGGTCTGCATACAAAATCCCAGTCTCTACTTATTTCTTGATCTTTACCCACTTCACACTTCATCATCATCCCTTTCCACTTTAAGTTATAAATTTCTGCTTGTTATGTGTATGAGCCTTATCTGGATAGCTCTAAAAAGTCCTGTCAAATCAGGTAATCTTAAACCACCTTGCTCTGTTGGGAGGATCAGCACATCCCACATCACTCTTGCCCCCCCTCCCCCAGATACATTCCTTCATCTCCTTATTTATTGTAAACCACTTCTCCTCTGGTTGATAAAAATATGCCTGACCTGTATATAAAACTAAAGGGACTAAAAACATTTTCAATGCTTGTGTCTTACAATTCGAATCAATAAACAAGATTTTCCTTTTTCTCATTTTTTGTATTGTCTCTTTTCCCATATATCTTTAGCTGTCATAACAGAAGACATTCTATTCCATACCCGTAAATATGGGCACTGATGAAATAGTTCATGTGTGGGTACATAATTTACAATTGTAGCCTGTTTTATCTTCTTTAATTGCATGTCCTAATAAGACTTTAAACTATCTAAAGCATGTTCCACAGCACTGAGATGTATTTTTCTGGATTTCTCAAGTATGGAATATCATTTGCAAACAAAGCCAACTTTTCATGATTACAGTACAAGTTATATCCTTGAATTTCTGAGTCCCTTGTTTTTTTGACAATGGCTCTAAATATAGAGCAAATAACAGTGGGCAAGGAGAGCACCCTTGCCTGGTACCCCTTTTCAAACACAGCTTATATTAGAGGAATCCTCCCCGTTTAATTTTTGCCTTTAGTCCATCATATATCTTCCTAATTAACATTATTATTGTGTCCAGAAATGCAAATGTTTCCATTGCCTTACTCATAAAATCCCAGTTTACTCTGTGAAATGCTTTTTCTGCATCAAGACCCATTGGCAAAGGGTACTTTCCAACATCCTGCTTTTCACTGGATCATCATTGACTATCAGTGTTGCTAAGGGTTTGCTTGCCCTCCACAAAACTACATTGATCCATGTCTATCAATTCTGGCAGTACATTTTCCATTCTTGTAAATGCTATAGACATAAGCACTTCATGGTTTAAAACTGAAATGGGCCTATATGAAGGTGGGTCTAATGTTTTTTACTGTGATTAATACAGCAACAGGGGTGGGAGGTTGGCATAATGGTTAAGGTATTTACCTTACAAACATAAGGTGCAGGGTTCGATTCTCGTATGGGGTAATTGGCTAGGCTGAAAATGGCCCACAAGGGCAGTTAGCCTAGTACTAATCTATGAGCCTATGAACCTATTCTTCCTAAATGTTGATGCTTCTCCTCCTTTTAAAATACTGTTAAACAAAATCTTACAGATTTTTATTACTTTCTTCCCTCCTAACTTCTAACCTTCTATAGAAATGCCATATGTTTTTGTAAACATCCCTGCAGACTGATTATATTTCTCACTTTTTACCTTGGCATAATTAAGACTAAATATTTCCAGTTGTCATCCTTCTTGTTTTTCACATTTCTCTGCTTTTTACAAATTTTCATAACATTCCTGAAATATCTCTAATATCTCTATAGGATTTCTGGTTATTTTCCTTTGTCCTAGGCTTCCTAAGTTTGGACAAACCCTTTCTACTTTTTCTTGCGCAAGAAGTTGTGCTAAATTTTTTATCCTGTCGTGTTATTGAAAAATAGTTGCTTGGCAGAAATTTTTCCATGCTCATTCATATTATCCAAATATTCCCTTATTTTCTCTTTAGTGATCTGCACTATTTCTTCTACTTATGTGAGATTCCCTTTATTTTGCATTACTTAACTGTTGTCATCCCTTCTAAATAATTCCCATTACTTCTTAATCATAGCTTTCTTTTTTATTTCTACCCTATTTTTAAACTACATTTTTATTTTATCCCACTCAATAGCTATCACTTCTGAAGAAATGTTATCTTCCCTAATAACTATTGAATAATTTCTACTACTTAGCTCTTAAATTTCTCTCTTTTTAAAAGGTATGTGGGGAAAGTGCCAGTGTCTCGTTTTACTTCATTACCCTGCATTTTTATCTTAGTTTTTATTGGTGCATGGTCTGAGGTAGTTATTGGATGCGTGTTGAAGTTTTCAATCAAATGCATATGTTAATGTTAAGTATATATATCAAATCAGTATAATCATATACCTTTACTGCAGAAAATCTACCATTATTATCTTTTTTCTTATGAGGCCACTGTTGGAGCCCCTATAACAAACAGTATTATTTCTCCCCTTTTTATTTATCTGTGATATTCTAATGAATATCCATTCTAGAACATTTCTTTATTAAATTCACATCCTCATTTCTTTATAACCCAAACTGCAAGCAGAGGTACCAGCACAGCATGAAGAGAAAATAAATGTATAATTTATTAAAATAATTTTAAGCACTTTCATCTCATAAGTAAAAGGCTTCATCAGAACATCTGGTATCTTTGCTCGTAGTTTGGGTTATATAGTGTTTGAGTTCTCTGTTCTGAACCAGTTGTGTGGGTTTTATCTTCATTTATTTCCAATCTCCTGAAGCATTGCTACTTGCATTTCTTAATAAAATTCTGTACTCTTTCCTTTTTGCCTATACTTGTAAAGCCATGTACATTCCAAGATAATAGATAGTGTAGCCATTATGATAAAAATGTATTGCTCCCACCTGTTTTACATGGCAGGCTGATCTTCTTTACAGTTATTTCTTCTAATCTCCATTTGAACCTATGTTACATTTTTCAAGATTTTTGGTTTAATGAAAACCCTCAAACAAAAAGAAAAACATTTTTAGAACATCATCCCCTATTAACTTAGAACAAACACATAAAACTGTACATTTTCAACAAATGAGGTGTAACCTCCAGATAGGAGCAACTGGTCCACATCAACAGCCCACACCCCCCATGCATTATCTAACCTAAAGTTAAGGTCACCCATGCTAAAGTGCATGCTACAGATTGTGCTCCCACTTTCCCTACAGATCCAAAAAGAATAAAGCTAGTGCTCAGCCAAATCCCAGTTCAGCAAAGAAATAAATCAGCAAACCAAAAACGTCACTGGGAACTGCTGCTGTACAAATGCTGTAAAATGTTTATTAAAACACAAAATACAAAATAAAATTTTGTGTTTTAATAAACATTGCTGACTTTCCCTACAGACAATGCCATCTGTTCTTTTGAATCCCTCCCGATTTGAAAACAGCTTACATGCTTACAGAAAACAATTATGTTTAGCCCTAAGAAAAAAGGAACTGACTATTTTTAATTAAAACTAAAGTGTGCTTTGTTCTATTAAATCTATTAAATTATTAAGTCTGCTGGGGAGGCTGCTATCTCTTATTCACTTCCCATAATTTCAGGTTTTATTTTTCACTGAACTACTTGTCATTATCCCTTTAAATTCTGCGTTCCCCTCAGCAACAAATGCTCCGTAATCTCAAATGTAATTGCTTGCATCTGCAGGCAGCTCTTCTCCATATAAAAGAAGTCAGCAATGAGAAGAAAACTGCTAACAACTTTATAAATTTCATGCCAGATAGAATGTATAGAATTTCCATAGCCAGCTGCCTTCAGCTGCAGACTTCTTATCAACCAGTGAAAGCATTTGCTATTTGGAAAAAAAAAAAGCTAGTATATGTGTATTTCTTATAGCTTTCATCATTATGCTTTATTTTTCAAGCCTATTTGCTTACAAAAACCCTTGTTTATAGCTTATACCAAGGACGTTAATCTAGACATCTACCCTTTTAAAAACAAGGGACATTAAATTACATATAAAACAAAGATAGTGCTTGTTTACTTTAACATCTTTAAAAAATACAGCAGTCACTGAAAAGAGTCTCCCATTTAAAATGCTCTTGACTGCACATTATGCAACACCGCTTTACAATATAACCTTCAGTTTATGTCATGAAATGTTTTATTCAAATACTAATAAGCACAGTACCTGTTTTACTTAGTTGCCTCTCTTATCCCTTTAGTGCCCTCTTAGACATTAATGACATAAGGTAGGGTATAGGTTTATAGTCCACTCACAAGTTTAACAAAGTCAACAAAAGTCCAGTCTTTCTCTGTCATGTTTTTTGCAAAGCCGTATTTCACAAATGTGATTGTTTTATAATCTCTAATTAATTTACTAATGTTAGTGTTGCTGGTTGTCTGCCTGATCATCTCCATCTCCCAACATCAGACTCTGGTTCAAGGTACTCCTGATTCCTCTTGTCAGCTCCTGTGTCTTTTCTGTCTCTCAAGCATTTTCCTTTGGAATATTAGCAAAGGTTCCACTGGCAAAGTGCCTTTGAGCTTTATTATCAGAATAATGAGCGAGTCCACTTCTGCTTACTGGCTCACTAATCAGAGATCCTGTAGAGGTATTAACACTATTTTAATTCATTTATTTATTTACTTTTATTTATTTATTTATTTATTTATTTATTTTACATTTGTTGACCGGGCTAGTCTAGCTGGATACATGTCCATTTTCAGTAGAGGCCCGGGGAGAAAAGCTCCAAGTAAAAACTTACAGAATTAATCTAAAGGTTATGACATATATTATAAAGACAGGAAGCGTTACATAATAGTGTGTACAAAATTTTTTTTTTCAAATTATAATAGTCATAGTTATTACATATATGCAAATTTGTATGCAATAATATAAAATAGTGAGACTATGAAGGGAAGATAATAGAGGGTATAGTTTAGAAAGAAAATTAGTAACATGAGAAAAGTTAGTCAGGGTTAGTACAGGAGCATAGCCAGTGTTTATTGAGATATAGTTTTAGATTCCTTTTAAAAAGTAAAAGAGAAGTCTGTGATGTAATTTCAGAGGGTAGTTTGTTCCATAGTTTCCCAACGGAGTTAGAGAACAAGGAGTCACCTGCAGAGTTGTTAGATTTGGTAGTTTTGATCAACAGTTTGTTTGAGGAGCGTAGATTCTTGAGATTATTATAGGGTGTTATGAGACTAGAGAATATAGGTGTGTTGTTGGGTTGATACAAGGTCTTGTGGGCTATTATGAACTGCTGTAATTGAAGTTGGTTAAGAAATTTACTTTTGTTTACTGGTTTAGACAAAGTGATAGCCCATTTTCAGCCGAGGTTCAGGGAGAAAAGCTCCAGTACAGGTCTAAAGCTGTTACAAAAATTATACAGTGAACAATAACTGGATTTTATATTATGTTTAATATTTACAGAACAAATAATTTTACAAAGAACAGTATTTAGAAGATTTTACAAAGCCAATGAACTATATTTAGAAGGTTTTACAAGATGGTGAGTATTTTCAGGAGGAACTAATGAGAAAACATGTAAATGTAAATTTTGTGAACAGAGGATTAGTAGATTTTGTGACATATATTAGGTGGGGACTGAATGTATGTGAAGAGTTGATCCAAAGAACAGTAAAGTATAGGTTCTCAGGTTGAACCTGTATCTACAGGATTCTAGGAAGAGTGAAGCACCTAGTAGGGGATGGAAGGTAGTTCATAGGTAGGTACTAGGCTATTGGCCCTAGGGCCTATATAAGCCTAGTGAAAAAGGTACCCTGGCTTTCGCCACCCATTGACATAGCTTTGTATGTTAGGCAGAGATCTCCTGTGAGTAGGCGATATGCGACGGAGTAAAGCTGGAGTTAGAGAAGTAGAGCAAGTAAGAAAAATTTTGAGAATAGGAGAGTCTAAAGAGTTTAAGGAGAAGAAAGTTGAACATAAAGGAAGTAACAGGAGGGAGGGAGGAGATGGGGAGATAATTAGGAAAGTGAGAGCATACAGAGATTGGGCAAGTAAAAAAGTAGGGAGAGAGGATGGAGGGGAAAGTGGAGGTAAAGATCGTCAACCAGGGCTTGAGCATGAGCAGATCCAGTTGTTTCCCTAGGAATGTTTGTAGTTGTGTTTTTTAAGTGAAATGAGTCAGGAGTGCTTATAATGGGCTCAGGGATGGAATTTCATATTTGGGTGATACAGTTAGAATACAGTGAGTCACCACCACTGTTGTGGGATTTGGTAACTTGTAAAAGGGATTTGGAGGAGGATTGGAGACTACGATTATTAGAGTAGGGCTGAAGCATAAGCTACAGAGTGGGAGTTTTATCAGGGTGGTGAACGAGATGATGAGCGAAAGAGAGTTGGATAAGTGTTAGTTGGTGAGGCAATTCTAACCAGTTTATCTGCTGTAAGGCAGAGCAGTGGTATGTTCGGTGGAATAAGTTGGTAGTGAATTTCGTGATTTTATTGTGACAGGTTTTCAGTTTGGATAATTCTGTCTTACTTATGTTTATAAGGACGGGAGATGCATATAGAAGGGTAGAGAGAAGATGAGTCCTGGCTATGTTTTGCCTTGTGGAATTTGTAAGGGAAGGCTTTATTCTGTATAGAGAACCTAATTTAATATGAGTATTTTTAATGATCTGGGCTAGGTGAGCATCATATTTTAGGTTATTACTGATAAGAACACCTAATAATTTTATGTGGGGAAACTGCTGATATTAAGGTGTTGCTGGATGAATGTATTTGGAAAGGGGTACAGGGATTATGTGATTTACTGAGGAGAAAGAGCATCAATTTGATTTTGGAGGGGGTTCAGTAGGAGTTGTGCATCAGATAACCATGACTACTTATAAGGAGGCTAGTGGGATTGAGTCAGTTAGTGAATATAATGAAAAGAGGGCCAAGTATAGAACCTTGAGGAACACCTAGGATGACAGGTAAAAGTGAGGAGAGTTCCTGTTGCCATTTGACAGCTTTCTGACACCGGATAGGTAGTTGTGGAACCAGACTAGTGCAGAGGAGCAGAGTTTGAGATGCTAACTCATCAAGGAGTTTGTGGTGAAAAATTGTGCAAAAGGCTTTAGAGACATCTAAGAAAATAGATGAGACAAATTGTCCATTAGTTCTGTGGTAGCTAATGGCATTGGTAAAGCTTAGGAGGGCAGTTGTGCTCTGATGAGGTGGAACCCATGTTGTGTGTTGGTTAAGAGGTTATTGGCTAACAGGTAATTTAAAAGATGATTGTGGATGCATTTTTTAAGAATTTTGTAAAGGGGGGTAGGATAGCAATGGGTCTGTAGTTAGAGGTCGGTAAATTTACCACCTTTGTGTAAGGGAAGAATGTGGGATATTTTCCAGCTTTGTGGGGTTGTGCTTTTTTGAGATGGAATGGTTAATTAAGATAGCTACAGGATAGGCAATAGCCGGGGCAGCTATTATGTAGGTTATCAGCGGCAAAGGTTGTAGGTTTTAATTTGACAAGTTTTTTTTATAGTGGATGTCTGGACAGAGTGGAAGGAAAAGGAGTCATTGGACTTGCAGAATAAAGTAGGTAAGGATAGAGGGGAATAGTTACAGTATATGTTTTAGTAAGTGAGAGCACTGAGTTTATAAAGAAAGTATTGAATTGGGTGGGTAATGTTATCAGTGGTTGAGGATGTCAGGGTGTAGGGGAGGATGTGTTGCCAGGCTGGGAAGATTTTTTATTGAGGTCCAAAATTTCTTGGGGTTGTTGTAATTCTGTTGTTAAGTGGTAGTAAAGTAGGCTTTTTTGTCAAGCTCGATTTGGCTTTATTGTGAAGTTATTTGTAAAGATTGAGATTGGCTAGATTGTTGTTGGAATGCCAGAAAGTCCAGGCTTTGTCTCTGTTTTAGTAAATTTTTAGTTTCATTAGATAGCCATAGGGCATAGTGAAACTTTAATCTAGCAGTTATGCATGCTGCTAATGTGTTTAAGGCTGCAAGGAAGGTGTTATTAAAGTAGTCAACAGCAACGTTGAGGGGGAGGGGTTTAAGTGGGAACCAGTCTCTGAGATGAAGAAGTGGTAGCAATGTTTGAGTGTTTAAGTTCTTTTTATTTCAAATTAGGTGGAAGCAGGAATAATGTCTGGTGGGATTAGTATGGTGTTTGACTAAGAAACTGGGGAGGTGGTCACTGATACCATCAGGGAGGCAGCCTGATTGGCATTCAGGGATTCAAGGGAGAATTTTTTGGTGAGTATCCAATCGAGTATTGATTCCCTCTTAGTGGCTTTGTCTGTTCTAGTAGGAAACTGTAAAAAAACAAAAAAAAAACAAAGAACCCGTAAGTGGGTGCTAACACTATTTACTTACAAGTAAAGAAAGTGAAAAAAAAAGTTAAGGGTAGAACAATGGGAAAAATAAGTAATTTTGCCAGGCAACATGGTAGATTTCTAGCAGGAGGGATAATTTGATGGTGAGCTAGTTACACTTAACTGATATGTTTATAGATAGAGTAGGGTAAACATACATTAATGTTTGAAGAGATGTGTTAGGCTGGATAGTCTATGGTGAGGAATTGCTGTTTGATCCTGACTTGATAGAGGGGGATCAACAATGTTTTTTTCCCTGGAAAGCAGCCTTATCGATTGCGTTATTCCATTATTTGTTTTGTTAATATTAAAATGTACACATTTCTTCAGAACTTTGGCACACCAGCGTTAAAGACAATTGGGAGACAGAAAGTAGATAAATTATATGAACATGTACATAAAACAGAGGAATGTAAAAATCAAGAAAAGGCACAAATGGAAATATTTATGGAATTATGCTTCGTCAGAGGAAGATGAGACTCTACAATTAATATTTAAGACAGAATGCAATGAGCTAAAACAGTGATGTATAATCAGAAACGAGCTGAAAGTCTTGGGAAACGCATGTGATTCCTATGGAAGCTTGGAAATTAGGAGGGAAGAAAGTAATGAGGATCTGGAAAAGAAGGGGAAGCACCAGCATCTTGGAAGAATGCTGTGGTCGCTGTATTACCCAAAGAGAGTACACTCCTTCACAACTAGCGTGACATAGCCCCGTTTCACTTTTAAACCAGGACCATGAAGTGTTTGTTTATACTAGCTAAGAGAATGCAAAGGTGTCTGCCAGAAATGATTGATATGGATCAATGTGTTTTTGTAGAGGGGAGGCAGACAGTTGACAACATTAGAAGTCATTTTATGAATAGGGCAATGGAAACATTTACATCCCTGATAGAATAATTAAAGTAGGAGCGTTCCTTTCTAAGTAGGTTTGTTTGAACAGAAGAACAGGGCACAGGTCTCGTCTTTCCCCTTTACTTACGTGCTTTATATTTAGAGCCTTTGGCAAATTCAAAAATGTAACATGTATAGCAGCCATTAAAATGTAGCTTTATTTTTTATGATATTATTTTGTACATGATAAATCCAGGAAAGGACATTTCAATATTTATTTATTATTTTATTTTTACATTTGTTGACCGGTAGTGTCCTTCTGACATATTGCCTTTTTTCATCGGAGGCCTGGGGAGAAAAGCTCCAAAGATATACAATGCAATAAAAATAGCAATACGGATACATTTCAATAAAAATAGCAATAGAGAATTTTGGTAGTTAAAATACGTAAGCTACATACATGTATACTGTTGACAGATAAAGCAGTACTGTAAACAAAAATGAGAATGTTACAAAAGTAGAATAAGTTGTATGTTTGGTATAAAAGGAGAGTTGAGTAAATATAAGTGTTTGTATGCAGAGTAGCAGAAACTTAAAAGGTTACACAAGAATTTCAGGGAGCAGAGTATAGCAGAACCTTTGAAGGTTGCATAGGATGCAGTAGTTAATGGTAAGTATTAGTAAGTTAGTTTATACTGTAAAGGTAGGTAATAATCAGGGAGGGTGAGTACAATGGCAGGACCAGTGTTTTTTAAAGTGGTCTTTGGTTGCTAGCTTAAATTGTTTGGAGTGAGTCAGGGTCCTTATTTCTAGTGGGAGTTTGTTCCATGCAATAGAGGGATGGTAGCTATATAGGTTTCACCCTGAGTTGAATTTGGGTTTATTGATTTTTAGTAGGTCTTGGGTTGAGCTTCGGAGAAGTCTGGTAGGGGAGTAGTGACAGATGAAAGAAGATAGACTTGGGCAGAAGTCAGGCTGACATAGGATGGAGTGTATGATTTGGAGTTGAGATTGTAGGAACAGGTGAGGTTGTTCAGGCCAGTTCAGGTATTTTAGGGTGAGACAGTGGTGAGATTTATGTGTTTGTTGAGCTGCAAATCTAGCTATTTTGTGGTAGGTTGATTCTAATTTGGTAAGTAGGGTGGAGTTCAGATTTGTAAGTATTTGAGAACAATATGTTAAGCATGGTAGAAGGATTGTCATGTAGCTTCAGTAGTTAGGAATTTGTTGTTCCTGTACAGTAGTCCTAGCTTTTGGTGGGTTTTTTTTGATACAATTGTTAATGTAAAGATCAAATTTTAGTTTGTCGGCAATGGTAATGCTAAGGAATTTTGTGCTAGTTTTGACTTCTGTAGGAGCATTGTTTAGGGACCTTATGGAGAAGGAATGTTTAATTTATTTATTTTACATTTGTTGACCGGACTAGTTTAACTGGATATATGTCCATTTTCAGTAGAGGCCCGGGGAGATAAGGTCCGAGAAAAAAAAATAATGTCTCTACTGAGTTGAAAGATGCCTGGGTATTTGTTAGGAGTTCTAAGGTGGAATTAGTAATAGTTATGACTGTAGTCATCTGCGTATTGGACAATGCTAGATTGAGGACAAGAGAAATGGAGTGAGTTGGTGAAGATATTAAAGAGTAGAGGTCCAAGAATGGTACCTTGGGGAACACCAGTTCTTACTGAGAGAGGGGTAGATAGTGCTGAGTCCCATCGTACTGACTGCAGCCTATTAGAGAGATAGCTAGAGAACTACGCAACTGTATCAGGGGAGAAGTTTAGGTCTACAAGTTTACTAAGTAGCAGTGTGTGTGAGACAGTGTCAAAAGCCTTAGAAAGGTCAAGGAATAGACAGGATATGAGTTTGTGATCATCTTTAGCATGAGCTAAGGTGTTGAGAAATGGTTATAGTAGAGCTGTGGTTGTACTATGCTTGGAATGGAAGCCATGCTGGGCTGGAGTGAGAAGTTTTTCTTGTAGGAGATAATGCATAACTTGTTTGTGTGTAGATGTCTCAAGGATTTTGGAGAGAGGGGAGAGGATAGTAATAGGTCTGAAATTAGATATTTCTGTGGAGTTACCTCCTTTATGAATTGGAAGCGTGTAAAACTGTTTCCAGATACAGGGAACTTTAGACTCAGAGATGGAGCGATTTATTAGTATAAATACAGACATAGCAAAGGAGTGTGCAGCAATCCAGAGAAAGTAAGAAGGAATATTGTAAGCTGATACAGAGCATGGTTTGAGCTTTGAGAGTAGAGTTCTGATATAGTCAGTGGAGACAGATTTGAGAGAGAAGGAGTTTACTGAGATAGTGGTTGAGGCGTGTACAGGGAGGTTTGAAGTGTTGTTTGTTGAGAGATTGGCGTTAAGTAGTTTGAAAATGGATTTGATAAAGTAGGTGTTGAAGGTGTTGGCCAGTTTCTTCAGGTGATTTGTCAGGACATGAGTTTGGTGAAGTTGGGCTACCTGGATGTAGTATTTGGTTTATAGCATTCCAGAATTTTTTTGGATCAGATTTTAATGTTTTTGTGGGATTATAACAAGTCTTTTTTGTCTTGGTTGATAATTTTTTTTTGTCTTATTTCTAAGTTCTTTATACTTTGGTTTGTACCCATGTTTTCCATGCCCTATCTCTGGATTTCATAAAGATACGGGTGGTTTTAGTTGGCCAGGGTGAAATGTTTGCCTTTTTTCTTGATGCAGCTAGAGAATTTAAAATATTTAGGAAAGTTGAGTTGAAGGCATTTACTGCTTCACTGAATGGGAACTGAGTAAGGAAATTCCAGTTAATTCTAGAGAGGAGGGTTTTAAGTGTTTGTGTTAAAGGTTGAAAGTTGGCGGTATGTGATAAGCTGGTGTGGTTTGGTGAGGTGGGTGATGGTATCATTAGGGAAATTTAGGGAGAGATATGACAGCATAGTTTTCATTAAGGGGATGTTGTCCTCTGGTGGAATGTATATGGCTACTATTGTGATGGTAGTAAAGTCTTTGGGTTTGAGGTTTGCTATTAGTATTTCAGCAGGTGTGGAGCATTCTGAGACAGTTTCATATCTTTTCTGCATATAAAATTAATGCAAATGAAAGAAAGGCAAATTAATGCAAATGAAAGAAAGGCAATGGTGATAAATTGCATACCCACACAGGAATTGGTTCAGCAATGCCCATATTTATGAGGACATGAAAAGATGAAATATTTAGATAGACTGAAAATTATTTTGTTATGGCAGCCAAGAATGTGGGGAAGTGACAAAACAAAAATGGTCAGGAAGCTCTTATTTGTGGATATGAATAATAAGATAGCAAGAAATGAAAATGTTTTGGTCCCTTTTGTGTTGTATACAGGTCAGGTATATTTTTATCAACCAGAGGCAAAAGTATGGATGATATTTAAATAAAAGCTGAAGGAATTTAGAATGAGAATAGGGCAATAATTTAGTGAATTAAATTGACACCCTGGGTTACCTGATGTGAGTGGATGTTTTAGAGCTGTACAGTTAAGGCATATATACAATATATATGTGTATGTATGTGTATATATATATATATATATATATATATATATATATATATATATGTATATCTATATATATATATATAATAATAATGTGTGTGTGTGTGTGTGTGTATATATATATATATATATGTGTGTATATATATATATATATATATATATATATATATATATATATATATATATATATATATATATAGAGAGAGAGAGAGAGAGTTAGCAAAGCTGAGCTTTGTAAGTCAAAGTGAAAAGGAATGGTGATCATGAAATGTAAGGATAGTTCAAGAAATAAGGAGAGAGTAGGATTGGGATGCAGATCCTTAAGGAGAATAATAACTGTACAGAATATTTTATTCATAAAGTAGCAGAAAAGGTTTTTAAGAAGTAAGCCACCAGAAGAATGGGGAAAGGATATTTTGCCATTGGGGATGACTGCAAGTTGGTGGGTAGAATATGGGCAAGAAGGGAGTTGGAATTTACTGAGGAAAACTGGGAAAAGAACCAAGGTATTGGGAGCATGTAACTAGAGAGGAAAAGGTAATAGAGTGGAATGAGGCCAAGCAGAAATTTGGATTGCAAGGAAGAGACTGCCTTCCCTTCCAGGGACTGATGTCATAGTGCAGACAAAGAGAAATGGATATGAACGTGCTGAGTGAAAGACCAGCTCTGGTAGACATTTTAGATGAGTCTAGAATAGAAGCTGATGTTAAAAAGGGATAATTTGCAGGTCATATTGAATATTGTACAATTATAAGACTCTGAGGAGGGTAGAAAAGCTTGGGAAGAGAGACTGGAAAAGCTATTTACAAATGAATAATGCATGGCTAGCAACCAAAAGAAACCACACAGAAAACTAAGAAAAGAATGTTGGTAAGTCAGCTCCAAAGGCTAGGCACATGCAGGTACAAAAATTCAGGTAACTGTTGGTAATAATCCGATCCAATGTACTTAGTACCAGAAGTTGTAAAAACACTGCTTTATTCACCAAAACAAAAGTAAATGATAAATATCAGAACTTCTTCAGACAACCAACAACACTAGTTCCATAATAATGCATGGCTCCCAAGTATGCAGTAAAGTCCAAATGGTTTATCTATTTTTATATCCTAAGTAGACCTCAGAGAATTTTTTCCAGTAGATAGCAGATACCGGAAGTGTGATGAGAAAGAGAGACGTAACTGAGAACGTGTTCTTTTTAACAAGAAACATCTTTTATCACATATGACACTGGCAATCATATATTTATATAAATGAAAACAAACCATATTGACATCATTTTAGTTGCAAGCATTATGTGCCACTTACAGTTGTCAGTCAAACATTATATAGCTCATTCAAACCCTGCCTTCTTTTAAACCTTGTGTGATGATATGGGAAAGTGCCAGCATAGCCAGCTGGAGTTTGTTAAAGAATGATATGTCCTTTGAATATCAAACTGATTTATACAAGATGCTTGTGTTACAAATGTATTAGAACTGTATGCCATTTGTATATCAAACTGATTTACACACATGCTTGTGCTGAAAATGTATTGGTGAGGTTTTGCTTCTGTTAAAATGTATCAACAGTGCATCCTGCTGAAATGAAAAGAAATGTACATGTATTATTGTAACTGAATTAAATGTATATGTTTTAATAGAGGGCACTGGGACAGCAAAGATTAACATTAAGAAAAACAAGGGAAATGTAAATAAGCTGTTAAACCATTAAAACTTCACCCCACAGTGCTGAATAGGACTGGAGATGTTGGGTCTGGGAAAGAGCCTTTGTTCATTAGCTCAGTGAAAAGAGGGGAGGCCCCAGGCACTTTCATGAACATTTAGATGTGTATTGTAGCTGTCTATGCTAAATTCCTGTCTCAGCTTCAAAGGGGAATACTATGAGAACCTGGAGTTAGATGACCAGATGGGGTCATTCTGTCAGCCCTCTTGGAAATTATATTTTAGATATTTCAGAGAGTGGATGAGAGGTGTTGTCTACAACTCTTAGCTGAGATATACAAGTATTGTTTTTTGATTATTTATACTGATTATTGTTTCTAGCAATTTATATATAGCACTTTTATTGCCTGCTGTTTAGTTTTTGAGTGTATTTTACTATTAACTAATCTGCACAGGTAACTGATTTGTTTGCAGTCAAAAGCATTCTGTATTTTTACAAATCTTTATCTGTTTAAAAACTTTCATTTTGTGGCTTTCTGTAGTGCTTACTGTCTGTAGGCTAATAGCTTTAGTATTGTCCCTACCCTCCTAGTTGGTGTTTTGCTGTTATACTTGGTGGCTTTGCAGTTGCCCACCCCTACTGTAAATCTGATCTGGGACACTCCTCCCAGTCTAGTGTCATTAGCTCATTCTACCTAATACAGAGAGAACATTTGATAAGGCCTTCTGTTTCTCCTTTTTCCCTTTCAAAAAAAAAAAATAATTTTTTTGCCTGAATTCTCCTTGTGTTCTGACTGTGCTTCTCAAACATTTTGGAAATATAGAGTATATTTTAGAGCATTTATTATAACTGTAATTGCCTTAATATTGCTACAACTCAAGTGCTCTAGGTTGCACTGCATCTGAAGTGTTTGTGTTTTTTAGCTGCTTTTCTGTATATATAGACTTCTCTGTATATGTAGACTAGCTAGTGTTACTGCCTCTTAAATCGTTTTTCAGTTGTGCACTTGCCTTGCTTCATTTAAAAAGTTTTAAATTGCTAATTTTGTAGAGTTTTAATTGCATTTACTGTGGACTACACACTCAAGTATGTTAGCCTTTTCTATGTTTGTTTACTGTATTATTGCATTGTTTAGCCTGTTTCAACAAAAAAAAAATACTATCTTGTTTGCTCGTTTCCCACCTTTTCTAGCCAGTCCATATCTCAGGCTTTGCTTATCACAGCACTTTATTTTCTGTGCTCAGAGCTATCCAGACCTTGCTTTGGTAGAGGGAAGTCCTACTGCCTACCAGTGGGACTGGTGAGCATTGTACTGCATATCTAATGCTAGAGGAGTGTTCTCCAGCTCTGAAATGGACTCTCTCGAGGCACTCCTAAAAATGGAGAACATCGATATCTGTGCAGTAACTGAGACCTGGTTCAAGGCTCCAGGGAGCACCCCTGCAATACCAGGCTACAATTCTTACCACACTTTTTGGCCACAAAACCAAGACCGAAACACTAAAGGTGGAGGAGTGTCCATATTCACACCTCCAGGCTAGTTGCCCAACACAATGCATCTGAAAGTCTCCAGGTGCAACTAACACTAGGTAAGACTGCAATCCAAATTGTAGCTTGCTACAGATCCCCCACCATGCCCCAAGATTCTCACTACACCTTTCTAAACATACTGAAAAATATTAAGATACAACCAAACACCCTAATACTGGGTGATTTCAACTACCCTGCCATTAATTTGGAAAACTACTTGGGTACCGACTCCTTTTCCCAACAGTTCTTGGAATTCATAAATTCCAACGCCCTGGATCAACTAATCCATTGTCCCACCAAGGGGCTCCAATATCCTAGACCTGGTCATTACCAACATGGGAGATAGATGCTACACACCAGTGGTCACCCCCTCATTGGTCAAGTCTGACCATAAGCAAATCACCCTTGACATCCACATCCCACCCCCCCCCCACCCTCCAGTAAGGAAACCTCCTTAAAAAACTTCTCTAAAGCCAGCTTCAAGCTACTGAAGTCAGAAGTGACGAACTTCACAACACCCATGCAGACAGGATCTGGAAGTTCGACTGCAGAATCCTACACTAAGGCACTGTACGAGCACATCCACTCGTGCATGAATCGTGCCATCCCAAATAGAACCAAGATGCTCTTCTCCAAAAAAAGGAAGCCAATCTGGTGGTCCCCTGCTATGAACAAACTATACAAAGGAAGGAAGAAACTGTTGCAAAAAAGAGGAAAATTCCAGGATGCAAAAAACTCCCTCACCAGCCTCAGTAAGAAGCTGAGATCCGTCATAAAATCCTCAAAAGCTAGTTACGAAAATAAAATTGCCAAAGATTCCAAAGACCCAACCACAAGGCATTCTATAGTTATGTCAAGAATCTAAATGGCAATGCTCAGATCTGCTCTGAGCTACAGCAGAATGGCATTAAATATACTGATCCCAAGGATATTGCCAATAAACTGGCAGATCGATTTAGTGCCAACTTCACTCCCTCTCACCCCCCTAAAGGGCCCATCTCAATACCAAAAGATTGCCAAATTCTGATAATCACGGCCACACAGATAGAAACTGCACTCTCCAGAGCTAAGAATACAGCATCCATGAGACCAGATGATATCCCAGGCTGTGTACTACATGAACTACAAAATGAACTGACACCTCACCTAAGTGTCATGTTTAATCATAGCCTCACCTCAGGCTTCGTGCCCACTGAGTTGCGCACAGCTACAGTTATCCCGCTCCACAAGGGAGGATCCGCCTTGGATCTACCGTCCCATCAGTCTGACAAGCCTGATCTGCAAGGGCATGGAACGCATTATCATGGAACTTATAAACAAAGACATTGACAACCTTAAAACACTCTATCCCACCCAGTTTGGGTTTGTGAAAGGCCGATCTCGTCTCCTGAATCTGATTGACTTCTTCGAATCAGTCTCCAGAGCTGTGGACGAGGGTAAGGCGGTCCACACAGACTATCTGGACCTTGCCAAGGCCTTTGACACCATCCCCCACTCTGGAATCATAGATAATCTTACTAAGCTGGGCATAAATCCCGACGTCACTCGATGGATTGCCAACTGGCTTACTGACAGAACCTAGACTGTAAAAGTAGCTGACTCCAAATCCAGCTCCAGACAAGTGGAGCACCTCAGGGTTCAGTCCTCGACCGCTCTTGTTTGGCATCTACTTCTTTGAAGTACAGGCCAACACTAAGGGACTCTGGCTAACAAAGTTTGCAGATGACTGCAAACTGGGAACCATTATTGAATCCCCAAATGATGTGGATATTCTACAAAATGGCCTTACAGAAACAGATGCCTGGTGCCAGAGCCATGGGCTCAAGCTTAATGCCAAGAAATGTATAGTTATCCCCTTTGGAAAAAAACATGTACCCATGAATTTCCACATAGGTGGCAGGACACTAAACATTGAAAGTGTGATGAGAGACTTTGGGACACAGGTGGTCTCATTTTCGATAACCACATCGCCACAACAGTCAGGAAATCCTTCTATGTGGCACACCTCATCACTAAGGGCTTTTCATCCAGAAAAAAGGAGGTCATTGTCCCACTGTACTCATCCCTCATTAGACCCATTATATAGTATAATGCCCCATTTGGTATGTACCTCACAAGACATCTGCAACAGCTGGAAAGGCCACAGAAATACCTCACTAAAAGAATCACAGGCCTAAAGCAGATGCCATATGCTGAACATCTAAAAAAACTGCAGCTATACTCTGTGGCATATCGTCTTCTCAGAGGTGATCTCTGCTTAACATACAAGGCCATGTCAGACCCTGAGCTGTTGGACATGCTCCACTTAAAGAAATCCCAATCCCTCAGAGCCACACGCTCCAGGGATCTAAACCTTGTCATCACAATGAACAAAACATGCTGGAGGGATAGGTTCCTGACCCAGAGACTCCCCATACATGTCAAGCAGAGCGCCTCATTGGCCCTCTTCAAAAGGAATCTTGATGATTGGATGGGAGATAGGAAATTCACCCTGGGGATCATGTCAGTCGCCCTGCTAGACAGGGGCCCAGAAAAGTAAATATTGTGGGAAGAAATATCCAGGGAATTGTTATGGCTAGTCTTACATAGGCCCAAGGGCTGATAGCCTAGTACCAACCTATGAACCTATGAAATCTCAGTGTATTGAGTATTCTGTTTGGGAAGTCTGACTAGAAGGACCCTCACCCACAGCATCTTGCCTTCTGGTAGTAAGTAATTTAACTAGGGAAAAGTAATTCTCTTAGATTCAATCAGGAATATAGTGAAGCTTGGTCTAGACAGTGTTTTTCTTTCTTTATATGAGTCTGTCCATCAATTGTTAATTTAAATGTTTTCTGTGATTTGAACTCTGTGGTTTATTGTGAATATATATTCAGTATTTTCATGTTGTTTTATTATTTATTATTAAATATATTTAAAACTTTTACTGTGGCTGGTCCTTGCAACAAGCATCTAACCTTTGAGAGTACTTATAATTTATTTGGTGACACTGTGTGGGCCGCTCCAGAAGACCTAACCATCTTTGTGAACTAGTACCATTTGAATTAGTATTCATATTACACAGTATAATTGGACATCCTTTTTTAAGGGCCTTGGAGTAGCTGATTGGGGAATGTCTGGTGGTGGGTGGTGGTGATAACTACCTTATAGTCTGGGCAGAAGGGGGCATAGCCAGTAAACCTGTGCCAGCCTTTCCCAGGTGTGTGTGCACGCGCACGCTCACATGTGCAAATCAAATCTGTGTGTGTGTGTGTGTGTGTGTGTGTGTGTGTGTGTCAACTACTTGGGGCAGGGACACAAAGCACTGGTTTACAGACAGGGTGCTGGAGGACTTCACTTGGACACTCAACTTGGGACCTAAACCTACAGCTGTACCAGTGGGGAGTCTTATTGGGGACCTGGAGGGAGACAGATACAGAACAATCCACACCCTAGGCTGAGTGTGTTCCCTGTGTGCACTTAAGGGAAATTGTACTTGATGCAGAGAGGTCTGCATCTGGAAATACTAAGTGTATCCATTCATATTCCAAGTGCACGTCCCTCTCCATTGTCAGTGGTGAGGATTCAGGCTCCTTCATTACTGCCCCAGCATGGGGATGACACTTATTGGTAGCGCTGGTGGGCATCGCACCTTGTTCCTTCTCTGCATTTATGTAATTTGCTCCCACCCTTTTCTGCAAATCTCAGTTGCTGTTGTTATATCGGTTACTGCATTCACTACTTCTAGTAAAGTTGGTTTAGACTTTGCAGTCACCGTAGTTAGACTCCGCAAGGCCTTACTATGTGTATGCAATTCCGATTCTGTGTCATAGCTAAAAAAAAATGTCCTTAGTTGCACCAATTTGCTCACACACTATATCTGACAGAACAGTCTCTGGGGAATCTTTGAAGTCTGCTAACTCATTACACACCCAGAAAATAGGTTTGGATGGCACAGTGGTGCAGAGTGTTGCATTGTTGCGTCACAGCAAGAGGTCCTCCCTTTCAATTCTTGGCTGGGTTGCCTTCTGTGCAAAGTCTGTATTTCCTCTCTGCGTTTGTGTGGGTTTCCACTGGATGCTCTGGTTTCCTCCCACATTACAAAGACATGCGTCTGGAGCATTTCTCCCTGGGCCTCCGCTGAAAGTTGACTCATTCTAAGTCAAACTTTCCCAGTAAATAAATGTTAAATAAAGTAAAAATGAAATAAAATGTTCTCAATTACATCTTTCTTCCTTATCACACCTGTAATATTTGCTGTCTACCTGAGGAAAAAGTCTTTGGATTCTACTTGGGGTATAAAAATACCTGTGCAAAAACACTTCCAAGCAAATATCCTAAATCTTCTAGACTTTGTTGCATATTTCGGAAGCATACATATATCCCTCATTGGTTCTTTGTGAATTGCTTATCCAGTCTCTCTTCCTGATCCTTTCTAACCTCTTCTGATTGATTATTATAGTAATCATGCAGTATTTTGTGTGCTCTACTAATTATTCCGTTTTTAACAGCAGCTTCTCTTCTAGATTCTACTGAAAACTTGACCAGTGCTGGTCTTTTGCTTAGGAGCCCCCTAATTCTTTCTGTTTAACTATAATCTCTAGATCTCTAGCCTGCAGTCCACATAAATTCTTGGCCTATTCCCATTCTGTTACCTTTCCCTGTGTAATTATTTGCTCCCAATACCCTGGTTCTTTTGTCAGTTTTCAACATTAAATTGTAGTCCCCTTTAATTGTCTGCATCCCTAATTGTAGTCATCCCACTAGGCAGAATCTCCTTTCCCGTGTTGGCTTAGTTCTTAGAATATTTTCTGCTACGTTATGAATATAATATTCTGTATGGTTATTGTTATTTTCCTTAAGGAGCTTCATCCAAAATCCCAGCCTATCCTTCTTTCTTGAGCTTCTTCCTGTTTCGTCATCCCTTTCCACTTTGAATTATAGGTTTCTGCTTGTGCTGTGTGTAGGAGCCTTAACTGTGTAGCTCTGAAATACCCCTTCAAATTGGGTAATACCAAACCGCCTTGTTCAGTTGGAAGAATTAGCTTATCCCACCTGACTCTTGCCGTCTTCCCCTCCCAGGTAAAATCCTTCAGCTCTCTATTAATTTATCCACAACCTCTCCTCTGGTTGATAAAAATATGCCTGACCTGTGTATAAAGAAACTAAAAACATTTAACTGCTTATATCTTGCTATTCATAGCCATTTATATGCCTGACCTGTGTATAAAACTAAAGAAACTAAAAACATTTAATTGCTTATATCTTGCTATTCATAGCCATTTAACAGAGCTTCCAGTTACTAAGTTTTTGTATTATCTTTTGTTTAGTCTCTTCCCACATATCCTTAACTGCCACACTAGAATCCTTTTTAATCCATACTGCTAAGTACTTCATTTTATAATTTCTCCATAAATATGGATATTGCTGAACTGAGAACATGTTCTTTGAAAATGTAACTAATTGGTAGATTTTAAAAATTCCCTGCAGAGTATGTCTGAAATTTTGGGGAGCAAATGGCTGCAACTAAGGAAATTATTCTTTTGAGCTAGGACACAGTTTGAATTGCCTAGATGTATTAAGGCCTTGCTAAATTTAATGCTATTTGCTGATAAAAAGCAATTTCTAGAAAATCAAAGTCAAAATCTAAATCATCTGTAATTGAAATACTGAATGTTGTAAAAAGAGAGAAAATAACTAGAGGTGGGATCCTTAGGAAAAATAAGGAGCAAGTTGCATAGAAGTAAATGGAATTTGTGGGAACAATAAATGTAGACTAATGTTTAGGAGGAGGTTTAGGGAAGGCAGAAACTGAGCAATGTATGTAATGTTAATGTGTCGGAAAATTGTTAAAAAGGAAGACCACATATGTAATGTATAATGCATGTAAATTAAAATGTTAATATGGTTGGTTTTCTTTTTGATTCATTTTGTTGGGAGGGTGGCCTAATGGTTAAGATGTTTGCCTTACAAATGCAAGGTGCAGGGTTTGAGTCTCACAAGGGATAATTGGCTAGGCTTAAAAATGGCTCGCAAGGGCAGTTAGCTTAGTACTAACCTATGAGCCTATTTATTTGTACCTATGTCTTAAGTGACAATCTAATAAAAGTGTTTAAAAATTTTCACCATAAAGTCACTCCCTTTTCTTGCTGCACCTTGGCCAGCTTTTTTAATGTGTTGCTTCTCTTCTTGTTTTCCCGTCTGCAGTTTGTTTTCTAATCAAAAATGTGATTCAGTGTACATGGTATTGTGGTGTTTTTGTAACTGTGAGGACATCTTGGTAAGGGTTGAGAAGAAATGTCATACATAACAAGTGCAAAATTATGCAGGAAATTGGCAGCCTTGGCTCACAATGAAGAATTTTATCATTTTATACTCAGAGAAAGTAACCTAGTACAAGTATAACAATGTAAAAGTAGAGGTCACTGAAGAAAGTCCTTGCCACTATTATTATTGATACCTCAAATATGGAGGTGCATTGTGCCTACTAAGTGAGAGATGAAATGATGCTAATCTACATAAGGAAAGCATGAATAGCAGATGAAAACTCTTCGAGCTGTATGCCACATAAGTAATACCTCACATGGAGTACTGCATGTAGCTGTGGAGAACACATCTTCATATGGTTCATAGGTTGGTACTAGGCTATCTGCCTATACAAGCCTAGCCATAACAATTTCCTGGATATTTCTTCCCAAAATATTTACTTCCCTGGACCCCTGTCTAGCAGGGCAGCTGATGTGATCCCTGGGATGAATTTCCTATCTCCCATCCAATCGTCAAGGTTCCTTTTGAAGAGGGCCAAGGAGGCACTGTGCTTAACATGTATGGGCAGTCTGTTCCGGAGTATGGGGAGTCTCTGGGTCAGGAATCTATCCCTCCAGCATGTATTGTTCATTGTAATGACAATGTTTCGATCCCTGGAGCGTGTGGCTCTGAGGGATTGAGATTTCTTTAAGTGGAGCATGTCCAACAGCTTAGGGTTTGACATGGCCTTGTATGTTAAACAGAGATTGCCTCTGAGTAGACAATATGCCACCAAGTACAGCTGGATTCTTTTTAGACTGTCAGCATAGGGCATCTGCTTTAGGCCTGTGATTCTTTTAGTGAGGTATTTCTGATGTCTTTCCAGCTGTTGCAGATGTCTTGTGAGGTACATACCAAACTGGGCATTGTACTCTATAATGGGTCTAATGAGGGATGAGTACAGTGGGACAATTACCTCCTTTTTTCTGTATGAAAAGCCCTTAGTGATGAGGTGTGCCACATAGAAGGATTTCCTGACTGTTGTGGCGATGTGGTTATTGAAGGTGACAAAATACAGTTCCAAGACCACAAATTGAAAATGCACGTTGCTGGAAATAATAGTCCAATTCCAAGATGTAAAAAACACAGGTTTAATCCAAGAAATTCAATACAATCCAATAAGCATATAAGCGCTTTCGTTTTAAACCCTTTAAAATGTCATCAGATACAATATGTAACAAATCTAAAACTATTTAAATAAACTCAGTGGGTCATGTAACCTTTTCAGATTCTTAAAATTTTAAAGTGACATTCCCCCTATTTTACACATCCCTGTAGAAAATGCATACTAACCATAAATTTACTAATTCAGTAATTCATGCTTCTTATACTGTTTTAAAATCAATTCATATAGCTGCCATAAATATCTTTCATACAATAACCAATAAAAATATTTTATTAATTCATCTCCCCAGGCTTTTAATTTCAGGATGGGTGCAGTACTAACATGGTCGTTTAGTCCTAGGTGCCTGTATGCTTCTAATTGCAATTGCCATTTTAGTTCATGTTGCTCCAGGATTACTGTCCAAGGACCCCCCCCCTCTTTTCTTTCTCCACTCTTTCTAATATACTAAATTTAAAGTAATGGTCGGGATGTTCTTTTAAGTGCCTAAACAATGCATTAATGGTGCTTCCTTTTTTAATTTCATATAAATGTTCATAAATTCGATTACGGAGCTTCTCCTCTGTTTTTCGCCACATAAAATCCTTCACATCCCTGACATTTTGCAATATAAGTTATACCTATAGTATCACAGCTATATTTCCCCTTTATGTTCAGTTTCCTTCCCTTTAAATTAATATAAGTACCCTTGAGTATATATTTGCAATAACTGCATCTACCACATTTTGTCATCCTATTATTTAGGGGAACTTGTTGCTTTCCTTTTTGCTTCAACCATGTTTTTTATGATGCTCTTCGTGTTTCACTGTTTCAGTCATTACATTGGGTAATCTGCTGGCAGGTTGTCCTCAGTTGGCCTGATTAACAAAGTCTTGGGTCCTGCGTCGGTTGATGTCCCTTCTTCCATGACGTCAGGGGTATAAAACATGCAGCCGATGCCATTACATCAGTCTTTCTTGCTGCACGATGCCCGAAGCAGAAGCAGTTCGCAAATGCCGGTCAGCTGACCCCTGAAATTTTCATTTTCAAGTTTCAGAACCAAAGTCTTTTACTAAAAGCTAAGTATCCCGTTGGGGAAAATTTTTCTTGCTCCTTACCAATGTCAGTAAAAGTTAATAATTGCATTACTTGTGGGAAGCAAATACCTCATAAGGATTTTCATTTGTACTGTATTCCTTGCCTAGGCCCTGATCATAATGTACCTTGTTGTCGGTTTTGTGCTAGATTTAATCAACGCACTATTAAACGTCAGTACATTTTTGCTTCTAAATATTTTGGCTCATGATTTAACTATCCAGAAATGACATTGGTTAGCAATCCGACTACTGGAATACCTAAAAAAGGCAAAGAAAAAGGTAGAGACAGACTGTCGAGGTCCAAAACTGACAACGACGCTTCTCCTAAGCCAGTCGCTAGTTCACCGGTACTCAATGAGGTGCTTTTGCAGCCCCTGATGCCCACTACTTTTGATTCGCAGGCCTATACTGAGACCCATTCGGAGTCCAGTATGCCACGAGATGCTTTAAGTATTGAATCTGTGGATGTCTCTACCTTAGATGGGTCTGGAGCCGCCGTGCAGGCACCGGCTTCTGAGGGTGTTTTCAGGCCTAAAGATTTGTATATTAAACCAACGCCATCTTCAAAACTAAGGCCAAAATCTACTTCTATGTCTAAAAACTAATGCTTGGGCCACGTGTGCAGGCCCTTATGCCTAAAAAACAAATGATCAAAATGGCTGAAGATTTAATTACCTTGATCAGGGGTAGCCAACCCCCTCCTGCTAAGAGGCCTAGGCAAGACATTGACTATGAATCTTCAGATCAGGATTCTATTTCTTCTGATTCTTCTACTGAACAGGATTTATCTATAACTACTTATGAGGACTCTGATGCAGAAGATTCCATCCCTTCTGCTTATCCCCCTGAGGATTTCTCTTTTGGAGAAACTTTACATACCTTAAGGGAACATTTCCACTGGGAAAGTCAGGATTTCTCTGAATCTAAAAAGAGACTTAGGGATTTTCTTCTTCTTCCTCAGCATACGCCTTTGGCTATACCTCCTGTTCTAGACATTGTTGATTATGTTTTTTTCAGAATCTTGTATGACTCCTGATTCTCTGCCTCCGGCTCCTAGTAAGCCAGGCAGATACTACAGGGTTCCTGACTTCCACAAATTCCTTTTCAAAAACCCTACTGCTGATCCTGAAACCATTTCTCAGGGTCCCAAGATCATTAAGGCCACTACTGCTAAAAATCCTACCCCTTCTGATAGAGATTCCAGGGCGCTGGATAGATGGGGTAAGATGGTTTACATGTTTGCAACCTTGGCAATCATAGGTTCATAGGTTCATACTAGGCTATCTGCCCAAGGGCATTTATAAGCCTAGCCCATAGTTATGTGGCTTTCGCCACCCCTTTAGTTTGAATAAAAACTATGCCTATCATTTTGCTGTGCCTCTGTCAAGCAGTGACACTGAAGTAATCCCTGGGGTATATCTGCAATCTCCCATCCATTGGTCAAGATTCCTCTTGAACAAGGCCAGAGAGGTGCTCTGCCTCACATGTACCGGGATTTTGTTCCACAGCATAGGGAGTCTCTGGGTGATGAATCTGTCCCTCCAGCACGTTCTATTTATAACCGTGTCAAGGTTTAAGTCTCCGCCCTTGTGGTTCTGAGGGATCTAGATTTTTGAGGTGAAGCATATTCATCAAATCTGGGTTTGACATGGCCTTATATGTCAGGCACAGGTCACCTCTGAGCAAGCGGTATGAGACTGAATAGAGCTGGAGTTCTTTCAGTCGGGCAGCATAAGACATATTTTGAGACCCTTTATCCTTTTGGTGAGGAACTTTTGGGGCCTTTCAAGCTGCAGCAGGTGTCTGGTCAGATACATTCGAACGGGCATTGTACTCAATCATAGGTCTAATAAGTGATGAGTACAGGGGACGATGACCTCCCTTGATCTAGATGTGAATCCTTCATGATCAGGTGGGTGATATAGAAGGTTTTCCTAACTACTTTAGCAACATGAGTGTCAAGCAAGGCTACTGTCAACCTGGGTCCCCAGATCTCTGATGACTTTTTCTGTGCTCAGTGGATTGCCACCTATATGGTAGCTAGGGGTAACCTTGTTTTTCCCGAAGGTATGACTATGCATTTTTGGCATTTAACTTCAGGCCATGGCTCTGGCACCAGTTATCCGTTTCTGTGAGGCCCTTCTGGAGGATATCTGTGTCAGATGTGTTTTCGACTATGGCCAGTTTGCAGTCATCTGCAAACTTTGTCAGCCATAACCCTCCTGTGTTTGCTTGTACTTCAGAAAAGTAGATGCCGAACAAGAGTGGACCCAGGACTGAGCCCTGTGGGACACCACTTGTGACAGGCTTTGAGTCTGACATGGCTCCAGCAACTCTGACCCTGTGGGTTCTGTCACTTAGCCAGTTTGCAACCCATCTTGTGATGTATGGGTTTACATTCAAGCTGATGAGTTTTTCGATGATACCTGAGTGGGGTATTGTGTGAAGGCCTTTGCCAGGTCGAGGTAGGCTGTATGGACTGCCTTTCCTCATCAATGGCCTTGGTGACTGTCTCAAAAGTCAACCAAGTTTAAGAGGCAGGATCTGCCTTTGACAAAGCCAAACTGAGTTGGATCCAAAGTCTGCAAGTTCCCTATGTCTTTATTTATGAGTTCCATTATGATCCTCTCCATGGCTTTGTAGATAAGGCTTGTCAAGCTAATGGGGCGGTAATTTCCAGGGTCTGTGGAGGCACCGCCTTATGAAGTGGGACCACAGTCGCGTCGCCACTCCTTGGTCGTATCCTGAGGTGAGGCTAAGATTAAACAGCTGTCCTAACTGTGGGTTTAATTCCTCGTTGAGTTCATGAAGCACACAGCCGGGGACACCATCCGGTCCCATGGATGCTGTGTTTTTTGCCTTAGTGAGGGCAGTTCTCACCTGGGCGTTGGAGATGTTTGGGGGGCTACAATCCTCTGGAATAGATATCTCTCCTTTTGGGGGGGAGGGGGGGGAGAAGTTTGCACTGAACCTGTCAGCCAGTTGTCAATTTCATATGCTTAAATATAAACAGCATATCATGGGACTGCTTAAACAGAAAATTATGTTAATCTCTGACTATGTGGAAAATAAAGATTTGCAGGATTTATTACATTCAGCTGAACAAGTTGGAAAACATACTTTGCAATGTGGTTTTGATTCCTTGGAGGCCTCCTGCAAGGCTGCTGTAACTGGATCTGTGCTAAGAAGGCATACTTGGCTCAAAGAGCAAACTCTGACTGACCATGTTAAAGCAAAATTGTTGGATGCTCCTTTACAACAGGACTGTCTCTTTGGTAATAAGGCTGAAGAAGTGTTAAAAAAGATGGAAGGTAAAGCTAAATCTATGCAAACTGTGAAAAATTTCTTACAAGTGCAACCTCCAGGATTTAGTAGGCACTGGCCTGCTAAGAACCTGGTCCTTGCCAGTCCCTTCCAGAGCCACTCAAGTCAAATCCAGACATTCCAAAGGCTCCAGATTTCAGTCACAAGGAACTTTTAGAACAAAACAATGGGGTGCCTCCACCTCCAAATCTGGAAACAACAAGGCACCTCTCTATGGTAAACAGTCTCAATGACTTTCCTCTACAATCACCAAACACTTACCTTTTAGCTGCCCCTTTGGGGGGAAAACTGGCACTTCATGCATGAAACTGGCAACTTATTACCCAGGACAAATGGGTTTTAAATATAGTATCCCAGGGATACAGATTTCAGTTCCACACATTGCCAATACCAAACAGATGGCCAGATCTGCCCCCAAATCTGTGGGCAGAGGCCCAGAAACAAGTTCTGTCCCTCATGAATATGGGGGCTGTTCAACCAGTACCAGAAGAGGAAAAGGGACAAGGTTTCTATTCAAGACTTTTCCTGGTACCCGGAAAAGACCAATCTTGGCGTCCAATTCTGGACTTATCCACTCTAAACACATTTCTGGACATTCCAAAATTCAAGATGCTGACTCTTCAACAGTTACTAACTATGCTAGGCAAAGATGCCTGGTTGGTAACTCTAGACTTAAAAGAGGCTTACCTGCATATCCCAGTCAGGGAGTCTTGCAGATACTTGCCTCCTCTTCAAAGCAGGCTACTTGCATTACTAGTTCTCTGCACTGCCCTTTGGCTCATCTACTGCGCCCAGGGTCTTCACAAAGTGCCTGGCTCCAGTAATTGCATTTTGCAGGCAAAGAAATATTCAAATATATCCATACCTGGACGATTGTCTAATTCAGGCAGAAAACAAGGACATTCTTCTAAAGCATCTGGCGTTTGTAAAAAGGGTTCTAACTTGTCTAGGGTACACTGTAAATAAAAAGAAATCACAACTGGTACCCTCTCAAAAAATTACATTCCTGGGTGCAAGCTTGAATACAACTGCCCAGATGACTTACCTTACGCCAGAGAAGCAAATTCAATTGGTGACTTACTTCAAACAGGTGACCACAAAAACCCTGCTATCTGCAAGGCAAATTCTGCAAGCTGTAGGGTTCATGGCCTCCTGCATTCTTCTAATTCCATATGCAAGACTGCATATGAGGAAACTTCAGTGGTACTTAAAAAAAGTTTATGGAGTCAACATTGTCACAGCCTGGAAACAATGATTCTTATTGTACCCTGCCTGCAACTAGAGTTCCTATGGTGGGCAGAGGCCTGCCACCAAAACAAGGGATTGCCATTAACTCTACCCCCTGCCGCCCAAACCCTAACTACAGATGCATCGGACTATGCTTGGGGGGGCTCATCTAGCAGGAAAGTGCATTCAGGGCAAATGGAGCCCAAATCAAATGCACCTACATATCAATCAGAAAGAGATGCTAGCTGTACAAAATGCACTGACAGCCTTCAAGGACTACCTTCATCTGGGACAACTAATGATAAAGACAGACAACACCACAGTTATGTGGTACATAAACAAGCAGGGGGATACACATTCCTACCCCCTTTGCAGACTAGCCATGGCATTGTGGAACATGGCCTTGACCTATCAAATACAACTAAAAGCTCATTTCCTGCCAGGAAAGCTAAATACTCTGGCAGACGAACTAAGCAGAAATCTTATGGACCCACACGAATGGAAACTGGAACCACAAGTTTTCAGCATGTTGACATGCAAATGGGGGAGCCCAGACATAGATCTTTTTGCCTCATCCCAGAACTATTAGTTGGACAAATTCTGCACAAGAATTCATCACAAAAAAGCTTGGAAAGTGGATGCTCTATCATTCAGCTGGAAAAACCTATCAGTCTATGCTTTTCCTCCTCTGCCTCTGCTCTCCAAAGTTCTACTAAAAAGACAGGGCAATCCAAAAATGATTCTGATTGCTCCAGACTGGCCTCGCCAACACTGGTACCCACTCCTGTGCAATGTGTCACACCTTCCTCCGTGGCACCTGCCTCAGACACCTTACCTACGGTCTCAGCAGAACTACCTAATTCTGCACACTCGGCTCCAAACTTTGAATCTTGCAGCATGGCCAATCAACTAATTTCACCCTTGGCATCCCTCAGCAAACCTGTGATGGATGTCATTTTGGAGGCTAGAAGGCCTAGTACTAGAAAATCTTATGCTGACAAATGGAAAAGATTCTGTGCCTGGAACCAATCACAATGAATATGCACAGCAGCCCAACATTCTTCAGATTCTGCAATACTTAACTGAGATGCTTCACAAGGCATTATCTTTTTCTTCCATAAAAATCCATGCCTCTACCATTTCAGCTCATTACAACACAGAACCTCCCCTCTTCTCTCATCCTCTACTAAAGCAGTATCTCAGAGGGGCCAAAAATTTAAGACCTCCCAGGAGAGCACCAACTCCTGCATGGGACCTCAGTTTTGTTTTGGAAAAACTCACTCTCCCTCCTTTTGAGCCAGCTGCTACTGCAGACCTAAATTTTCTCTCCTGGGAAACAGCTGTCCTTGTAGCAGTCACTTCAGCTAGAAGGATTTCAGAATTACAGGCTCTTATGGCAGTGAAGCCTTTCATTATTTTTCATCCGGACAGGATGGCTGTCAGGACCAATCCATCTTTCATGCCTAAGTTGGTATCCAGTGTGGCTCTTAATCAGACCGTTCATCTGCCAACCTTCTTTCCCAATCCACAGAACAAGGGTGAGCGGATTCTGCATTCATTGGATGTACACAGACAGCTTACATTCCACTTCAACAGGAAAAAATCTCTAAGAAAATCTGAACAACTATTGGTGGCATTTGCTGCAGGGGCAGAGTGAAAGGCTGTTTCAAAGCTGACTATTTCCAAATGCATAAGCCATTGTATTTTTCTGATATATGCACCATGGTAAACCTATCCCCAAGGGGATCAGATCTCACTCCACCAGGGCTGCATCTACTTCTGCAGCCTTTCTCAGAGGGGTTCCTACCAGAGACATTCTATAAGCTGCTACCTGGAGCTCAGTTCATACATTCACCAAACATTACCATTTACCTCTCTTCTCTAAATCCAGAGCTAGCTTTGCCACTGCTGTAAAAAAATACTGTGCCCATTAGTTTGGTTTGCCTCTGTCCAGCAGTGACACTGAGATGATTCCCGGGGTAAACCTACGATCTCCCATCCACCGGTCAAGATTTCTCTTGAACAGAGCCAGCGAGGTGCTCTGCCTCACATGGACCGGGATTTTATTCCAGAGCATAGGGAGTCTCTGGGTGACAAATCTATCCCTCCAGCATGTCCTATTTATATCCATGCTAAGGTTTAAGTCGCTTGCTCTAGTGGATCTGGTAGATTTGGATTTTTTGAGGTGGAGCATGTCAATTAATTCCAGGTTGGACATGGCCTTGTATGTCAGGCACAGGTCACCTCTGAGCAGGCGGTATGCGACTGAATAGAGCTGGAGTTTCTTCAGTCTGGCAGCATATGACAGATTTTGGAGTCCCTTTATCCTTTTGGTGAGGAACTTTTGGGGTCTCTCCAATTGCTGCAGGTGTCGGGTGAGATACATCCCGAATGGGGCATTGTACTCGATCATTGGTCTGATAAGTGAAGAGTACAGGGGAACAATGACCTCACTTGATCTGGATGTGAATCCCTTCATGATCAGGTGGCAATGTAGAAGGTCTTTCTAACCACTTTAGCAATGTGAGTGTCAAAAGAAAGGCCACTGTCAACCTGGGTCCCCAGGTCCCTGATAACCTCTTCTGTGCTTAATGGATTGCCACCTATATGGTAGCTTGGGGTTACCTTGTTTTTCCCGAAGGGTATGACTATACATTTTTTGGCATTTAACTTCAGGCCATGGCTCTGGCACCAGTTATCAGTTTCCGTGAGACCCCTCTGAAGGATATCTGTGTCCGATGTACTTTTCACTATGGCGCCCAGTTTGCAGACATCTGCAAACTTTGTCAGCCATAGTCCTCCTATGTTTGCCTGTACTTCTGAGAAGTAGATGCCGAACAACAGGGGGCCAAGGACTGAGCCCTGTGAGACACCACTTGTGACCGGCTTGGAGTCTGACATGGCGCCAGCAACTCTAACCCTGTGGGTTCTGTCCTTTAGCCAGTTTGCAACCCATCTTGTAACATATGGGTTTACATTTAAGCTGGTAAGTTTCTCTATAATACCCGAGTGGGGTATTGTGTCGAAAGCTTTTGCAAGGTCAAGGTAGGCTGTATGGACTGCCTTTCTCTCATCAATGGCCTTGGTGACTGTTTCAAAGAAGTCGACCAAGTTCAAAAGGCATGATCTGCCCTTGACAAAGCCAAACTGGGTCGGGTCCAATGTCTGCATGTCCCCTATGTCTTTGTTTATGAGTTCCATTATGATCCTCTCCATAGCTTTGCAGACCAGGCTTGTTAAGCTTATGGGGCGGTAATTACCAGGGTCCATAGGCACCGCCTTTGTGGAGTGGGACCACAGTTGCCGTACGCGCCACTCCTTGGGCACGTATCCTGTGGTAAGGCTAAGATTAAACAGCTGCCATATGCGGTTTAGTTCCTCGTTGAGTTCGTGTAGCACACAGCCGGGGACACCATCCGGTCCCATTGATGCTGTGTTTTTAGCTTTAGAGAGCAGCTTTCACCTGCGCATTTGAGATGTCTGGGAGGCTACACTCTGCTGGGATAGTTATCTTTCCTTTTGGGGGGGGAGAGGGGGGTGAAGTTTGCACTGAACCTGTCTGCCAGTATGTTGGCAATGTCTGTGGGTTCAGTGATTTTTGTATCATTTTGGACTAATTCTGTGCATATCTGGGAGTTTCCTCCCAGGTTTCTAACATAGCTGAAGAAGGCCTTATGATTGTCTTTTGAATCTATTGCAATTTTTCTCTCAAAGTTGGCCTTGGATGATTTTATGAGTGCTCATATTTTTTTACTAATAATGATCAAGGGTGTCTTCTCTTTTATGGATTTTGCTCTATCATGTAACATCTTTCTCCTCTTATTGTAAAGTTTGTTTATGGCTGGGGTCCACCAGACTGGACGTTTGCCCTTGGTGGAAAGAGTCATGGTTTTATTAGGGATTGCCTGATCCATGCAGTCCTGGAGGTGTTCGTAGAAGGCATTTGTAAGGGCTTCCGCAGCTTGGATTGTGGTTTCCACTGGCTCAGGGGCCTTGAAGGATACCACAATAGTCTTGAGTAGTGTGAACTTTGCTTTAGAGAAGTTCTTCACTGTGGTCTTTTTTGTTTGGGGTGGAGGTGGGATGTGGATTTCCAGTGAGATAAGTTTGCGATCTGATCTCACCAATGAGGGATATACTTCCGGTGTGGAGCATTTTGTCCCCATGTTTGTGATGATGAGATCTAGTATATTTTCTCCTCTTGTGGGAACGGTGACTAGTTGTTCCATGGCATTTGAATTTATGAACTCCAGGAACCTTTGGGCTAGAAAGTTGGGGCTTGAGTAATGTTCCCAGTCTATATTCGGGTAGTTGAAGTCTCCCAATATAATGGTGTTTGGAGATACATTTATACCCTCCAGTGTCTTCAGGAAGGCTGTGTGGGGTTCCTGAGTTTGAGAGGGTGGCCTGTAGCATGCTACAAATTGTAGAGCAGCTTTGCCTATGGTTAATTGCACCTGGATGGTTTCCGATGCTTCGTGCGTTGCCACCAACCTGGAGGTGTGGGTATCCTTGATGAATATGGATACACCCCCTCCTTTTGTGGTGTGGTCCAGATGTCCTTCAAGAATGCAACTGCAGTCATAACATATGGGTTGTCCTGCCTCAGGCAGCCCTCGGTCGGCCGGATTCCAAAGTTTAGGTCCGACGTCGGCTGATGTCGCATTTCTCTCCGATGTCAGAGCGGCTGGAGTACATAAGCATCAGCCGACGCCATTTTCTTCAGTCTTTCTTGCCGCGCGGTGCCCGAAGTAGAAGCAGTTCGCAAGTGCCGGTCGGTCAGCTCCTGTATTCTTCGATTCCGAAGTCATCAAAAAAGCTAAGTACCCCGTTGGGGACCTTTTCTTGCCTCAGCCGATGTCAGAAATTACTGAAAAAGTTAACAATTGTCTTTCTTGTGGTAAACAAATACCTCATAAGGATTTCCACTCTTACTGTCTTCCTTGCCTTGGCCCAGACCACGATGTCTCGGCCTGTGTAGCCTGTGCTCGCTTCAACAGGCGCACTCTCAGGCGCCGGGCAGAGTTCATTGAGGATTTTTTCGGCGAAAAATTTGCTTACAGAATGCCGTCAGAACTTCCGACATCGCAAACCCCCAAAAAACGAAAAGACCGGGACCGACATCCTCAGCCCGCGTCTACCACTGACTCCACGCCAAAACCTACCGCGAGTGCTCCGGTTCCCTCTGAGACGATCTCTCCACCGCTCCGAACCGAAGACACCGCATTACTGACGACTCCGTTTCCGGATATCACTCCGACGCCAGTTATTAATTTTCCTCCGGATACCGAAACCGAGGAAATGCCCGAGACCATTGCTGTAGACAAGGTCACTCCTGCAAGTGGAGATGCCAGGCCTCCTATGGCCATGTCTATTAAGGCCTACAGTAGGGCTAAGGCAGCCAGCAAAACTAAGCATCTTACTACTAAAACCTTACCTCAGCCTTCTCCAGAGACACAAATTATGTCTATGGCTGCTGACTTAATTTCTATGATTAGAGGTTCACAGGCCCATCCTGAGAGAGGATCCCAGCCTCCTTCTGATAAAAGGCCCCAGGTTGAACCCTCTGACCCTATTCCGTCAGATGAAGATTCTGAGGGCTCTGTCCACTCTGATGGCCAGGAAGAGCTCTTCCAGACCTATGAGGACTCGGGATGCAGAAGATTCCATCCCCTCGGCCTCCCCTCCTGAGGATATTTCTTTTGGGGAAGTTCTGCATACCATGAGGGAACATTTCGAGTGGCAAGGCCAGGAATATTCTGATTCCAGAAAATGCCTTCGGACTTTCCTTAAGAAGCCCCAGCACAGGCCCTTAGCTATTCCTCCTTTACTTGATGTTTCGGATGACTTATATTCTGACTCTAGTGTTACCCCTGACTCTCTTCCTCCTGCTCCAGCCAAGCCAGACAGGTATTACAGGGTCCCAGAAACCCATTCCCATTTATTCAGGGCCCATACTGCTGATTTGGAAACTATTTCACAGGGGCCTAAAGGAGTTTCAGCTTCCACCTCTAAAAATCCATTGCCCTCCGACAGGGAAGCTAGGTCATTAGAGAGATGGGGCAAAAAGGTTTACACATCCACTACCTTATCTATGAGAGCTTTGAATTGCCTTTTTCATATGTTACAATATCAGGATTTCCTGTTAGAAGATTTACAAAAAACATTGGCCACTCCTGATCCTTTAGACAGGAAGGCTTTGCAGGAAGCTGTACATAATACTCAGCAAGTAAGCAATCACTTCCTGCAGTGTGGATATGATGCACTGGAAGCTTCATGTAGGGCAGCTATGACAGGGCAGTCATTCAGACATGCATGGTTAAAAGATCAACCTCTGCCAGATCATGTAAAGGCAAAACTTCTGGATGCACCTTTGGAAAAGAACAAGCTTTTTGGTGCTAATGCTAAGGATGTGTTAAAGACCATCGAGGAAAAAGCTAAATCAGTTCAGACGGTGAAAGATTTCCTCCAGGTTCAACCCCCCAGATTCAGTAGGAATTGGCCTTCAAAAAACTGGTCCTTTCCTAATCCAGAAAAGTTTCAAAGGGGTAAAAACAGACGTGGCCGAGGAAGAGGCCAATACAGGGGTCCTTACAGGGAACGACAATGGCAGCCAGGAAACCAAAGAAGTGACGCAGGGGTTTCACCTGCCCCACAGCCACAATCTCAATGACTTTCCTGTACTTCCGCCTACCAGGGAACAAATAGAAGCTCCCTTGGGCGGGAAATTATCTCTGTTTGCAGAAAATTGGCACTGACTGACAAAGGACAAATGGATTTTGGACATTATAGACCGAGGCTACAGGTTCCATTTTCATACCTTGCCAAGAAAACAAGGCATGCCAAACCTACCACAAAACCAGAGGGCAGAGGCTATCAAGCAAATCTCTCTGCTGACTCGGATGAAAGCAATAGACAACAAGAACAAGGCCAGGGGTTTTACTCAAGACTGTTCCTTGTTCCAAGAAAAGAATCTCAATGGAGACCAATACTGGATTTGTCCGCATTAAACACCTTTCTCATAGTACCAAAGTTCAAAATGCTGACTCTACAGCAACTCCTTCCCATGCTGGGCAAGGGGTCTTGGCTGATTACTCTGGACCTCAAGGAGGCATACCTGCATGTCCCTATCAGACACAGCTGCAGAAGATACCTTAGATTTCTTGCAGGGCCAGAGCATTATCAATTCTCAGCATTGCCATTTGGCTTATCTACTGCACCCAGAGTATTCACAAAATGCCTGGCTTCAGTAATTGCTCATTGCAGGCTCCAGGGGATACAAATTTACCCGTACCTGGACGACTGCCTCATACAAGCGGACGACAAATTGACGTTGACAAAAAACTTGGACTATGTCATACGATTACTTCAAGCTCTGTGATACACAGTCAACTTCCAAAAGTCAAGACTGCAGCCATCCCAGCAAATAATCTTCTTAGGAGCCAAATTAGACACAGCCTCTCAAATGGCTTACCTGACAGAAGACAAGCAAGAGAAGTTAACTCATTACTTCAAAGGTTTAGCAAAACTTACCCAGATGACTGCAAGGAGATTCCAACCAAACAGCCAAACAATGAACGAATGTAGACAAACCAACACAGAGACTGGAGAAGCTGCAACACTTTATTCTGGTACCTCGGCTGAATGCCTTCAAAGGAATAAATGCAATAATGCTTGTTGCACCTTATATACTTTAAGATATCAATTAATATAATTGACAAACACCTTAATTGACCCAAAGAATTTAAAGAGACATAAGCTAAAGCATGTGTATATATGAAAACACATGCTGTGAAAAAATGCAAATTGTGTGCAAAACACTATACATAAATACATAAATAGCAAATTCAAATGTACAACATCTAATACGCCTAATAATACACCCAAAAAAATTTTGAATAGATAATATAAAATTATATTGTGAGATTGACTTCTAAATTCATGCCCCTAGGTTTTAAAGTGCTGAATTTCAAAATGAATCTGCTTTCCAACTTTAACAAATTCTGTAGAAAATTTCCACCGTAGTGAAATTCTGGCTTGGCTAGAGCACAAAAGAATAATGAATCAGAACTACCATTGTGGACTAGATTAAAGTGTTGAGAAACTGGGCTATCATTTCTAACATTTCGAATATCCCCTAAATGTTCTAAAATACGAATTTTTAACTGCCGCTTGGTCTGACCAATGTAAAATTTAGATGGAACACAATCACATCCAATCAAATACACAACCCATGATTTACAATTAAAAAAATTGTGCGCAGTGTATTTGACCCCATTAATGAGACTGTCTGTTAAATTCTTTACTTTTGAACATACCTTACATGTTCCACATCTGAACATGCCAAACGGTAAATTGTTAATGCTGCCAGATCTGCCACAAATTTTGACTTTATATTTCAAAATTTCTTTAAGATTGGCATATCTACCATAAGAAAAACAAACATGATCCGGAAACATGTGACCAATCTCCTCATTGTTACAAACAATGGGCCACAAGAACTCAACAATATTCTTCAGCCTCACAGAGAAAGGGGAAAATTTAGTGACAAAGAACAATCTATCTATGTCTGCAGAAGCAATCTCCTCATCTCTAGATTTAGCAACATAAACTTTACCAAAATTGTTGCCTTTTCTGTTTAAATTAAGTAATCTATCTAAGCTCTTGCTGATTAAACTTTCAGAGTATCCCCTCACATACAACCTTTTTCTTACGTTTTCAAATTCCACATTCCAAATGCTCCTCTCAGAAGTATGTTCACTAATACGTTTGAATTCCCCGAAGGGGAGTGCTTCAATTAAATGAACCGGATGTGCACTGGTAGCATGTAGGAAATTATTGGAAGCTGTACATTTCTTATAGGGCCTAAATTGTACTATTCCTTCATTATTCACATATAATAATATGTCCAAAAATTGGATCTCAAACTTATTTAAACTATATGTGAATTCTAAACCAAACCTATTCTGATGCAATTTGGAAATGAATTCCTCAAATTCCAACTTATTGCCCTTGCATATGAAAATAAGGTCGTCTATGTATCTATAATAAGACACAACTTTTTTCTGAAAAAAATCAAGAGTATATAAGAAACTGGTCTCAAAATAAGACATGAATAAGATTGCGTAGGTTGGGGCAAAATTAGCCCCCATTGCAGTCCCCTCCCTCTGGAGAAAAAATTTTTGTTCAAAAGTAAAATAATTGTGAGTCAGAACAAACTCCAACAGTAAATGAGATAAGTACGTGGACCCTCACCCAAAATTTTAGCAATTGCTTCCAGACCAAATTTGGTCTTAATGCTGGTATAGAGGGCCTTAACGTCCACTGTAGCCCAGTAAAAATTATCCTCCCACTTTAGGTTGCGCACTAGGTCACAATATTGGTTGGTATTGCTGATATGAGAACCCACATTTTTAAGTTCTTTTTTCAAAATATTATCCAAGAATATTCCCACATGTTCCAAAAAACCCCCACAACAGGACACAATTGGACGACCCGGTGGGTCCTGTAAGTTTTTATGTAATTTTGGAAGAGTATAAAATGTAGGGTCCCTAGGATCAGCTATATATATAAATTTTTCACATCCTTTCTGCTGAGAAAACCAAGCCTTTCACCCCTCTCTAACAGGTCTAACAATTCCGAGTTAAATTGAGCAACAGGATTAGCGGATAACTCCGCATAAACATTCTCATTGCACAAAAGATCAAAATTAATTTTTAAAAAATGACATTTGTCCATTATGACCCAGTTGCCACCCTTGTCCGCAATGCAAAACTTAAATTCATCAGAAACTTCCTTCATCTGCTTTAAAGACAACCATTCCTGCTTTGTGAGGTTAAATTCAATAAATTGTTTCAAAAATAGCAGATATTCAGTTTCAACTTTTTTGCATAAAACATTCTCAAAAGCCCTTAATACAACTGAGCTTTTGGGAGGGCAAAAAGAGCTATGTGTAGGCAAGTGAGGCATAGGTAGTTTACCATAACCTGTGAAGAAACGTTCATTGCACTCAGAAATTATGTCACAAACAGAACTGACTTCCTCAATATGTGATTCAAAACAAGCACTAGTCTCATCCTGATATTCGTATATAGAGAGATCCATTAAAGGATCCTCTGTAATTAAAGAATACTCAGTGCTAACTGAATTGTTGATATCAATGTCACTGTCATCTAAAACATTTGTATTATTGGCATTATTAACATTCAACACAGAATTGGAATTTAAATTTGACACACTATCAAAAGCGCTTTTTGACTCAAAAAATACCCTTAAATAGAGTTTCCGACAAAAACGCTTAACATCTAATAGCAAATCTGAAAGAGCAGGCACTCTAGTTGGTACAAATTTACTGCCCTTTTCCAGTACCTTTTGCATGTCAGAGGTGATAATTAACTTACTTAAATTAACAATCTGTGTATAATTACCAAAGCTATGAGTCCCAGGAACAATGTTAAGTCCACACACAGAAGTACAGTTCAAACCCAGCAGAGGAACTCCACTAGTATCTTCGGTTCCGACCCTTTTGTCGCGACTTCCGTTTGGCCCCCTGTCGAAAGTTCCATCTTCCTTGATCTTCTGCGTCTGAAGCTGCGCTTACAACTTCAGTGCTATTGATACTTTCAAAGGAAACACTTTTCTTGCTTGTAGCTGTATCTGAAGATGAGACTGACGAGTCTCGACCACTACGTGAGCCACGCGAACCACGTGAACTTCCTTCACCTCCCTTCATCTGGGAGGTACCATTCTTGGCTTTACGTTGCCAGGAGTAAATGAGATTTTTACTAAAGTCATTCACATCTCTGCTTAATTTCTTTTTCTTTCTTGCAATTACTTCACATTCTATTTTGGAAACTTCTTCATTAATACCTTTAATCGCTGGTAGAAATGTTGTATCTGAGTATTCAGCAGCTAATGCGGCCTCCCCTTCAGCTATTTGGGTTTGGATTATACCCAAACTTCTCCGGTTACGATTGATAAGAATCTTTAACCAATTTAGAGAACACTGTAGTGAAGCCGCTTTCCACTCCTCCAAAAAAACGCTTTCATCCTCAGCAAATTTAAAGGCAGGTAGCTTGTCAATTCTCAAGCCCCTGGGTGTTATAGAAAGTTCTACATATTTCTCCAATAGGCGCAGATCATAGAATAAAGAAGTCTCTTTTATTCTTAACTTTTTCAAGTCATCGAACTTCTTATCAAGAGAAACATTACCAGATACAGTCCATGGGTCGAATTGTGCTAACTTGCTATCCCTTTCTTTTGCTAAGTTAGCAAACAAAAAACCGCTTCCATTCAAATCTGACATGACAGGAAGAAAACCCCACAGTCTCTGGAACACGATAAAGCCAACCAAACAGCCAAACAATGAACGAATGTAGACAAACCAACACAGAGACTGGAGATGCTGCAACACTTTATTCTGGTACCTCGGCTGAATGCCTTCAAAGGAATAAATGCAATAATGCTTGTTGCACCTTATATACTTTAAGATATCAATTAATATAATTGACAAACACCTTAATTGACCCAAAGAATTTAAAGAGACATAAGCTAAAGCATGTGTATATATGAAAACACATGCTGTGAAAAAATGCAAATTGTGTGCAAAACACTATACATAAATACATAAATAGCAAATTCAAATGTACAACATCTAATACTGCGTCTAATAATACACCCAAAAAAATTTTGAATAGATAATATAAAATTATATTGTGAGATTGACTTCTAAATTCATGCCCCTAGGTTTTAAAGTGCTGAATTTCAAAATGAATCTGCTTTCCAACTTTAACAAATTCTGTAGAAAATTTCCACCGTAGTGAAATTCTGGCTTGGCTAGAGCACAAAAGAATAATGAATCAGAACTACCATTGTGGACTAGATTAAAGTGTTGAGAAACTGGGCTATCATTTCTAACATTTCGAATATCCCCTAAATGTTCTAAAATACGAATTTTTAACTGCCGTTTGGTCTGACCAATGTAAAATTTAGATGGAACACAATCACATCCAATCAAATACACAACCCCGCATGATTTACAATTAAAAAAATTGTGCGCAGTGTATTTGACCCCATTAATGAGACTGTCTGTTAAATTCTTTACTTTTGAACATACCTTACATGTTCCACATCTGAACATGCCAAACGGTAAATTGTTAATGCTGCCAGATCTGCCACAAATTCTGACTTTATATTTCAAAATTTCTTTAAGATTGGCATATCTACCATAAGAAAAAGAAACATGATCCGGAAACATGTGACCAATCTCCTCATTGTTACAAACAATGGGCCACAAGAACTCAACAATATTCTTCAGCCTCACAGAGAAAGGGGAAAATTTAGTGACAAAGAACAATCTATCTATGTCTGCAGAAGCAATCTCCTCATCTCTAGATTTAGCAACATAAACTTTACCAAAATTGTTGCCTTTTCTGTTTAAATTAAGTAATCTATCTAAGCTCTTGCTGATTAAACTTTCAGAGTATCCCCTCACATACAACCTTTTTCTTACGTTTTCAAATTCCACATTCCAAATGCTCCTCTCAGAAGTATGTTCACTAATACGTTAGAATTCCCCGAAGGGGAGTGCTTCAATTAAATGAACCGGATGTGCACTGGTAGCATGTAGGAAATGTCTCTTTAAATTCTTTGGGTCAATTAAGGTGTTTGTCAATTATATTAATTGATATCTTAAAGTATATAAGGTGCAACAAGCATTATTGCATTTATTCCTTTGAAGGCATTCAGCCGAGGTACCAGAATAAAGTGTTGCAGCTTCTCCAGTCTCTGTGTTGGTTTGTCTGCAAGGAGATTCCTACAGGCCCTGGGTAACATGGCATCCTGCATTCTCCTGGTTCCATTAGCAAGACTACACATGCGAAAGCTTCAATGGTACCTAAAAAGCATTTGGTCTCAGCACAGCAACAACTTGGAGACAACCATACCGCTCATTCCATGCCTACAAAAGGAATTCCTATGGTGGGCCTCGGTGAGCCAGGCAAACACAGGTATGCCATTCAAAAAACCACAGATAACACAGACGCCTCAGACCTTGGATGGGGGGTGCACATGGAAGGCAGGTGTATACAAGGACAATGGTCTCCAAAGGAAACACATCTGCATATAAACCAAAAGGAAATGCTGGCAGTAATGCATGCCATCGAGGCCTTTCAACACCAACTTCAGCAAGGCCATTTACTGATACGGACAGACAACACCACTGTGATGTGGTATATAAACAAGCAAGGGGGCACCCACTTACCCCCTTTGCAGACTGACATTGCATCTTTGGGAAAAATCACTGAGCCTAAACATCCAGTTACAATCCCAGTTTGTTCCAGGCAAAGACAATGTGTTGGCGGACAGCCTAAGCAGGAATTTCACAGATCCACATGAGTGGAGGTTACATCCGAAGATCTTCACACAACTCACTTCGACATGGGGCAGGCCAGAAGTAGACCTATTTGCCTCTCACCTCAACCATCATCTACAAAAATTCTGCACAAGGGCATACCATCCAAAAGCTTGGAAAATAGATGCTCTCTCATTCAATTGGAACTTCCTAACAATCTATGCATTCCCACCTCTGCCACTGATGACCTCAGTATTACTAAAGATCAAGGCAGAGAGACCCAAGGGAATCATAATAGCTCCGGACTAGCCAAAACAACACTGGTACCCACTACTACGGAGCATATGTCACACCAGGAAGTGGGCCCTTCCCCAATGGCCTCTACTTTTGACTCAACACAATTTCAAAACAGTGCATCCAAACTTTCAGACACTGCAGCTAACAGCCTGGGAGATCCCATAAATAACCTCAACCTATCTCTCTCCAAGGAAGTTCAGCGGATACTAACAGAGGCTCGAAGACCATCCACCAGAAAGCTTTACTTAGCAAAATGGAAGAGATTCAGCATTTGGAATACCAGCAAGGGACATGATGCATCATTGTTGAACATCCCACTCATCTTGGAATATTTGGCAGATATGCTAAAGAACGGCCTCTCCTATTCTTCCATAAAGATACATGCATCAGCTATTTCAGCTAGATATAACACTGATCCTCCTGTCTTTTCACACCCTTTGCTAAGGCAATTCCTCAGGGAATCAAGAACATTAAGCCACCAAGAAAGGCCCCAGTGCCAGCCTGGGACCTCAGTTTTGTCCTAGAAAAACTGACTCTACCTCCATTTGAGCCAGCAGCTTCAGTTGACTTGCAATTTCTCTCATGGAAGACAGCTTTCCTGTTGGCAATTACCTCAGCAAGAAGGGTTTCGAACTACAGGCCCTAATGGCAATACCACCGTTCATAATTTATCACAGAGACAGGGTTTCATTAAGGACCAACCCTACTTTTATGCCAAAGGTGGTATCTAGGGTTTCTTTAAATCAAGCTATTCATCTGCCTGCTTTCTTCCCCAATCCTGAGAATAAGGGGAAAGACTGTTACATACCTTGGACATTCACAGACAACTTCGATACTACCTGGACAGAACCAAGGCCAGTAGGAAGTCTGAACAACTTTTGTAGCTTACGCCCCTGCAGTCCAAGGAAAAGCAATTTCAAAACAGACCATTTCAAAATGGATTGGACATTGCATCAGATTCTGTTATTCCTTTCATGGAAAGACTGTTCCAGCCAATGTCAGACCACATTCCACCAGAGCTACAGCCACCTCTACAGCATTCTTAAGAGGGGTGCCTACTAAGGACATTCTAGAAGCTGCTACATGGAGCTCCATGCATACATTCTCCAAACACTACAATCTCCTCTATACTCCACATCCAGAGCAGGCTTTGCTTCGGCAGTCCTGCAGGGTTTGATTGCCACACCATCTTTTTCCCAGAGCATTCCTCCTCCCCCAGCTAAGCTATGGTATTCTACCCATATGTTATGACTGCAGTTGCATTCTTGAAGGACATAGTACAGTTTTGTACCTACCATAAATGTAGATGTCCGATAGATATGCAACTGCAGTCGGATTTTCCCTCCCTCCATACCCTTCTATGCCTAGGGTCCACTCCTATCCCTGTTTCTCTTAGCTGGGGATATCTGTTATGGTGTATTTGTTTTATTGCTCATTTATTTGTCTGGAATCCTGTTTTTGTCTTCCAATTTGATTACAGCCTTCCTTGGAGGGCACCTGGCATCTGGGGCAAGAAACACTGAAGAAAATGGCGTCGGCTGATGCTTATGTACTCCAGCCGCTCGTCGGAGAGAAATGCGACATCAGCCGACGTCGGACCCAGACTTTGGAATCCGGCCGACCGAGGGCTGCCTGAGGCAGGACAACCCATATGTTATGACTTCAGTTGCATATCTATCGGACATCTACATTTATGGTAGGTACAAAACTGTACTGTTTTGGGGCCGGAACGCATGATATGAGGTAAAACCTGATAGTGCCGGGGTGCTCTCAGGAGCCTTGAACCAGGTTTCAGTCACAGCACAGACATCGATGTTCTCCATACTGAGAAGGGCCTCGAGTGCGTGCATTTTGAGATTTAGACTTCTGGCATTGAGCAGCATTACCCTTAGTTTCTTCCCATTTTTGTTTTCTAGGGTGGTAGGTTTAGAATTTGAGCCTTGCCTATAAAAGGCACTATGGGGGTGGCAAGAGCCTTAGCCAATATCCGGAATCCCAGGGGTGACAGGTGCAAGCTGTCCCTTGCGAAGCAGCGTGGCTTGTCAAGCATATCCCAGGCAGACAGACACTGGATCCCCTTTGAATGACACCAGACATTAAGCCAATTGTTAAAGCTGATCATCTTGTCTCTATGTTGTGGCATCATTCTTGGTGAAGGAAGGATACTGCTCAGGGTCAGGGTCATACCTGCCTGGGCTACATAATCAGAGAGCTCCTCTATGTCTCTTTTCATGTAGTCCAGGGAGGTACGTCTCAGGCCATTCACACCAGCATGGACAATGACTGTGTCATATTTGTACTTGCTGTGGAGTGACCCGAGAGCTTGTGTTATGAGGCGGATTCTAGCGCCCGATAGGCAGTTGTGTACACTTACCATAAATGTAGATGTTCGAGTGTATTCACTGTTGCAGTCCTGGTTACCCACCTTCCAGCCCCCTGGTTTTTCTCTTGCTATACCTCTCCTTTCTTTACTATGCTTAAAAGCCTTTTTGGTGTATTTGCATTTGTTTGGAAGTATATTTTTTGTGTTTTAAATTATATATTGCTCCCCATTTGGGGGCACCTGACATCTGGGGCAAGAAAAACTGATGTAATGGTGTCTGCTGCATTTTTTATACCCCTGACGACCTAACGTCATGGAAGAAGGGACAGTAACCGACGCAGGACCCAAGACTTTGTTAATCAGGCCTACTGAGGGCAACCTGCCAGCAGATTACCCAAATGTAATGACTGCAACAGTGAATACACTCGAGCATCTACATTTATGGTAATTGTACACAACTGTACTTTACAACCTTTTCTATAAATAATAGGTGTTTCACCAATGCCATTAATTATATTTGGGTGTTCATGTAGCACTTTCCAATTCTTATTCAAAATCCACTTTGTTACCACTAGCTTCTTTAAAAGTTGTACTAAAGGCATTATATCTTTTATTATTGCTATAATTACCATTAGTGAGTTCCTTGTCAAAATAGGTTGATAAAACCCACTATTTCTCTTAGATGTAACTTCTAGAGTTATTTCATTTAGTAATCCTAATGGATAACCTCTCCAGGTTAACATCCCTGTTAAGGTGTCTACCTCCTTATGATAATCTTCATCTAAGGTGTTCATTCTGGCCGCCCTTACCAATTGGCCCTTTGCCACTGCCCTTTTTTGTTTAAAGGTGTGGCAGCTAGGAAAATGAAGTAACATGTTGGAATAGGTTGGTTTTCTATATATACTAGCCACATATTCCTCCACGTCATAGTTTTCCTGAGCGTTTGTCTGTTTGTTTCTTTCGGCTTTTCCCGGTTAGGGGTCGCCACAGCGGAACTCCGGTCCGCTAATGATTGGCAGTAGATTTTGACGTACTGGCTTGCCGGGCCTAACACACTACCTTCAACGAAGGAACACCCATAACATCCAGAAATGGCATCTCATTTTTATCATATTGACATGTGAACTTAAGGAACTGTGTGCTTTCATTGATGTATTGTAAAAAGTTTTTTTAGTGTAATCTCATCATTTCCCCATATGAGGAAAATGTCGTCCAAATACCGTAAATAAAATTTAATATTGTCTACATGAACACTCTTATGCACAAACCTCCGTTCCCATTCCAGCATGACTTCATTTGCCAAAAAGGATCCCACCGGGGAGCCCATGGCAACTCCTCCTTTTTATTTGTAAATTTCTTCCTCAAAATATATGTAATTGTTGGTGAGAACTATTTCTAAAAGTTCTCTAACATTATTTGCTATTGTTTGGTCCAAACTTTTGTTCTCCAAGTACTCCCTAGTCCATTCTAAGGCTATATAGTGTGGAATGATGGTGTATAAGTCCTTTACATCAGTTGTAGTCTTGTATTCCTTCTCAAATCTAATAGTGTTCATTTTTGACAAAAAATCCCAAGAATCGCTACATAAGTGCTGTTCTTGTGCTAAATAATGTTTACACTTTGTCAATATACTGAGCTCATGGAACCGTAATGGAGCCCCTACCATCCACTATCATAGGTTCATAATAGGCTATCTGCCCTGGGGCATTTTTAAGCCTAGGCCGAGTGTGTTTGGCTTTCGCCACCCTTTAATTTGAGTTTGCTGTGCCCTTTTTAAGGTTAGTTTACTGTACCTCTGTCTAGTAGTGACACAGAAGTAATTCCCAGGGTAAACCTATGATCTCCCATCCACTCATCAAGATTCCTCTTGAAGAGAGCCAGTTAGGAGCTCTGCCTAACATGCACTGGGATTTTATTCCAGAGCGAAGGGAGCCTCTGGGTTATGAATCTGTCCCTCCAGCATGTTCTATTTATTTCTGTGCTGAGGTTCAAGTCCCTCGAGCGCATGGTTCTAAGGGATTTAGATTTTCTGAGGTGGAGCATGTCCATTAATTCTGGGCTGGACATAGCTTTGTATGTCAGGCATAGATCGCCTCGAAGTAGGCGGTATGCAACTGAGTAGAGCTGGAGTTTTTTAACCGGGCAGCATATGGGATTTATTTGAGTCCCTTGATCCTCTTTGTGAGGTACTTTTGGGGTCTTTCTAGTTGCTGCAGGTGTCAGGTAAGGTACATCCCAAAAGGGGCATTGTATTCTATGATGGGCCTGATGAGAGATGAATAAAGGGGCACTATTACCTCACTTGATCTGGATGTGAATCCTTTCGTAATAAGGTGGGCTATGTAGAAGGTCTTTCTAACCACTTTGGCAATGTGGTTGTCAAAGGAGAGATTGCTATCAACTTGGGTCCCCAGATCTCTAATTACTTCTTCCGTACTTAATGGGTTACCACCTATGTGGTAATTTGTGGACACTTTGTTTTTGCCAAAGGGTATGACTATGCACTTTTTGGCATTTAACTTTAGGCCATGGCTCTGGCACCAGTTATCCGTCTCCGTGAGACCTTTTTGGAGGATGTTGGTGTCAGCTGGAGAGTCAATTATGGCACCCAGTTCGCAGTCATCTGTGAACTTGGTCAGCCATAGTCCTCCCTTGTTGGCCTGTAGCTCAGAGAAGTATATGCCAAACAAGAGAGGTCCCAGGACAGAGCCTTGTGGGACACCACTTGTAACCAGTTTCGAGTCTGACATGGCTCTGGCAACTCTGACTCTCTGGGTTCTGTCTTTGAGCCAGTTAGCAACCCATCTTGTGACATAGGGGTTTATATTTAAGCTGGATAGCTTATTTATGATGCCTGAGTGGTGTATTGTGTCAAATGCCTTTGCAAGGTCCAGATAGGCTTTGTGGACTACCTTCCCTTCATCTATGGCCTTGGTAACTGTTTCGAAAAAGTCGACCAGGTTCAAGAGGCAGGATCTGCCCTTGACAAAGCCAAATTGGGTAGGATCCCAGTGTCTGTAGGTCCCCAATGTCTTTGTTTATGAGTTCCATGATGATCCTCTCCATGGCCTTGCAGATAAGGCTAGTCAGGCTTATGGGGCGATCGTTACCAGGGTCCGTTGAGGCACCACCTTTGTGGAGTGGGACCACTGTTGCTGTACGCCATTCTTTGGGTACATATCCTGTAGTGAGGCTGAGATTGTACAGCAGTTTTACGTGAGGGTTTAGTTCTTCTTGGAGTTCATGTAGGATGCAACCTGGGACACCGTCTGATCCCATTGAAGCAGTGTTTTTTGCTTTGGAGAGGGTGGCTTTCACCTGAGCATCTGAGATGTTAGGGAGGCTGCACTCTGCTGGGATAGATATTTGCTCTTTTGGGGAGGGAAGGGGGGAGTTTGCACTGAACCTGTCTGCCAGGATGTTGGCAATGTCTGTGGGTTCAGTGTATTTTTTGTCATTTAGAATCAACTCTGAGCATATCTGGGAGTTGCATCCCAGGTTCCTAACATAGCTAAAGAAAGCCTTGTGATTGTCTTTAGTGTCCTGTGCAATTTTTCTCTTGAAGCTGGCCTTGGAGGATTTTATGAGGGATCGTAATTTTTTGCTAGTACTGATCAGAGATGCCTTCCCTTTTAGGGATTTTGCTCTGTCATGTAGTAGCTTCCTCCTTCTGTTGTACAACTTATTTATGGCTGGGGTCCACCAGACTGGACGCCTGCCTTTGGATGATTGGGTCTTGGTTTTGTTTGGGATAGCATGATCCATGCATTCTTGGAGGTGTCCATAGAATGCGTTTATATAGGATTCTGTGGTTTGGGCTGTAGTTTCCACTGGCCCGGGGGCCTTGAAGAATTCCACCTCGATTTTGAGGAGTGTGAAGTTCGCTTTTGAGAAGTTTTTCACTGTGGCTTTCTGGGCTGGGGGTGGGGTTGGGTTTTGGATATCCAGTGAAATTAATTTATGGTCTGATCTTACCAATGAGGGGTATACTTCTAGTGTGGAGCATAGGGTCCCCATGTTGGTGATGATCAGGTCAAGTATGTTTTCCCCTCTTGTGGGCATTGTGACTAGTTGTTCCATGGCATTTGAGTTTATAAATTCCAGGAACCTTTGGGCTAGGGTGTTGGGGCTTGAGTAATGCTCCCAGTCTATGTTTGGGTAGTTGAAGTCACCCAATATAATGGTGTTTGGAGAGATCTTCATGTTCTCCAATGTTTTCAAGAAGGCCGAGTGGGATTCCTGATTTTGAGACGGTGGTCTGTAGCATGCTATAAACTGAAAGGCAGTTTTGTCCACTGTTAGTTTCACATGGATGGTTTCTGATACTTCGTGCAACGCCACTAACCTGGAGGTGTGGGTATCCTTGATGAATATGGATACTCCCCCTCCTTTTGTGGTTCGGTCCGAGTTTTGGGGCCGAAAAGCATGATATGAGGTATAACCTGGTAGTGTTGGGGTGCTCTCTGGAGACTTGAACCAGGTTTCTGTCACTGCACAGATATCGATGTTCTCCATACTGAGGAGAGCTTCGAGTGCGTGCATTTTGAGGTTTAGACTTCTGGCGTTTAGCAGCATTACCCTTAGTTCCTTGTTCTTTGTGTTTTCTATGGAGGTGGGTTTGTCTTTTGAGCCTTGCATAAAAAGGCACTATGGGGGTGGCAAGAGCCTTTGCCAGTATCCGAAAGCCCAGGGGTGACAGGTGCAAGCTGTCCCTAACGAATCAACGTGGCTTGTCGAGCATGTCATCCCAGGCTGACAGGCACTGGATCCCCTTTGAATGACACCAAAATTTTAGCCAATTGTTAAAATCGATCATTTTGTCTTTATACTGTGGCATCATTCTAGGTGAGGGTAAGATGCTGCTCAAGGTCAGGGTCATACCGGCCTGGGCTACATGATTGGAGAGCTCATGAAGTCGAGGGAGGTACGTCTCAGGTCATTCACACCAGCATGTACTATGACAGAGTCATATTTGTACTTGCTTTGGAGTGACCTGAGTGCTTGCGTTATGTGGCGGATCCTAGCGCCTGACAGCCTAGTGAGCGGGACGTCAGTGTGTCTGACTATAGAATCACCTATTACAAGTGTATCAGGTGTGTTTTTCAGCCTTAAGGGCTGTGACTGTTTGGCACACTGACTTTGTGAGCTATGTGTTGCACATGTTTTGCTGTGGGGTAGCGTTTGATTGGATGTCTGCTTTGGAGGTCTCTGCTGCTTAGGCAGATTTTTATTTAGAGCATCCGAGTATGTTTTGGTGTGTTTATGTGTTTGGTTTGCTGTTGTGGTAGGACTATGTGAGACTGGATTAGTGTTGTGTGAGGTTACCTTCTCCTTCTGACTGGTTACACCAGATGTCCTTCAAGGATGCATCTGCAGTCCTAACAAATGGGTTGTCCTGGCCTCAGGCAGCCCTTCGGTCGGCCGGATTCCAAAGTCTGGGTCTGGCCTCGGATGATGTCGCACTTCACCCGACGTCATAGCTGCAGTTCAGCGGGTATAAAGGCATCAGCCGACGCCATTTTCCTCAGTCTTTCTTGCCGCGTGCGCCGAAGCAGAAGCTGTTCAAGTGCGGTCAGTCAGAACCAGAGATTGCTACTACCAAGACTTCTAAAAGCTAAGTACCCGTTGGGGACTCTTTCTTGCCTCAGCCGATGTCAGAAAAAGTGAATAACTGTTTAACTTGTGGAAACAAATACCTCATAAAGATTTCCACTCTTACTGCCTACCTTGTTTAGGCCCAGACCACACGTAGCAGCTTATCTAGCCTGTGCTTCCTTCAACCGAACTCTTAGGCGTCGGTGAGTTTGCAGAGGAGTTTTTCGCTCGCTTTTGCTTATATCATACCGTCGGAGACTCCGACTTCACATTTAGCTAAAAAGCGTAAGGAAAAGGACCGACACTCGCGGTCTGCGGTTTCGGCCGAAACCGCGGTTAAGCCTGAGAGAGCTCAGCCTCCAGTTTGGCTATATGGTTGCATCTCTCGCATATGTTTGAACCTGTTTGGAGGAGGAGAGGGTTGTCCGTGTACATGAGGCAGTTGTAACATTGCCTCAAGATTCCCAGATTCACCAGCTGAACTGGAGAGGAGACCATTAACTTGACCTTTGGACATGCTAGAGTATTAAAGGGAACTCTTTTATCACTTAATTAAAAAGGACCAATAGCGGACAAGGTAATTGTGGAGAGTGTATGAGGATGTAGTGCTTTTAGTTTATTAGTGCAAGATTGTAAGATTGCAAGTTTGGGCAAGTGCCGGTCTCATAGGTGGATTGTTAACTGACTTGTGCATTTTGGGCACTCCAAAAATTGTAGGGATTCTGGGTGATTTCACACTTAAGTATTTAAATTCATCCATGTCTATCCTTCTCTCTATAAACATGTTTCTAATTTGATTTGTTGATCTCAAGTATGCGCTATTTAGTTCTGATCTGCTACTTCTTTCATGTGTTTCTGCTTGTAACATGACATATTGTTGTTATATGTTTCTTGCTTCATGATTACAATGCCCCCTCCGTTATCGGGTTTCATTACCCGTAATTCATTAAAATGTATGAAATCCATGATTTCTTTTCCTATGTAGTTACTGTTATTTTTCTTTTTTTATTACTCCCATAATGTGCCCTTAAATCAGTTTCACACATTTTTTCAAATATATTTAGGGTGGGATGCATTATTGGATTATATAAGCTACTTGTTCTTAATATTTCTATAATACTGTTACTATTGTCCTGTTTAAATAGCAGTTGGAAATTCATTCTACGTATATATAATTTTAAATCAGTTAATACATTGGTGAAGTTGATTTCATTTTTGGGTACAAAATTCATACCTTTAGCAAAATAGCCATATCAGTCCATATAAGATGTTCTGTGTAATTGTATAATTTAAAGTCCTTCTCCTAATTTGTATGTAGCCACTGGACCTTCCCTCCTGGACAGTTCTAGATGATTTCCTGGTTCAACTTCTATCCCTTGAGTTGTTGTATTCTCATCTCCATACTTGTTCATGTTTTCCTCCCCCAATATGGTGGTGCATTGCTTGGTACTAAGTGTTCCCTTTGCCCTGAAATAGGCCCTTCACATAGATGTCCTTCAAGGATGCATCTGCAGTCCTTACAAATGGGTTGTCCTGTCGTCAGGCAGCCCCTCGGTCGGCCGGATTCCAAAGTCTGGGTCCGGCTTCGGCTGGTGTCGCACTTCACCCGACGTCATAGCTGCAGTTCTTCAGGTATAAAGGCATCAGCCGACGCCATTTTCCTCCGTCTTTCTTGCCGCATGGCGCCCGAAGCAGAAGCTGTTCGCAAGTGCCGGTCGGTCAGAACCAGAGATTACTACTACCGAATACTACTTCGAAGACTTCTAAAAAGCTAAGTACCCCGTTGGGGACTCTTTCTTGCCTCAGCCGATGTCAGAAAAAGTGAATAACTGTTTAACTTGTGGGAAACAAATACCTCATAAAGATTTCCACTCTTACTGCTTACCTTGTTTAGGCCCAGACCACGACGTAGCAGCTTGCCTGTGCTTCTTTTAACCGACGGACGCTTAGACGTCGGTCGGAATTTGCTGAGCAGTTTTTCGGCTCTGATTTTGCTTATATTATGCCGTCGGATCCTCCGACTTCACAAATATCCAAAAAACGGAAGGAAAAGGACCGACACTCGCGGTCCGCGGTTTCGGCCGAAACCGCGGTTAAGCAAACCGCGAGTGTCTCGGTTTCGGCCGAAACCGAGCAAGCGGTTCTTTCTTCAGCCGAAAACATGCCTTCTACCGAGGCCTCTTCTAACCTGGTAGAATCGGCTTCTGAAATCCAACCTGCAGTGCCGGTTTCTCAGGAATTATCTGACACTATTCCCTTGGGTATTTCAACCCCTGCACGTGGAGCTGCTAGGCCTCCTGCAGCCATGTCCATTAAGGCTTTTACCAGGGCTAAAGCAGCTAAAGCTACTAAGACTGTGCCTGTTAAGACCCCCCCTCACAGGCCCAGCTCCAGTTCCCAAATGCTTTCTCTGGCAGAGGATCTCATTTCTTTAATCAGGGGATCCCGACCTCATCCAGACAGGGCCTCTCAACCTCCTCCAGAGAAGAGACCTAGAGCAGAGCCCCCTGAGCCAGTGTCCACAGATGATTCTTCTGATGATTCAGACAATACAGACCCTCCAGAGGCTCCTTATTCCCCTTACGAAGACTCTGATGCTGAAGAGTCCATGCCTGCTGCCTCTCCACCTGAGGAATTTTCCTTTGGGGAAACCTTGCATGCTATGAGGGAACAATTTCAGTGGCAGGGCCAAGATTTCTCAGACTCCAGGAAAAGGCTTAGAACCTTTTTGCATTTACCACAACATAGGCCTTTAGCTATACCTCCAGTTCTTTCTGTTGTAGATGATGCATTTAATGATGCTTGTACTGCTCCTGATTCATTACCTCCGGCCCCTGCTAAGCCCGATAGGTTCTACAGGGTCCCGGACACACATCACCATTTATACAAGGCTCCTTTTACAGATCCAGAGACTATCTCCCAGGGGCCTAAGGCTGTAGCATCTACCTCTGCTAAAAATCCCCTCCCCTCTGAAAGGGAATCTAGGTCCTTAGAGAGATGGGGTAAAAAAGTTTACACCTCTGCTACTCTGTCAGCTAGGGCCTTGAACTGTCAATTCCATATGATCCAATATCAAGAGTTTATGCTAGATCAGTTAACTAAGAAACTGTCCTCTGATGAACCTTTAGATAAGAAATATGTTCAGGAAATGGTACATAACATTCAACAAGTTAGTAACCATTCTTTAAAATGCGGCTATGATGCACTGGAGGCTTCCTTTAGATCAGCCATGACTGGCACAGTTATCAGAAGGCATGCATGGTTGAAAGAGAAGGCCTTGCCGGACCATGTCAAATCAAAACTATTAGATGCTCCCATGGACAAGGTCAATTTATTTGGTTCTCCTGCACAGCAGGTACTGAAGAAAATGGAAGAGAAGGCAAAATCTGTACAAACAGTGAAAGACTTCTTACAGGTCCAACCTCCAAGGTTTAGCAGGAATTGGCCATCCAAAAATTGGTCCTTTCCAGACTCCTCTAAAACACAGAGAGGCAGGAATAGGTGTTCAAGAGGCAGAAACCAATCCAGGGGTGCCTACAGGGGACGACAGTGGCAGGACAACAACCAGCGAGGCACAGACACAGCCACCACCACTGCAGCAGGACAATCACAGTGACTTGACTCTGGCACCGCCTACCAGGGAACAACTAGAAGCACCCTTAGGCGGAAAGCTAGCCTTATTTTCAAAGAACTGGCATTACATCACAAGGGACAAGTGGATTTTGCAAACTATAGACCAAGGTTACAGGTTTCATTTCCATACTCTACCAGGAAAAAGAGGAATGCCAAACCTACCACCAAATCAAAAGGCAGAAGCTCTAAATCAAATAGCTCAATTACTGAGGATGAAAGCTGTGGAAAAGGTACCATATATGGAACAAGGAAAGGGATTTTACTCCAGACTCTTCCTGGTACCAAGAAAAGAGAAAAAATGGAGGCCTATTCTCGACCTGTCCGCTTTAAACTCATTCCTCATTGTTCCAAAATTCAAAATGCTGACCCTACAGCAGCTTCTTCCCATGCTGGGCAAGGAGTCTTGGCTGGTTACTCTAGATCTCAAGGAGGCATACCTGCACGTCCCCATACGACCAAATTGCAGAAGATACCTCAGATTTCTTGCAGGATCAGAGCATTATCAATTCTCAGCATTGCCCTTTGGCTTATCTACTGTGCCCAGAGTGTTCACGAAATGCCTGGCATCAGTAATTGCTCATTGCAGACTTCAGGGAATCCAGATTTATCCCTACCTGGACGACTGCCTGATACATGCGGACAACAAAAACAAGCTAACAGAAGACTTAGAAAGAGTCATTTACTTGCTACAAGCCCTGGGATATACAGTCAATATAAAAAAGTCAAGGCTGATACCATCCCAAACAATGACCTTTTTGGGTGCAGAGCTGGACACATCAAAGCAGATGGCATTCCTCACTGTGGAAAAGCAAGAACAACTTCCTCTTTACTTCTTGGCATTAACAAAGCAGAACCATCTAACAGCAAGAAAAGTACTGCAAGCCCTGGGCTTCATGGCATCCTGCATAATACTGGTCCCTCATGCCAGATTGCATATGAGAAAGCTACAGTGGTACCTGAAGAATTTATGGTCTCAACACAAACACAGCCTAGAAACCAAAATTCCACTAATCCCATGCCTGAAACAAGAGTTCATACGGTGGGCTCAGGCCTGTCAATCAAACATAGGATTGCCCTTCTACAGCATTCAACCAAGTCAAACCATCACAGACGCCTCAGACCTCGGTTGGGGGCCCACATGCTGGACAAGTGCATACAAGGCTTATGGACTCAAGACCAGCTGCACCTGCACATAAATCTAAAGGAAATGCTGGCAGTAAAATTGGCAATCCAGACATTCAGACCATTTCTCCGAGAAGGGCAGTTGATGATAAGGACAGACAACACCACAGTTATGTGGTACATCAACAAACAGGGAGGCACACATTCATACCCCTATGCCGGATGGCACTGGACCTATGGGATGTGGCTCTGAGCTACAACATCCAGTTACAAGCAATTTTGTACCGGAAAACAAAACATTCTAGCAGATATATTAAGCAGAGCTACCACGGATGCCCACGAATGGATGCTGCATCCGGACATATTCAAAGCCATCACAAGAAAATGGGGACCCCCAGAAATAGACTTATTTGCATCCCCACGCAATCACCAGCTAAAGAAATTCTGCACAAGGACGTACCACCCACTTGCTTGGAAGGTGGACTCCCTATCCTTCAGTTAGAAAAACCTGACAGCATATGCATTCCCACCACTTCCTTTGATGCACAAGGTGCTATTGAAGATCAAAGAGGACCGTCCAAGGATCATTCTGATAGCTCCAGACTGGCCAAGGCAACATTGGTACCCATTACTAAGGAGCATGTCTCGGGAACAAATAGGGACACTACCCCTAGTTCCACTGCTGTTAACACAGAACAATTACAACATCCTGCATCCCAACCTGAAAACTCTGCAGCTGACTGCCTGGAACATTACATAAGATCAATTAACCCAAATTTATCCTAAAGGGTTAAAGACATTATCCTTGAGGCTCGCAGACCCTCTACTAGGAAAAATTATGCAGCAAAATGGAAAAGATATCTCATTTGGAGTACTGCAAAGGGAGAAGATGTGTCAAGGGTAAACATGGCCAACATCCCGGAATACTTGGCAGAGCTCTTCCACTCAGGCCTGTCCTATTCCTCCATCAAGATACATGCATCGGCCATTTCAGCAGAATACAGCCTGGATCCTCCAGTCTTCTCACATCCTCTGCTCAGGCAGTTTCTGAGGGGAATCAAAAATGTAAAGCCTCCTAGGAAACCACCATTGCCAGCATGGGACTTGAACTTTGTGCTAGAAAAATTGACACTTCCCCCTTTCGAACCAGCAGCAACAGCAGAACTACAATACTTATCATGGAAGACTGCTTTCCTGCTGGCAATCACTTCAGCAAGAAGGGTTTCTGAGCTACAGGCATTAATGGCAGTGCAACCCTTCCTAATCTTTCATCAAGATAGAGTGTCCATGAGAACAAATCCGACATTTATGCCTAAGGTGGTATCCAGAGTGTCTTTAAATCAGGCTATCCACCTACCTACATTCTTCCCAAACCCACAGAACAGGGGAGAAAGACTGTTACATACCTTGGATGTGCATAGACAGTTACGCTACTACCTGGACAGGACCAAGGGCAATAGAAAAACTGACCAGCTACTGGTAGCATATGCAACAGGAAGGGAAGGGTAAGCAATTTCAAAACAAACAATCTCCAAGTGGATAGGAAATTGCATTAGATTTTGTTACTCCTACCATGGAAAGAAAACTCCAGAGAACATCAGGCCTCACTCTACAAGGGCTACAGCCACTACCACAGCTTTCTTACGAGGAGTGGCCACCAAGGACATTATAGAGGCTACAACTTGGACCTCCGTGCATACATTTGCCAAGCATTATAATTTACCTTTATATTCTAGATCCCGAGCAGGTTTTGCCACTGCTGTTCTGCAAGGGATCCTAACTACACCATAATCTGTCTCTTTTCCTCCTCCCCTAGTTTGGCTATGGTATTCTACCCATTTGTAAGGACTGCAGATGCATCCTTGAAGGACATAGTACAGTTTTGTACCTACCATAAATGTAGATGTCCGATAGGAATGCATCTGCAGTCAGGATTACCCACCTTCCCTCTGTGGTACTCCTAGGGTATTTGCCCATCTTATAGCTAGCTGGGGGGGGATCTTTCATGGTGTATTTGTTTGTATATATGTACATACATGCTTATTTTTGTGTTTGCTCTCTACTATTTGGAAACATTGGCATTTATCCAAATTTAGCCTTCCAAGAGGGCACCTGGCATCTGGGGCAAGAAACACTGAGGAAAATGGCGTCGGCTGATGCCTTTATACCCTAAGAACTGCAGCTATGACGTCGGGTGAAGTGCGACACCAGCCGAAGCCGGACCCAGACTTTGGAATCCGGCCGACCGAGGGGCTGCCTGACGACAGGACAACCCATTTGTAAGGACTGCAGATGCATTCCTATCGGACATCTACATTTATGGTAGGTACAAAACTGTACTTTCTTCCTGTTGTAATACACCCTTTGTTGGTTCTGTAGTCGTTCCGACCTCCTGGGTTGTGGAAAATCCTGCTGGTAATTGGGGTTATTAGGTGAAAAGTCATTGTTGTGCCATTGTCCGTCATTCATGTCACCCTCATGTTCCATATTAGTATGATTGTCAAGCGCTACCCCTGTTTCCTGGTTTCTGAATTGCTCATCAAACCCATTCCATGATTGTGAAACCAGTGGTGGAGGGTAGGCTTTGCCCATTTCATACTCCCTTGTGTCTCGTTCATGTTTTTCATTTTATATCCCTTGGTTTTTGCAATGCTCTGCTCTATACTGCAGAATACACGCCCATGCTACATTTTATAATCTTGGTATGACTGATCATTAACAATATTTTCATTTAATCTAGTTACCTCAGTGGTTAGTTTGTCAATGAACTTACTGTTATGGTGAGCAATAAGTTCCATAAATTCACACCTTTGCTTGTCAAAGAGGGCTACAAGGTCTTTATGTAGGGGTGAATTAATATCTGTCCCAGTGGGATACCCCCACTGCCTGAAGCCCTTCGGCTCTCTATTCGCTTTGATGTTTTCCACTAGATAAAAATTCTCAAGCTGCAGTTTTTTTAGTTTAAACAGTTTTTGGTCTAACAGTTCTAATTTTCGTGAAACATCTGTAGTTTCCATAGCATTGTTCTCATTGGTGAATCCAACACCTTTTTGGATCCATTCACTAATATTAGGAATGGTGTTCCATGCAGTTAATCCATTATTATTGTGTCCCATCAGTACACTGCTACCAAATCGACCCAAATTATTACTTACAATTGGTGTACTGGCTAGTTCATTGGTATCTTGCTGGTTCGCAGATGTATTGCCAACCTTTCTAGCCCCAGCAGGGTAACAGAGCTTGAAACGGGCATGTGTAGGGGTGTATTGTCTAAGCACTAAGATAACTGCTGCACTAATAATGTCAAATTGCTGACCGTTTGCTGCAGCACGGTGATTTCCGACCTCAGTGTACTCCCTCCTGAGTCAGGGAATAACGGCTGGGATAAACCGTCATTTCCATCTGCCATACCAAACGTTCCAAGAACGCAAACTGAAAATGCACGTTGCTGGAAATAAAACAGTTTAATTCCAAGCTGTAAAAAACACAGGTTTAACCCAAGAAATTCCATACAGTCCAATAAGGGTTTTTGTTTTAAACTTCATTAGATACAATATGTAACAAATCTGAAACCATTTAAATAAACTCAGTGGGTTATGTGACCTTTTCAAATTCTTAAAATTTTAAAGTGACATTCCCCCTATGTTACATATCCCTATAGAAAATACATATAACCATTAATTTACTAATTCAGTAATTCATGCTTCTTCTGCTGTTTTAAAATCAATTCATATAGCTGCAGAAATATCTTTCATACAATAACCAATAAAAATATTTTATTAATTCATCTCTCCCAGGCTTTATTGAAGGTGAGACCACTTTCCACCTGTGTCCCTAAGTCTCTCATCACACTTTCAGTGTTTAGTGTACTGCCACCTATGTGGTAATTCATGGGTACATGTTTTTTCCCAAAGGGGATAACTATACGTTTCTTGGCATTAAGCTTGAGCCCATGGCTCTGGCACCAAGCATCTGTTTCTGTAAGGCCCTTTTGTAGAATATCAACATCATTTGGGATTCAGTAATGGCTCCGTTTGCAGTCATCTGTGAACTTTGTTAGCCAGAGTCCTTTAGTGTTGGCCTGTACTTCAGAGAAGTAGATACCAAACAAGAGAACTAGGCATAGCTCCTCGTGGTCCCCTGCAGAGTTCCTAAGCCAGCAGAGAGCAGAAAAAGCAACTTTCTTGATCATAAGTATTTTTTAAACTTTTTAGTTTGCATTTTTTGATCTTTTGAGCTTTTCGACTACTGTTTGTGCCTATATTACTGTTTTATTACCTTATTTTCCTGTTTTTGTGAGCTTATATTGTTGATTGCACTTGTGGGCTAAAGTATTGCTTAAAAGTAACAAACAGGCTAATACACTCAAGTGTACCAGCCTTTGATAGCAATTTAGTCGAAAACAAAGCATTTACTGCATTTTTTTCTGTCTGTTTGCAAAAAAAAAAAAAAAAATATTTCTCCTTTCCTAAACTTTCCTAGCTAGTTGTTCCAGTGATCAGATTTTGCTGATCCCTGGGCTTTGTATTTGGTTTCTGTGTTCCTCCATTTTCTTGTGTGGCCAGAGGTAGTTTCTTTACTCACCAGTGGGAGTGGGGAGTACTGAGCTGCTTGTTTGTCCTCAGAGGAGTGGTTAGAAGCAGCAACTAGTAATTTGTCGGCCATTTTGGGTCATTTCCTGTTTTTTCCAGCCCCCTGCTATAAAGCCTTAGCGTATAGCTGGAGCTGCTACCGTTGCACACTAGGGCAGCGCCGGTTAATCAGATTTAAACTATTAGGGCTACCTAAAGTCCACTCTTCAAATTTTCCCTTAAAACTACCTTCCTCAAAGTATACTACTGTTCTATTTAGTGTATCCTACAACTATAAATTATCTCTACTTGACTCCCAAGTAGACTATTCTCTATCTGTATAGCGAAGCACTTGCTCTACAGTACTTATCACCTCGATACAGCACTCTTGTTATAGAAAGTACCCCAAAAAGCAAACCCCATTTCTCGGTCACCCACATCCCCAGAACCTTTTCTTAAGTTTTCTGTCTATTCCTTCTAGCATGTCGAGGGATCAGTTGCTAATGTCCTCTCCTGCTCAGCTGGTGAACCTGGGAATATTGAGGCAATGTTACAGTTGCCTCATGTACACTGAACAACCCTCTCCTCCTCCCACAAAACACAAATACATGCGAGATGCAACTATAATGGCCAAACTGGAGGCTGAGCTCTCTCAACATAGGACTGGCATGACCAGACAGGAGGAGAAGGTAACCACACACACTATAGACCCAGTCTCACATAATACCATCACAACCTCAAATCATACACATAAACACACAAAGACATACTCGGAGGCTCTGATCAAAAATCTACCAAAACAGCAGAGGCCACCAAAGCAGACACCCAAACAACTACCACCTCAGAACACAACACCTGCAACACATAGACCACACAGTCAGAGTGTCAAGCAGTCACAGCCCTTAAGGCCAAACACAATGCCAGACACACTAGTCATTGGTGACTCCATAGTCAGACACACTGACGTCCCGCTCACCAGACTGAGTAAGGAGAAGGTCACAGTAAGCTGCCTGTCGGGTGCTAGAATCCACCACATAACGCATGCACTCAGGTCTCTCAACAGCAGGTACAAATGCGACTCAATCATTGTCCACGCTGGTGTTAATGACCTGAGACGACCCATCTCCTTGGACTACATGAAAAGAGACATAGAGGAGCTCTCTGATTATGTAGCCCAAGCAGGTATGACCCTGACCTTGAGCAGTATCCTACCTTCACCAAGAATGATGCCACAATACAGAGATAAGATGATCAGCTTTAACAATTGCCTTAAACTCTGGTGTCATTCAAAGGGGATCCAATGTCTGTCTGCCTGGGATGACATGCTGGACAAGCCACGCTGCTCGCAAGGGACGGCTTGCACTTGTCACCCTGGGATTCGGATTTTGGCAAAGGCTCTTGCCACCCCATAGTGCCTTTTTAGGCAAGGCTCAAATTCTAAACCTACCACCCTAGAACAAAACAAAGAAAAACTAAGGGTAATGCTGCTCAATGCCAGAAGTCTCAACCTCAAGATGCACGCACTCGAGGCCCTTCTCAGTATGGAGAACATCGATGTCTGTGCTGTGACAGAAACCTGGTTCAAGGCTCCTGAGAGCACCCCAGCACTATCAGGTTTTACCTCATATCATGCGTTCCGACCCCAAAACCCGGACAATACCAAGAAAGGAGGAGGGGTATCCATATTCATCAAGGACACCAACACCTCAAGATTGGTGGCATCGCACGATGCATCGGAAACCATCCAGGTGCAATTAACCATAGGCAAGATTGCTCTGCAATTTGTAGCATGTTACAGGCCACCCTCGCAAACTCAGGAACCTCATATGGCCTTCCTGAAAACACTGGAGGGGATAAATGTATCTCCAAACACCATCATACTAGGTGACTTCAACTACCCTAATATAGACTGGGAACACTACCCAAGCCCAAACACTCTAGCCCAAAAGTTCCTGGAATTCATAAACTCAAATGCCATGGAACAACTAGTCACCATCCCCACAAGAGGAGAAAACATACTTGATCTCATCATCACGAACATGGGAGCACAATGTTCAATGCGGAAGTATACCCTCACTGGTGAGATCTAATCACAAACTAATCTCGCTGGAGGTCCTCATCCCCCACCGAAATGAAAAAGACCACAGTAAAGAACTTCTCGAAAGCCGACTTCACACTTCTAAAGACTAGTGTGGTCTCCTTTAAGGCCCCTGAGCTGGCGGTTAACATTACTCAAACCGCTGAATCACTTACAAATGCCTTCTACCAGCACCTGCAGGGCTGCATGGATCAGGCAATCCCAAGCAAAACAAAGACACTTTGTACCAAAGGCAAGCGTCCAGTCTGGTGGACCCCAGCCATAAACAAACTCTACAACAAAAGGAGGAAGCTACTACAAGATAGAGCAAAATCCTTAAAAGGTAAGACACCGCTGATCACTATAAGTAAAAAGCTAAGAGCTCTCATAAAATCATCCAAAGCTAATTTTGAGAAAAAAATAGCTAAGGACTCTAAAGACAACCATAAGGCATTCTTTAGCTATGTCAGAAACCTAGGAGGAAACTCCCAGATATGCTCAGAATTAGTTCAAAATGATGTGAAGATTACTGATCCTACAGACATTGCCAACATACTGGCTGACAGATTCAGTGCAAACTTCTCCCCCCTCCCCCCCTAAAGGAGCGATATCTATACCAAATGATTGTAGCCCCAAACATCTCTAACGCCCAGGTGAAAACTGCTCTCTCCAAGGCAAAGAACACAGCATCCATGGGACCTGATGGTGTCCCCGGCTGTGTGCTCCATGAACTCAACGAGGAATTAAACCCACAGTTAGGACAGCTGTTTAATCTTAGTCTCACCTCCGGATCACCCAGGAGTGGCGCACAGCGACTGTGGTCCCACTCCACAAAGGCGGTGCCTCCACCGACCCTGGAAATTACCGTCCCATTAGCTTGACAAGCCTTATCTGCAAAGCCATGGAGAGGATCATAATGGATCTCATAAATAAAGACATAGGGAACTTGCAGACTTTGGATCCAACCCAGTTTGGCTTTGTCAAAGGCAGATCATGCCTTTTAAACTTGGTTGACTTTTGAAACAGTCACCAAGGCCATTGACGAGGAAAGGCAGTCCATACAGCCTACCTAGACCTGGCGAAGGCTTTTGATACAATACCTCACTTGGGTATCATTGAAAAACTCATCAACTTAAATGTAAACCCATACATTACAAGATGGGTTGCAAACTGGCTGAGTGACAGAACCCACAGGGTCAGAGTTGCTGGCGCCATGTCAGACTCAAAGCCTGTCACAAGTGGTGTCCCACAGGGCTCAGTCCTGGGCCCACTCTTGTTTGGCATCTACTTTTCTGAAGTACAAGCAAACACAGGAGGGTTATGGCTGACAAAGTTTGCAGATGACTGCAAACTGGGCGGCGTAGTTGAAAACACATCCAACACAGATATCCTTCAGAAGGGTCTCACAGAAATGGATAACTGGTGCCAGAGCCATGGCCTAAAGTTAAATGCCAAGAAATGCATAGTCATACCTCGGGAAAAATAAGGTTACCCCTAGCTACCATATAGGTGGCAATCCCTGAACACAGAAGAAGTTATTAGGGACCTGGGAACCCAGGTTGACAGTAGCCTTTCATTCGACACTCATATTGCTAAATTAGTTAGGAAGACCTTCTACATTGCCCACCTTATCATGAAGGGATTCACATCTAGATCAAGGGAAGTCATAGTCTCCCTATACTCATCACTCATCAGACCAATGATCGAGTACAATGCCCCATTCGGAATGTATCTGACCCGACACTTGCAGCAGCTGGAGAGGCCACAAAAGTTCCTCACCAAAAGGATAAAGGGTCTCAAAATCTGTCTTATGCTGCCCGACTGAAAGAACTCCAGTTATATTCAGTTGCTTACCGCTTGCTCAGAGGTGACCTATGCCTGACATACAAGGCCATGTCAAACCCAGATTTGATGAACATGCTTCATCTCAAAAATCTAGATCCCTCAGAGCCACAAGGGCGGGAGACTTAAACCTCGACACGGTTATTAATAGGACGTGCTGGAGGGATAGATTCATCACCCAAAGACTCCCTATGCTGTGGAACAAAATCCCGGTTTATGTGAGGCAGAGCACCTCGCTGGCCTTGTTCAAGAGGAATCTTGACCAATGGATGGGAGATCACAGATACACCCCAGGGGTTACCTCAGTGTCACTGCTCGACAGAGGCACAGCAAAATAATGGGCATAATTTCTCCAAACTAAAGGGGTGTGGCGTAAGCCACAAAACTATGGGCTAGGCTTATAAATGCCCTCGGGCAGATAGCCTAGTATGAACCTATGAACCTAAGAGCGATCCCAGGACTAAACCCTGAGGTACTTCACTTGTCACTTGTCTGGAGCTGGATTTGGAGTTAGCTACTTTTACAGTCTGGGTTCTGTCAGTAAGCCAGTTGGCAACCCATCGAGTGCCGTAGGGATTTATGCCCAGCTTAGTTAGTTTATCTTTGATTCCAGAGTGGGGGATGGTGTCGAAGGCCTCGGTGAGGTCCAGATAGGCTGTGTGGCCCACCTTACCCTCGTCCACAGCTCTGGAGACTGATTTGAAAAAGTCAAATCAGGTTCAGGAGACAAGATTGGCCCTTCACGAAACCAAACTGGGTGGGGTCCTGTGTTTGAAGGTTGCCGATGTCTTTGTTTATAAGTTCCATGATAATGCGTTCCATGTCCTTGCAGATCAGGAGAGCAGCAAGTTGGAGAGGAGGCATATGGTGGCTGCTTTGCTGATGATTCCTAAGCTTGAGTAGTTCTGAATGTCCCCCCCTTAAATGGAGAAGTTACAATGTAGCAAGGATGTAGAATCAGCCAGCAGGTGACATTTTAGTAGTAGCTTAACTAGGGTATGGCTTATAGTTGTGATGGGTCTGCATTCGCAAGGAATGGATGAGGCAGGAGAGTATTCAAAACAAGAGGTAGGAAGGTCTGTGAGCTTCTTATTATGGCTAACAAGGACAAGCTAACTTTGGTATGTGATAAGAGCGGGGGGAGAATATGCATGATGGAAGTTCCTAATTGTGCAGTAAGCATGTTTAATGGAAGGTGTGAACTTTCCTTCTGAAGGAGAAATGCTTTAGGATAAGTAGACAGTAGGTGTACTTGCAGAACAAAATATTTGGGAGTGAAGAGGGTGTCATTAGGGAATTGGAGCATGTCATCACACTTGGTAGGCAGCAATACTAATCCTGGAATAGGATACTAATAATTGCAGGACACACACATGCACATTCATACATGAAAGGGACATTTGCTGGTTATTGAGAGGATCACCAATTCACCCACATTTCCCTTTTCAAAAAATATTGATAGATTATGACAGCCTCCAGGTGGACTTCTGAGGATCAATACGACTCCAAGGTGGTGTGGGCTAAATGTACAAGCATGTGGAATAGCACTATGAACTGCAATAGGGAATAAGAAATGCATGTCTGCTCTCTAACAATACAAAGGCAGATTAGGTGTTGTACATGACTGCATTCCTCCTTAATTGTTGAGTATATTTATTACACAGGAGAGTGCACTCAAAATTGTTGCTCCTAAATAACATTAGATACCATAAAAGTAAAAAGTAACCATTTTAAACATTTCAGGACAATTAACTCTTGAGATAGATGTTAGCTGCGGTGGTACAGCAGTAACGTTGTTACCTCACAGCAAAAGGTTCTCCCGTTCGATTTTCAGCTTGGCTTGGGAGTGCCTTCTGTGTGGAGTCTGCATGTCCTCCCCGTGGTTGGGTAGCTTTCGAAAGACATGCGTGCGTAACTGGGCGTGCCTTCGTTGAAGGTTGGGCATCGAGCTGGCACCTCGGCGTTTCGTAAAAAATCTACTGCCAATCATTAGCGGACCGGATTTCTGCTGTGGCGACCCCTTACTGGGAAAAAGCCGAAAGACAAATAACAACTCTTGAGCTAGATATGAGTAAAATCTGTAACAGTTTAAAGTTCTAACCTGTTTAGCTTGAAATGTCTGAACATTGTATGACTGTTTCAGGATTAAAAATGTAATTGTTGTGACATTTTTCCTGTGTCTTTTTCTCCCTTCTCTCATGCTGACCATCAAGACGCCCCATACTGGACATTAGCTTGTTTATTCCCAGAGGTGAGGAGAGCCCCACTGTGGGAGATTCTTTCAGATCCCCTGGGGTGAGAGCCATCTTGAAGGACTGTCTTTCTGGCAGACATCTAAGATTTTGCATCATTAGCAGTATCCCAACAGCTGATGGCATTTTTGTTATGTATGCCCTAACTCCACTTTTGTTGGTGGTGATGTGGTTTTATGGGCCCCAAGTCCTGCATATACACACTAAATTATACACACACATGGGTAATGGTTGTAGTCATTGGCTTAGCCAGTCCACCCACACCCTGGCCTAGGTTGGTCACCATAGACTCAAAACTTGGCTCTGTCCTTTGGCATACATTTTACCTTACTGGACCTGTGGCCATGGTTGACCAGAGACACCAAGCCTCCTGTTCAGATGAGCCAGTACCTATCCTCACCTGCCTGCTATGTCATGTAACTGAGCTACTAATACAACATAGGTTACGTGGGCAGTTTTGAGGACTTACCCTACAGCAGCACCAGAACAGGCTGTAAGGGTTCTAACATTTAGACTGATTTGTTTAGAAGAAGTGCTGCTGTATTGCTGTAAAAGATTTATAGGTCTGAAGAAACAAGGAGCATTGTCATTATCAGAAATGTTTTATTTGTTTACTGTTCTTTTGCTTACTACTGTGTAATTCTCTAAGGCAAGGAGTTATGCTGACTTACTGACTTCTACTATAATCCTGTTTGAAGTGAAATGATGCTGTGTTCCAAAAAAAGTGTGTTGTTTCATTTCACTCGCCTTTTCAGAAAAAGTTCTAAAAGCTACGTTTATAATAAAGGAGATGCATATTTAGAAATGCAGACACATACTTACGTTCATAGGTAAATACTCGTCAGTCTACAAACTGTTATGCACTTACCCAGTAACCAGACAGTGACGAAGATGAGAATCAAACCCTGTATCTTGTGCTTGTGAGGTAAACTCTTTAAACACTATGCCAAACCCCGACCCAAAATGCGCACATAGTAACTGGGGATTGATACTTTGTGCAAGCATATTACCAAACAAGAGGGAATCCGGTAAAACATTACTTGTAGAATCTTCCCCCAAAAAGAGAGGATCTGATGTTGGTCTTGCTTCATAAATCCTCTTTGATCAATATTCATAGACCATTTGGAAAGTAGGAAAACCATCTCAAGCTGTCTTGCATTCTTCGTAAGACTGTCTCAATTCATAGACATCTTCCTGCCTATAAGCACTGATGTGCTCTTCTAGGTAGCAAGGTTCATAACTACATTTAAATACAGTAGTTTGGGAGTGGGAGTCTGTGTAAATGTGCTCCCCAGCAAGCTACCCTTGTTGTTGTATGGAATTCATAAACATCTGTACTATGCAGGCTTTCAACAGGACAGAGCTTCAAATGTGTAAATGTGCTCTGCAATTTGTACATGAAAACACTGGCATTTCTGTAATGGGAATCTGCAGAAGGGATCCTGTTCAGATTGCTCATGTAGGTAAGTCATATTGTATGTGAGTGGGAGTTTGTATGTTTTGGGTGTGGGATAGTGTCACTGCCCATGTGTGGTCTTCTTTACAGTCCGAGTGCTCCAATGTGTGGTTGTTTCAGCTGCTTAGTGTAGTGATTGGTAGTCATTCAGATTTCCAGGTAATGAGATGTTACCTTTGTGTGAGTGCATCATTGTGAACCCCTCAATAGTACAACAGCATAACTCAGCACATCAGTGTAGAGAAAGTTGTGCTGTTGTGCTGTTCTTTGTCAATTTCAGCTTTGTGTCCCAAGGATATTTAGTTTCACAAAGTTAGAATTTATGGCTTGCATGGAAGTTATTAGAAAAAAGTGTTTTGTAAGACAGATTTTGCTTTCTCTCACCCCTTTGTAGTTTCACAATGCTTTTGAAATTTTTGACTGTGCAAGTTTTCTTCAAAAGGTTCAAACTGTTTTCATTTCTCTAGTGAAGAGAATTACATTGTGATGGATTATGCCAACCTGGATCAGGTAGAGGCACAGGACATCGACTCAAATGATTCAGATTTGTCTCCTTCAAGCAAACAGTCTATCACCATGTGCTTGTTCCAAATAACCATGAAGAAGAACAGTGAGGGAAAAAAAGAACGTATAACACTAGCAGCAGAATCTTTGTAAGTGGATGGTATGCTAAGTTTACTGTGGAAACAGAGGTGAACCTGTAATGAATTGTCTGCCTGTAATGTCCTCAGAATATGGTAAAAGTTTCTGTTGTGGATGGTCCCTTATATATTTATGTACTATTTCATTATTATATGTTGGCTTCATCATAAGATATATGGGATGATGTAACGAATAGGCCCATTGCTGTACTCTGTCAAAGTTCCATTTTATTAACCAGACCAAGACTTCATAACAGGATATATGTGTGGATCGACTATGAGGGAAATAGCAATGTGCACAGGCAGACTGGGAAAAGATTAGACAGTGATGGGTTTAAAAAATAGTCATATATACTGAGTTTCCTGTTTTGTTTTTTTGTTTTAACTGCATTTACCTTTCTGTGTCTTCAGGATTGTGCCTTGTTCATATTTTAGTTAATCTGAAATCATGTCATTATGAGTGTTGACCACAATCAAAGGCCATTTTCGTTCTTAGCACGACACCATGGTCCAGTATTGTTTGTGACAACCCACCACTACCAACCAGTAATCAGGGAGCCTCAATCCACACAACTGGTAACTGTGGGGGACATTCATTGAGAGGATAACAGGTACACACACACAGTATTTCCAGATGCAGCTCTGCATCAGGTTCAATTTCCCTTAAAAGCACACCGAGACCGCAGTCTTTACAGAGCTGGTTCCTCTTTCTCCAGATCCCCAATAACACTCCCCACTGGCACAGCTATAGAGTTGAGATCCTAGCTGAGTGATCAAGCCAAGACCTCCATCAACCTCTCTGTCCAACCAGCGCTTCGTGTCCCTGCCCAAGTAGCTGACACACACACTCTTTGAGGTTTGATTTACATACACACACACACACACACACACACCTGGGAAAGGCTGGTATGGGTTTATTAGCTGTGTTCCCTTCTGCCCAGACTATATGGTAGTTACCCCTGCCACAAGTCACTCCTTCTCAGCTACTTTAGGGTCCTTAACAAAGGGTGTCCAATTTTACTGTGTAATATTAATATTAATATACATGGTAGTTTGACCAAGAGCAAGGCTATTAGGAGAGGCCCACACAGTGTCACCAAACAAATATGCAAGTACTCTCAAAACTTAAATATCTCTACAGAGATCAGCCACAGTGAAAGGTTAAAATATATTTAATAATAAGTAATAAAAGAAAAAGACCATACTAAATATATATTCACAATGACATCAGAGTTCAAAACCACAGTCAATATTTAAAATAACATTGGAGTACAGGCACAGACAAATAGAAACTTACTTTATTAGAGCAAGGCAGATGTGGTGAATGGTTTTTGTTGTTGTCAAGTCCAAGACAGAATCCAGAATGCTCTGTCTCACTAAGAGACTTCTCAAAGTGATATCTAAAATATTACCACTGGGATAGCTTGCAGGATGACATCACTTCTTGTCATCTGACTTCTAGTTCCCAGGCAAAACCCTCATTGCTGAAGCTGGCAGCATTTAGCATCTACCTGTAAAAATACTCATGCAAAGTCTTTTGCTCAGATCTTTGGCAGATGCTGGAAGCATAAAACAATTGCATTCCTTCTTGCTTTCAGAGTCGCAATTAGTTCACCCTAAAGACAGTACAGAAAGCTTCCTGGTACAGATTTTATGTCTCTAGTTGCATTGAAACATGAGAGATAGCCACGTTATGGCTTAGTCTATAAAGTAATTTAATTTCAGTTTTTTTTCTAAAGTTTGTTAGACTGTGGTTAACCCTCCAGTTTCCTCTATGAACATATACATTTAAACAGTGACAATAGTGCATGTACATTTCTGTTCTTTTCCAGCAGGGCACACTGTGGATATATTTTAACCACAAGCACTGTACAAATACCTTTTCAACACAAACATCCATACAAAGCAGTTTGATATACACATGACATACAGTTGTAATGCATTTGTAACACAAGCATCTTATATGTGACATACAGTTCTAATACATTTGTAACACCAGCATCTTGTATAAATTAGTTTGATGCTCGCATATGACATATAATTATTCACAAAATTCCAGCTAACTGTGCTGGCAATACCCTTCCCCCCTTTGAAGACTCAAGCTAGTTTTTCAAGTGACCCTTGAGAAACGTTGCTTGAGAGGGATGAGCCTATGTGGGAATAGATTACCCCATTCCCTGTCTTGAGATCCCAGCTGACTTGGCACTGCTGACCCCATTACGGTGCTGCTCTCTCATATCATATGCCTACAACCCTGGAATCCACCATAGTAATTTGGGATTTTGCTGGCTGGCTTACTATAGACCCCCCTCAGACTCCTCCTGCCTTCTACTGCAAATACTTAGCACCAGGGCCTCCCTATCATAGCAAGGTTTCATGGTGTTAACATGGTACAATTTGTGCCCCTGTCTCCTGCCTAGCAGGTCTACCATGTAGTTAACATCAGTGACCTCCTTTACCACTTTGAAGTGTCCCTCCTAAGCTGCCTGCAGCTTGTTGTGTTTGACAGGAATGAGAACCATACTCTGCTGCCCCACAGCATACTCTCTGGCTCGAGCATTCCTGTCATAACAGACCTTTTTCTGCTGTTGGGCTCCTGCCAGGTTCTCTTGGGCAAAGCCCATGAGTTCTCTGAGCCTTGTCCTGAGGTTTAGGACATATGCCACAACAGACTCCTTGTGGGATTCACACTCACCCTCCAACTCATAGTGAATCAAATCTAGAGGTCCTCACACCCTATTCCCATACAGCAACACGAAATGTGAGAAACCTGTGGATTCTTGGGGCCACCTCTCTGTATGCAAACAGATGGGGCAAATATTTGCCACACTCCTTCTTAAACTGGTCTTCAAATGCCCATATCATGGTCTTTAGTGTAGAGTTTACCTCTACACCAGACCATTAGTCTGGGGTGGTTTTTAGGTGCTTCACCCCACCGCGCTCCCACAGACAATCCAGCAAGTGTGACACGAAATTGGCACCTCTCTGTCAGTATTTCTTTTGAGAAAACTACCCTGCTGAAAATCTCTAACAAAGCATTTGTCATATTTTCTGCCTCAATGGAGGACAGAGCCACTTCCTCAGGGGTATCTGATTTCATAATCTGCTACCACTAGGATATACTTTTTGCCTCTGGAACTTGGGGTACTCAAAGGCCCCACAATATCCATAGCTACCGTCTAAAATGGCTCCTCATTCACAGCAAAGGCACCAAAGGAGCTTTAACCTTGTCTCCTGTGTTGACTACCTTTTGGCACTGCTCACAGGTCCTGCAGTACCCTGTTACATCCCTGGAAATCTCAGGCCAATAAAGGTTCTGCATAATATGTCTCTTGGTACGCTTTATTGTCCATATGATCTGCAAAGGGAATGTCATGGGTATGACTACAAGTGCCAGACAGTAGGCTGTGGGCACTATCAACTGCTGTATTCTCTCACCCTGTAGCCCTCCATCAGGAGTCCATTCTCTATTTAGTAACCCTTTGTCCCAGTATACAGATTCCCTCTTTCCTTGAGAATCAGGTGCCTCCCTAGCTACCTCCCTCAAGCCTTGTAATGTAGGGGCTGAGTGCTGAGCCTGTCGCAGCACTCCTTGTAAGCTTTCCCAGCTCCCCTTCTACAGGAAGTCTGTTTTATCCGCTGACAGCATTGCTTCACTGTCAGTCTGGATACTACTACTCAACTCTGCCCTTGCAGTCACTCTGCCCAAAGTAACATCAGTACCCACCAGCAGCTGTGGCTCACCTTAAGCCACACTGCTACAGTATAGCTCCCTCCCTGAAGTAGCCACTTCAGCGGTCCTGGCTCCAAGTGTGTGGTCTGTCTGGGTCCCCTCCAGGCTAGCAGACCCACATGCCTGTCTCCAAGCCTGACTGCATGTAACTGCATGCACACAAGGTACTGCATTATCAAAATCATTCCCTATCAGGACATCTGCAGGGATATCTTCAAATACCCCTATTGTGCTTGCTTTCTTTTCCATACTCCCAGTCAAGGAAAGGTATTTGGAATGTGGTCCCTCCTAAAGGTCTGACTGGAGTAGACTGGACAAGCAAGTACTGCTCCTTTTTACCCACTGCAGGTTTCACAATGGCTAGGTCAGAGGCTGTCTGTTTCTTAGCAGTGGTCTGTTTCCCATTTACTGAGATAGGATATAACCTCTTGCGATAGTTTTATACCCTTGTTGTCTCCAGACAACTTACCTCTGGCATTCTGTTATTCCACTTGCTGGTTCCCCTACCTTTTGGTCCACACCTTGCCTCCATGAACATATATATGCTACATGGCCCCACTGTTTACATTTAAAACATTTAACCCTTGGTCCTGGCCTTGTACTTGAATTAGTGCCTTCCCCTGTTACTGGCGGACTCTGTTGGGGTGATTTAGGCTGCACACCATGGGTTCCATTATACCCATGTGCAGCACTGGGTATCCCTTTCGTTTGCAAGTGATGTCCTGTTTGCTAGGTGTAGGGCGTCTTTTTTTTTCCAAATCATCTATGGTGTTGCATTCTGTATCTGCCAACCATATTTCCATGTCCTCAGGCAAAGTGCTAAGGGCTTTTTCCCTCACCAAAATGTCTGCCAGCCCTTCAAAACTGGTGACCTGACACCCACTCACCCAGCTATGAAAATAAGTGCTTAACTCAGCAATATAGTCGCATACACTTTCATCTGCCTTGAGTCTATGCTCACAAGACATTTTTTCTGTAAGCTTCACGTGTAAACTTAAAGCACTCTAATAAACAACTTTTAAGTGTATTATAATTTAGGCAATTAGTATCAGACAATTTAGAAACAGCAGTTATAGCTTTGCCATGGTGTAATGGGGTCGGGAACTGTACCTAGAGCCCTTGGTTAACATTATACTGTTTGTATACCCTTTCAAGCATATAAATAAAACTATCAAAATTACCCTCTGTAAATTGTGTATGAAATTTACTGACCTTTATTGCTTCTGGGGTTCAGTTATTTCCTTCCCCATTATCTCCATGACCCTGGCTAAGGGTCAGCATCTCCTTTTCATGTTGCCTCTGCCTCTCATTTGTTTCAGCCTCCAGACCTCTCAGTCTTTCTTTCTTCAGCCTCTAAGCAATGCAGTTTCTCATTGTCTTTAGCCTCCCAATGTCGGAGTCTCTGTGCTGATTCTATTTCCAAATATTTGGCCTCCAGTTCAAGTCTCTCTAACTCCAGATAAATTTTTAAGTCCTCTGAGGAAAAGTTGAACTGTCTATTTTCTGAGAGCTGTACATCCCCAAGGCCAGTCTGGCTGTCTTCCTGGTTACTGGTCTGTGATGCAGCCGTGACTAAGGCAGCAATAATTTCTGCTTTAGTCAGGTTGGCATGCACCCGTCCTTTGGCTTGGCACATCTCAGCCAACTGGCTCCTTGTCAGCTTGCCATAATCCTCTGCTGACATCCTTGCCTGCTATCTCTGGCTAAACTAACAAAAATAAAACTATTGTGATATGAAACTCTGAATGTCTGTTGTGTAACTGCTTGAGAGTACAAACACCTTTAATGACCACTATTTACAGACTACAGGAGTTCAGTATGCACCCCACTGAATCCCAGTATATGATATGCTGAATCCCACCACTGCCACCATTTAATATGTGATGACCCACCACTGCCAACCAGTAGCCAAGGAACCTCAATCTTTATCACTGGCAGCAGTGGGGGATGCTCACTGTGAGGATAACAGGTACACACACTGTATTTCCAGATGCAGCTCTCAGCATTAAGTGCATTTTCCCTTAAGAGAACACAGAGACCACAGTCAGTCTGGGGCTGGTTCCTCTTTCTCCAGATCCCCAATAACACACCCCACTGGTACAACTATAGAGTTGAGATCCCAGCTGAGTGACCAAGCCAGGACTTCCAGCACCCCTCTGTCCAACCAGTGCTTTGTGTCCCTGCCAAAGTAGCTGACACACACACACACACACACACACACACACACACACACACACACACACACACACACACAGCTGGGAAAGGCTGGCACAGGTTTACTAGCTATTCCCCCTTCTGCCCAGACTATAAGGTAGTTGTCACTGCCACCAGTCACTCCTTTTCAGCTACTTGAGGGCCTTTAACAAAGGGTGTCAAGTTTTACTGTGTAATGTTAATATTAATACAAATGGTAGTTTGACCAAGAGCAAGGCTATTTGGAGTGGCCTACACAGTGTCACCCAAATAAATATGCAAGTACTCTCAAAACTTAAATATCTCTACACAGGTCAGCCACAGTGAACGGTTTAAATATATTTAATAATAAATAATAAAAGAACAAGACAATACCAAATATATATTTGTAGTGACATCAGAGTTCAAAAGCACAGGAAATGTTTAAAATAAAATTGCAGTACAGGTTCACACAAATAAAGAAAAATAAAATTTAAACTAAGCTTTGCTATATTCCTGTTTCTAAAAGAGTTGTACTGTTCCCTAGAAACTTACTTCATTAGAGCAAGGGGCAAGGCAGATGTGGTGAATGGTTCTTATTGTTGTTGTCAGGTCCAAGACAGAATGCAGAATGCCTTCTCAAAGTAATGTCTAAAATATTACTGCTGGGATAGTTAGCAAGATGACATCACTTCTTGTCATCGGACTTCTAGTTCCCAGGCAAAACCCCCATTGCTGAAGCTGGCAGTATCTAGCATTTAGTTGTACAAATACTGATACAAGTGCTTTTGCTCAGATCTTTGGCAGATGATGGAAGTCATAAAACAATTGCATTCCTACATCCTTTCAGAGTAGCAATAAGTTCACCCTAAAGACAATACAGAAAGCTTCCTAGTACAGACTATGTCTCTAGCTGCATTGAAACCTGAGAGATAGCCTCTTTATAGCCTAGCCTATAACGTAATTTAATTTCAATGTTTTTCTAAAGTTTGCTGGACTCAGGTCAACCATCTAGTTTCACCTGGTAACATATACATTTAAACAGTTACAAAAGGGCATGTATATTTCTGTTCTCTCCCAGTAGGGCACACCCTGGATTCATTTTAATCACAAGCACTTTAAAAATAACTTTTCAACACAAACATCTGTACTAAGCAGTTTGATATATACATAACCTACAGTTCTAATACATTTGTGACACAAGTATCTTATGTGACATACAGTTCTAATACATTTGAAACACCAGCATCTTGTATAAATTCATTTGATATTCACAAATGATATATAATTATTTACAAAATTCCAGCTAGCTGTGCTGGCAGTGCCTCCTTTTGTCATATTGTCAGTGTCAAGTCATTAGGATTTGACATCCGTGAGGCTTTCAGTAAAAGCTGTCTTTTAGCCTGCAGCTTATTGCATTTTGATTGGAAAATGTAATCATCATTGACTGGCCACCTTACAAAGAGTGTATCAGCATACTTTTATTCTGATTCAGTTGTGAAGTAGTGTAGCAAGTGCCTTGCGTGACAGTAGTACTTGATATTTTGTTGACATTGCAACTAAACTACCACCTTGGACCTCAGCTAAGAATAGTCCATAAGTAGTGAGACTGGAATCCAGACCAGTGGATGACAGCAGCATCATCATATTGTTTCAATGCCATGAAATAATTTTGCTGGAAGTTACTGTCAATGATACTAGTGTTTGTAGTTTCCCCACTGCTGTGTGACCATTTGCTGTATATATGTTTGGTGTTGCATAGAGCATTCCCCCTGCAAAAAAGATATATATATATATATATATATATATATATATATATATATATATATATATATATATATATATATATATTGAGAGAGAGAGGTTCATTGAAAGTGGCCTTCAGGAGTTAGTAATTTATTTTCTTCTCTTGATACTTGCAGACGTTTCTTTAGGTGAGTCAGCATGAATCTGTGGGATTAACCCAGTCAGTAAAAATAATTAAGAAATAAGTAAAAATTCAAAATCTGCAGCATCATTTTGTTCCCCTACAAATGTAGAGAATTCATGTTGTCAGGCTACCACTGGCTTGTAGTGTGTCCAGCCGTGCTATCTGTTAGTGCCCGATAAATCTATAGTTTGTGGCATTGCAACATTTTAATTCTGTATCAGTCTGTTTCCTAAATTAGACTGCAAAAAAGATAAAAAGGTAAAATACTTTTGAGTGCATAATGCTGTTGTCATATTCCTATGTCTGCCAGATATGACGTTCATGCTAACCTGTACATTTGTGGTAACATTTCTCTATTGGCCATGTCAGTCCAGTTCTTTTGTTTGTAGTCAGTATACTGTAAATTGTCAGTCTTAGACAAAGCTATAAGCAGCATTGTGTAGGGCTGGGTAGAAAGCAGAATTATTCTCATGTAAATGCATATAGCTGTAACTTTTTTCCTGTCAGATATTCACTTTATAAATATTAAAATCATATATGTCCCCAACTGCTGATGATACAGTATAGGCTGAGGTACTGAGATATGTGAAGTAACGCAATTTTTTTTATTATTAATATTGCCTTTAGGAGTGACAAAGCACGATGGATTAGTGCCCTCCAGTACAAGAAGCAAAAGGATGACAAGACCACTGACAAAGAAGGTAAAGACTACTGTAAAGCTGCAAGGATCCATTTTGTTCCAAGACCTAGTTATAGCATATCAAGACATTACATGGTAAAGAATGCTAGGGTGTTCCAAGTATGGCATGTTACCTATGTTAAGTAGCTTTAATTCTGAAAATCATAAAATCTCAGAGGACTAAAGTACCATTGGAGCTATTATTTTTTCTGTTGCTGTACTATTTCCCATAAACACAACAAGCCGTCTGACTTTCATTAGCTTTGTGTTACTGACATCTAGTTAAATAAATTTACTGTGTGCCTTTTTGGGTGCATTGCCAGTATATAACCAGTCAGTACCAGAACATCCCTCATAAACTTTTAAATGATGCCAGATAAAAGCCATTTGTGTAAATGTATGGTATCCTTATATGTATTGCTTTTAAGTGTTAAGTGCACTGCTGCATTGTTTATTTGAAAGTTCTGTGTTGTGATGATAGTTTGGTTAAGCAATGTGTTGTGCATCAAGTGATAATTCATAATTACTCACTCTGGTGGGGGGGTGGAATGACTTAATCAGGAAGCTGAAGTCCAAATGTATGATGGAACTTCCTGTCGTTTCCATGTTCTTTCAGTGATGTGTGTCTCTAAAATAGCTTAACGATGTACAGAGTATGTGCATCATGCTGTTGTATGTGACCGTGCATCTGTTTAAAGGAGTTCTTGCCACTTGATTCATTTTTTTCATAATTATTGTTTAACTTGGAGCATGGGTGCCTTTGTGTCTGGCAACAGTTATTGTTCAGTGGTTAATTTAGTAGCAGAGATTTTGGGTGATAAAGTGTAGTACAGTGACATTATTTTAAAATGAAGTGCATTTTTTTTTTTAATTAACGTCATTGTATAATGGGATTTCATTTGCTTTTACATCTGTATTCACTAATATGATTTGCTGGGGACAGATTAGAGATGTATTGAGCACACATATGCCCATATTTAACGCAGGTGCTACTGCATTCTTCATTTCTTAGTAAATACTAATGCTTCACATGCAGAACAGGTGCATTTTGACTGAGAAGTTTTGAAAAAGTGATTATTTATGTTTTTGTTTTATTTTGACAGATGTCCAGCCTAATTATGTATATTGCAGTAGCTGCAGAGATCTGTAGTCAGTTCATCTGCTGCACTTACTGTGTTATTGGCTGTCTCATAGCAAAGCTGACCAGTATTTCCACTCAGGATTCTGCTTTTTGCATATTTGTAGGACCAACAAATTATGGCTTATAGACTGAGTGCCTTTTTGTTTGTGATGATTATTTAAAACTGCTTTTTTCTGTGCTTAACTGAACTGTTTCTAAAAAACTGCTTTTGGTTTGACTTTCTCCCAGGACCCATACTAAATGTTAAGAATGTGAGGGGACTGGAGGTGTATTGATACATAATAGTTTTACCATGTCATCTGCTAACTGAAATCAGGATGTCTGTGAAGGAGTTTACCAGGATCTGTTTCCACAGTGAAAATGTAGGTGCTGTCCAAAAACTACTTTTCGGGAACAGCCTTGGAGTGACTGGAGCAGACAGAGTCAATCCTTTGACTATGGAGTATTGATATGGGGGAGGGGAGAGCAATATTTAGGAAGGTTGTTTACATGTGGTGCAGCATTCTGTACGAAAAGAACTTGGAAGTAAAGATGTAAGTTGTGGCAGGTAGTGACAGGTACGAGAAATGTGGAATGGAAGGAGAAATGACATGACCTTGGCTGTGGGAGAGTGGCCATACTTAACGACTGGGGGAAACTAGGTAATCCAGCTTAGCAAAGAGCTTATAGTTGGTGGGAGAAGCTGTGGAGAGTACATAGCAGGTTTTAAGTGAGGATGGGTTACTGAGAGGAAGAAGAAGTAACAATAGACTGAACAGGCAAAGAGAAGAGCAGCGAATCTTGGGATATATTGAAAACCCTGTTATGGCAGGGTATCGTGTAGTGCTGCATGGTGAAGCAGCTAATGACAAAAATTAGAATGGATCCCTTGTAAATATGGAGGTTAAGGAGGCATGGGTAACACTTGAGAACAAAACTGAGCTAGTGACCGAGACTGAAGAATGTCTAATAATGGTATAGGTCTATGCTATGCAGTCATAATTAACTTCTCCAAAGGGAATGGCAAAACTCTTCCAAGTGCAAATGTTGCCAAACTTCTGATTGACTGCATTTTTCTGTCTTTGGCTGCATGCCATCACTAATTATTCGGAGCAATGGGTTACTGCACCTCCGATCAGAGAGAAGATCTTGCAGTGACCCTCATTTTCTGGCTGAATTTTCAGCATTGTCCTTCCTGTTAGCTTTTCCCCATCTTGGCCACTTGCCTTATTCCTACAGATGGGAAATGGTCTTGAAGAGGCACTTGCAACCTAGAGACGGTGCGGGCTGTGAAACAAGACAGAGAAATAGATAGAAAGAGGGGTGAAGCAGAGACTTTGTCTTTTGGTGAAATGCATCACTATTTAGATTAAGTTGGGGAAATGGGGAGCTGGACATATTAAAATATGGAAGAAGTCTGTATCCAATCTAATAGCTGAAGAAAGAGGACATGCTTTCTTCTCATACCTCATGAGGAGGGATGGGTACCACATGGTTCTTTGACATGTAATAAAATGTGATAAAGAGAGGTGTTGAATTGTCAGATTATGGAATTTTTCAGATCTCTTCCCGCAGGTGGACATTCTTTGTCTTTATCACAGGTCTTGTCTTTCACCTAGGTCATCTGGTCCTGGAATGAATGGAAACTGGTATGCATACTTTTCAACTTTCTTTAATTCAAAGGGACTTCCCAGATACTTTTGTTCTGACTTCATCTAATCAGTGTTGTTTTGGGAAAAAAAAGCTGGTGCATTATCATCAGCAAATAATGACCTTCATTACAGTTACAAACATTTTTTAGTTCAGAAAATGTACATTAATTAATTTACTTTGCCTAATTAAAAAATGTCCCTGATTTGGGCCCGTTGGCCCTGCGTTTAGTGCTTAGAAGTTGAGAGCTATGCTTCTGTGTAAAACAAAGCTTAATGAATGATGCACTGGGAAAGGACTTTGGTGGGAATTTCGAGAGAATGGTTTGTTTAATTATGTTGTTCATGTTATAGGCTGACCAGTTCTGAATATTTCTGGTAAGAGACTACTTAAAGTCAAGCCAGCTGTAATTTTGAAATCTATTTTATTAATCGGGTAAGTAGACTAGACCGCATTTAGCTCATTTTCAGCCAAGGAGCAGGGAGTGTACTTTTAAGAAAATAAAAATCAGAAAACATGCTTAAGGTAATTATAAAATGCAGCAGAGTGAAGCATTTAGGTGTAGTGTAACCAGGAGCCAAATGAAAGCATTAGAATGTGGAACTAATAGTACAGAAACACATACACCAGCATAAATCTTTTTTCAACTTATTATCTAAGATAAGTTAATTTGCATTGACATGACCAGATGGACTCTGCCAACATAACTAGGATTATTCAACTCCCACCACATTGGTTAGGTGGTTATGTACCAAATATTTCATTTAACCGTGTTTCATATTATGTGACCATTACTTGAGAAGCTTTGAAGTGTACTTTAACATCTGGAGGTAGAGAATGACAACTCTGAGGAAGAAGTAGGCTGTAGTGTTGTAGCTAAGTAGTGGTGTTAATGAACAGGCTAGAAGGAAGAGTGCTTAATAATAGAATAATATCCATCTTTCAGTTTTACCCGGTTAGGGGTCGCCACAGCGGAAATCTGGTCTGCTCATGATTGGCAGTGAATTTTTATGGTGCTGAGTTGCCATCCCGATGCCCAACCTTCAAAGAAAGCACACCCAGTCACACTCGCACCTACCTGCATATCCTTAGCGTCACTCGACCGCGGGGAGGACATGCAGACTCCACACAGAAGGTGCTCTAGCCGAGAATCGAATGGGAGAACTTCATGCTGTGAGGCGACAACTCTAATTGCTGCACCACCGCGGCCCTTAATTGAATAATAACCATCAATAATTAAATATTGAAATATTGAAATTCCACTCAAGTATATACCTACAATTAAATACACATCATGCAACATCAAAAAATATATACAATAAAAATGTGATAAAACTGAATGCCATAATTATTAATGGCATGTGGTTTCTTTTAAAAGGACTGGGTTTTGAGCAAGGAATTGTTCTGAAGAAGTCCCTTCAGTAGGGAAGAAAGTGCTTAACCTGTGTGTGTATTTATCTGTATGTGTCGTTAAACTGCTATTGGATCCGACCTAGCTGTGGGAGATTCTTTTGTTGATAAAACTCTTACTCACTCCATTACAAACTTTGCTCCCCAAACGTAAAACTCCTAGTTGTTTCCTAACAATAATCTCAAATCCTGTACAGTAACTCTAAACCTAAAATTCACACTGCATCCCTAACATAAACATCTCTCTCTTCCCTAACCTTCAGTCTCTTATTGCCCCCTAACCCAAACCCTAAAACTCACATTCTTGTTTGAACAGCAGCCCATGCAAGCTGCATGAAAAACAAGTGTCTAACTGCAAGATTGTGATTTCAAAGCAGTGGAGACTTGACCAGATGAAGTAGGCCCAGGTTAATCGGTCTGTCCACAGGAGATGGAGGGGAGGAAGGGAGATACTCAAGTTTGCACAAGAGCAGAATGTAGGGGGAGATTTTGCAGCAGCCCAGAGGTGATGGCATTTCAGTCAACTTTCACAGATGGAAACAAAACCAAAAGTGGGGAGGTTGGCATAATGGTTAAGGTGTTTATCTTACAAACACAAGGTACAGGGTTTGAGTCTCAAATGGGGTAAATGGTTAAGCTTAAAATGGCCCACAAGGGCAGTTATCCTAGTATTAATCTATGAACTATGAAGTAGGAGAGCCAGGAAAGGGGAATAGAGAAAATCAGCAAATAGTAAACTGAAGAGGTGTAGAAAAGGGCTGTGGAATGAAATAAATGTTTTGACCTATGGGGAAGCTTAAAAAGTCAGGGAACTATAGAATTTTGCATTAGCCAATCAGAAAGGGTACAGTAAAAAAAATGAACAAGAGGGTTGGGAACAAAAGAGATCAGGGTTAATTGGGATGTGAACAAAAGAGCCACATATGTAAGGCAGGCACAAGGAGCCAGAATATCAGTGCCGTAAAGCAGGGTAATTATCAGAAAAGGTAAAATTCAACTAAAACACAGAATGATGGATCAGTGCAGTGCAGTGGGAAGGACAGAAAAGTGCAAGAATTTGATATGTTCAGTATTGTGGATAGCGAACAGAATAATACTGGGCATAACCAAGGATGGGGGATGAGGAGAGCAGGATATCTAGGGTATTCGAGAGTCCATCAGAAATAACATGGAATGTAAGTGGGATCACTAACCTATTCAAAAAGGACTGCGCTGGAGACTAAACTCAGAGACAAAACAACAAAAGAAAACTAATGACAAGAATGTCTGACCATGTGGCATAAAGAGAGAAAATCCTGATACTGACCCAGATGGCCTGAGTTTGTTATAAATGCTCAGGTGCTGGAAGAGGCATGTGTCAGAGATTGAGAGTGGCAGGCTGATGCCAGTATGGCTGTCCTGAGTGGAAGGAGCAAGTGATGGTTATGGTCTGATAGTCACTACCAAACAAGTGGAGGCTTGCAAAGCATAGAAGGGTGCAGGATTGGGGACATGGGCCTAGCACCACCAAGCTGCTGATAGTAGCCCTCATTAGTGTGTGTGTGTGTGTGTGTGTGTGTGTGTGTGTGTGTGTGAAGCATGTACTTCCTTCCATGTGGAGGATGTAGTAAACCCGCCTGTTTATGAAGGAGCTAACGTCAACCATCAAGGTCAGGCTTAGGATTTAGAGAAATACCCCTCATTGATAATATTAGCAGTTGGTATCCATGGCTGCTTGTGTGATAGTCCCCTACAGACAGCTCTTTCCCTCATGCTGGGGAGTCCGCAGAGTTGGGTGAAAGACTGTGATAAAGACTGAGAGAAGAGAAGAGTGCATGGTGGGGAAAGCACTTAGGGGGGAGAAAATTAATGATGAATAAAATTGGGTGCCCTGAAGCACATTGTACCAATGAGGGTCCAAAAGAGGAGTGTTGGTAGGCATTATTTCAAAGGACTCTCAGGAGTTTCAAGGCTATTTTATTTTAATGACCGTGTATGTATTGCCAGTACCTGTCATCAGGCTTTAGCCCTTCTGTCAAGAAGGGAGAGGTCAGTCACCAGGTAAATTTAAGAGTACCCATCCAGTCATACAGCTTTAGTTTTAATAAATATTTAACTGCATTGCTTAACCTGCAGGTGAAGTTTATTCCAGGGGATGGGGGTCACTGATGATTCAGGTCATTGGTTCTAGTGTTAGCTGCACAGTTTGACTTACTGAGATGTAAGAGGTCAAAGACCATACAGATTACCCCTTGGCAGTATAGAAAACACAAAATACAAGTACAGAGTTTCCAGCCACTACTTGTAACTGAGGTTATTAAGTCCAGAGAACTTTGTGGTTAGGAATGCCAAGGGCTTTTTGAGGATGTTATTTATATAAATATTTTATTTTATTTATTTACATATTGTATTTTGTTTACCAGGAAAGTCCAACTGGACGTAAGTCCTATTTTCAGCAGAGGCCTGGAGAGAAAAGCTCCCCATAAGATGCACATTTACAATGAACAATAATGAAAATTAAACATTTTAAGCATTAAACTTGCAGGTAGTATTGAGACCAGTAGTAATGACATTTATCATATACTTTTGAAGTTGTATCTTACATAAGTCAGACATGTAAACGTAATATCTAGAGATACAAGAGCAATGACAGTGTACTTAGGTTCAGTCTATGTATATCGACATTAATAAGGTAGGATTTCACTAGAGCAGGAGAATTAAACAGAGGAGGAGGAAAGGTATAATCAGAAAATAATCAAGAAAAATATAAGTAGAAAAAAATCTCTTAGTGGAGACATTGAGATAACAGTAGATAAGTAGGATGATGAGGTGGGTAAGGAGGGCGTATTAGTAGGAGAGGGTTAAGGATATAGGATAGTTGGAGGAGCAGTAGTGGGGATGAAAGCGAAAGAGACAGATAAGAAAGTTGAAAGAGTCAGGATGACTGATAGATTGGCAATGGAAAGCAACAAAGAAAGGTGGGTTTAGCCAGGATGGGAGCATGAGTATAGCCATGAAGAAGTTGAGTGTTGTTTTAGGATGTCTTGAAATGTGTACTTATGTTATTTTAGGGTTGGTAGGATGGAGTTCCAGTACTTAGCAACATAGGTTGAGTAAAGTAAATCATCTGCACTTTTATGAGATTTGGTTCTAATCAGGAGATATTTATGTGAGCAGAGATTCCTGGGAAGGAATTAGTGTTTGAGTATGTTTTGTAGTGATGGGCGGGTGCTAGGTTTGTGTAGTATTTTGTGGACACTAAGCAGTTGGAAGTAGGTAAGGTGATTAGTTAGTTCAAGCCAGTGTAGGTACTTCAGTACAAGGCAGTGGTGTGAACGGTTTGGTAAGCTGGATGCAAACTTAGCTATTTTATTGTAGCAAACAGCTAGATTGTTTTTTTAAGGTGGATTGCAGGTTAGTCAGGATGGATGTTGCATAGAGAAATGAAGGGTGAGATAAGATGTTGCTAATGAATTCCTAGAGTAGTCAGTGAGAAGAGTTTGTTTCTGTAGAGGAAGTCCAGTTTTGGTGAATTTTCTTAATGGCTTGAGTGATGGGTTAAATGTTAATAATATTTTAAGTTATCAATTAAGACGCTAAGAAGCTTTGCATTGGAAACTTTCAATTGCAGTATTGTTTGCGAATGTACTGTTGAATGATTGTTTCTCTGCTAACAGAGATTTGGGTAAAGACAGCATTAATTTGTGGGGTTTTTTTTGTTTGTTTGTTAGCATTTAAAAGTAGTTGGTAGTCATCTAGCCAGGCTTCAACTGGGTCATCTTGTGGAGTAGTGGTAGACTTGGTGCACAGCATATAAGTGTGTTGTCATCTGTGTATTGTACTGTGAAGGGTTTTGGTGGCAGAACTGTGTTCTCCTGCCAGATTGTGAGCCTTAGTCATTTATAATTGCATTTTTCCATAAACAGTGTTATTGATAAATTTCTGCATAGTCCTGTGCCTTAAACTGTACTAGGTCAGTAGTGAGCGAATTGTCTCAGCTTCAGATTTTGCTTTATTGCTTTTATATTCTGCTTATCTTTTATCTTCTTAAAGTTGCATTCTGTGTCTTCCCCATCCCCCAGTAACACATTAAGCTAAAGTTTCTGAAAGAGCTCTAGTATTGCCTTTATTTAACTGTCTGCCTCTCTAGATAGCTGGCTTGTTCTTCCCAACCCTCCCATCTGCTGCTGTCTTACAAGACAGCATTTTCTGGCCTCGACACCTTATAATAATGTGATTTCTAAAGTCCCTGCCGTCCCCGCTTTCATTGCTGTAGACTGCTGTATAAGCTATTTATGTACTCTTCCCACCCACTGGTTTCCATAGATCCATGACATTGAGTGCCCACCTAGCAAACCAGTATTGCTCTTTAGTAGACTTCCTTTACTACATATTGTGTCCTGCTCATTTTCCAGGAGCTCATCAAAGCTTGCAGTCCTGGTCATTCCAGAAGTGTTTTACTTGTATTCTGTGTCACCCAGGCAAAATTAAGTACGTTTGATTGCTAATTCACAGTTATTTTGAGTGATATCTACTGTTTCCTACTTTTATGTATGCATTTCACTGTTTGTGCTGTACGACTGTCTTGAAATTGCCTTCAGCAAGGGATTTCCAACCAGTTGCGTAAATGGTTTGTGGCAGTGTTGTACTTGTGGGTCTCTTCTACTGTGTTTTCACATTAGGAGGACTGGATTTATTCAACTTGTGGCAAGAGGTATTTGCTTGGTCTGTCTGAGTTGGGAAATACACAAAAGGACTCGTAGTATAGTCATTTTGTTGGCTGTAGTGCTCATTAGTTAGTTTCCTGTTTTTTCTGTGCTGCTATAAATTTGGACCTAGATGCCATGCCCTTACTTATAAGCTGTGCGCAGCATAAAAGGATTTCCTTACCTCTGTGGCCACGTGGTGATTGAAGGTAAGGCTACTGTCTACGTACGTATCCAGGTCCCTGAACACTGGGTGGACTCTTAACGGTGTATTATCAACATGGTAATTGGCCAGGATGGTTGATTTCCCAAAGGGTACAGTTACGCATTTCTCACCACTGAGTTTTGGCAACATTTGTTAGTCTGAGGTAGGCCTTCTTGAAGAATGCTACAGGAGTCGATTATAGCTTGCAATCATCTGCAGAGTTAGTCAGCCATAAACCTTCAGGATTTACTTCCATTTTAGAGAAATCGCTGCCAAAAAGGAGTGGGCCCAGTACTGAGCCCTGAGGTACTCGGCGACTGGCCTCTTGGTGGAGGTGAACTCCCCTCCTGGATCCTATCAATGAGCCAGTTGGCTATCCAGAGGGTGATTTGACTGAAATATATATTTTTTTACCCTTTTTTGTACTTTTAAACAGTTTGCAACTGTTTTGCTGCCTACTTTAAGCTGTTTTCATTGTTTACTTGCAACTGTTTTGATGCCTACTTTAAACTTTTTTTATTGTTTGTGACTGTGTTTTCTGCACTGCCTATTTACAGTACTTGAACAATTTATAGCATAGGTTAGATTCAGACTTGATGAATCTAGACTGCTTGACACTTTCTGAGCACTAAAGCCAGTCATCTTGCACCCTTGTGGCAGAAGAGTGTAGTCAAGGACCCATCTGAGTTGGTGTTGGAGCAAGGCTCAGCCTTGGGCTTTCCTATTGGTTGGATTGTTTGAAAACTGTTTTACTTGGGTGACATTTAAACACAGCATTTGTGCATAGCTTCTCACAGTACAACGGGGGTAGCACTGCCATGTATAAATGCAAATGCTTAAAAAGTAAAATTTTCTATAGATAACCTCCTAAGCTTCCCTGCTTCTTGGCACACAACACAGTTGCGCAGTGCTGCCCATTGAGCAACCTAGCTGAGTTTTTTTGAGGCACTGGCACAGCTTTCTACCCTAAACCTGCCATAGATTAGCTTATTTTACTAGTTCTACAGCATAACCTAGTCCATCTAGCCCACCTTCTACCACTTATTACTGATTACACCTGACATAATGGAAGGTCAGTTTCCCACTGTTTCTCCAGCCAGCCTGATTGGTATGGGCATCTTGAGGCAATGTAGCAATTGCCTCATGTATGCAGACAGCCTACTACTCCTAAAACATACAAATACAATATGTGAAGGATGTATCTGTACTATGAATTTGGAACTGCTGCTCTCTCTCTCTCTCACACATAACAACAAAACAAATACCAAGCAAACTGTCAGCACCCACACCCCACCTCCATATCAAACGCACAACGCATAAGCTCACATATGCAGAGGTACTCACTAGAAATATACCAAAAGAGCAAAGACCTCCAAAGCACAAACCTTCTGCACACTGTACTGTACCAACATTACCCACTATGCATAATAACACACGCAGTAATGTATTGCCCAATAAGCCCCTAAGGCAAAACATATCTAAACCAAATGTCTTTGTCAAAGGTAACTCCATAGTGAGACAAACAGATGTCCCCCTCACTATGCCAGGTAAGGAAAAGGCCACAGGCAGCTGCCTGTTTGGTGCCAGGATCCGCCAAATCATGCACACACACACATCTCTCAACAACAAATACTGTTATGACTCTGTGTTCGTTTATGTTTGAGTGAATAACTCGAGACGTACCTCACTGGTCAATATGAAGAGACACAAGATGGAGTTTTCAGATTTGTGGCCTATGCAGATATGTCCCTTGCCCTAAGCAGCATTCTTCCCTCACCCAGAATGATGCCATAATACAAACAGAAAGTGAATGACTTCAAGAATTGGCTTAGCTTCTGATGTCAATCTAGTATCTGACAGCCTGGAATGATATGGTCCACAGACCACTCTGCTTTGCCAGAAATGGTCATCACCTGTCATCACTACTCTCTAGGTTGCTGGCAATGGTACTTTCCTCCTCCAGTAGTGCCTTTTCTAGGCAATGTCATAAGAATAAAATTCCCAACATAAAAATATCCTCCAAAAACAAACTCAGGGTTAAGCTGCTAAATGCTAGGAGTCTAAATCAAAAACTGCACTCACTTAAAGCACTTCTCATCCTGGAAGATGCTGATGTCTGCGCAGTCACAGAGATATGATTCACTGCCTCAGAGAGTACCCTGGCCATGCAGGGCTATAATGCCTTCCACACATTCAGACCACAAAACAAATGTGAAAAAACAAGGGAGGAGGAGTATCCATCTTCATTAAAGACAAATGCACCTCTAGACTGGTAAACAGTACAACTCCCTGGAGTTACTCCAACTAACTGTAGGAAAGACACCCCCCCCTTCCATGATATTGTTAGCTATAGGTCCCCACCATGAACTGCGAAAACTCACACAGCCTATCTGGACCTACTTGAGTCACTCTTAGTATAGCCAAATACCCTAGTCATGGGTGACTTTAACTATCTTTCCATTGAATGGGTAACATACTCGTCCAAAGGTTCCTGGACTTTAACACAAATGCTCTGGGGCAGATAGCACCCCCACAAGGGACTCTAACATCCTTGACATAGTGCTCACCAACATGGGGGATCGCTGCATCACCCCATGTGTGGGGCCCTCCCTGGTAAATTCTGATCATAAATTAGTCTTGTTCGAAGTGACGATTGTACCTGACTCGCCCTCGAGAGCAAAAAGGTTAAAAAATTTCTTCAAAGCAAATTCTGGCCTACTGAGTGATGGCGTCAGTAGTTTCAGACCCCCTGGCAACACTAAAAGCAATGACCCCTATACTGAGGTGTACACAATTGTCCTGTATAAACACCTATATAAATGCATAGACTCAGATGTCCCCGAACTGACAAAATCAAGGTACTCATGAAAAAAATAAGCCACCATGGTGGACATCCAACATAAATAGGTTATACAATAAGAGAAAGAAATGGCTGTCAAAAAACAAGAGGGAACAGTCGCACCAAAGGAAGACCACCCCCAAATCATAAACAAGCAGAGTAGACATCTTGTAAAGTTGTGTAAACTACTTACGAAACTAAAAAAGTTGGCTTCGCTAAGAAAGCTCACTAAGCATTCTTACAGCTACGTCCAAAATCTAAAAGGGAAGGCCCAGCTTTGTGCCGAATTAGCTGTGGATGGTACCACTATTGCACTGAACCTGAGGACTTCGCCAACCTCCTAGTGGACAGGTTTGGTGAAAACTTCACGTCCCCTGTTCCCACTAACCATACCCCATAATGTACCTGTCACCAGTCCTCTGACCTAGTACCTCCAGAGAGTAGGTCATAGCTTGACTCTCCAAGGTCAAAACCACAGTCTGTGGGACCAGACAACATCCCATGCTGCTTATTAAATGGTCCAAAACAGGAGTCAGGGAAAACCGATGAGCATGCTCTTCAGTCTCAGTCGAAGCACTGGCTTTGTCCCAGCTGAGCGGAAAACGGCAGCTATTTTCTCCTTGCACAAAGGGAGTTCTTCAGCCAACCCCAGGAACTATAGACACATAAGCCTAACCAGTCTTATCTGCAAGGCCGTGGAGAGAATAATCATGGACCTTTTCAACAGGGATGTAGGTGACCGTCAAACTCTTGACTCAGCCCAGTTTGGCTTCATTAAGGGCAGATCTTGCCTGCTAAATCTGGTGGACTTCTTCGAGAATGTCACCAAGGCCCTGGATGAAGGCACAACAGTTCACACTGCCTGTCTTGACCTAGCCAAGACCTTTGACACAATCCCTCACTCAGGCATCATTGAGAAACTCACCCATCTGGGGATTAACCCTTTTGTCACTAGAGGGGTTGCCATGTGGCTCACAAACAGAACACATACAGTCAGAGTTGGAATGCTACCTCTACTAGCAGACCTCTTACCACTGATATTCCACAAGGATCTGTGCTAGACCCCCTACTGCTTAGTATCTATTTTTCAGATGTCCAGGCAAAAATAGATTGTCTATGACTTATCAAGTTTGCTGATGACTGCAAACAGGGTGCAATCATCAAGTTCTCCCAAAGATGTCAGTGTACTACAGAATGAGCTTACACAGACAAATGATTGCTGTCAAAGCCACAGACTTAAACTAAATGCAAAAAAAAAACGTGTTATCATCCCCTTTGGCAAAGGAGATACCCATACTAATTACAACATTAAAAATGCCCTCCTAAATTCAAACCCAGCGGTGAGAGATTTAGGAATGCAAGTTGATAGTAGCCTTAGTTTTGATCATCAGGTGTCCACAGTAGTAAGGAAGGCCTCCTACGCTGCACACCTCATAAACAAGGGCATAGCATCCAAAGCTAGAGAGGTTGTAACTCCCCTGTAATCGGGGCTCATCAGATCAATAATATAGAGTACAATGCTCCCTTCTGTATATACCTGACCAGACGTCTGGAGAGGCCTCAGACGTTTCTCACCAAGAAAATTCATGGCCTACAACACATGACCTACATGGACAGATTGAAGGCCCTATCACTTTATTCAGTATTGTATCGACTGCTTAGAGGTGACTTGTGCCTGGCCTACAGAGCAGTCTCAGACCCTGCTTCCTATTTAAACATAACCTGGACATTTACATGGGGGGTTTTCACATATGTCCCTCTCAGAGAGGGGCAGCCAGTGCTGATCTTAGATTCGCTCGCAAACCTAGATTATATATCTTGGTCCATAAGGGAACAAGGGTATAACATGGTTAGGCTTGTAGAGGCCTTAAGGCCAATAGCCTAGTAACCTCCTACAATCCTATGATAAAAGGGTTTATACCTAAATTAGTGAGCTTGTCTATAGTGTCTGAGTGGGGTATTGTATCAAAACTTAATAGGCATGACCGTCCTTTAACAAAGCCAGACTGTAGTGGGTCCAGCATTTGCAGTTTATCCTCATTTGTCATGTCCATAATGATTCTTTCCATAGTCTTGCATATGAGGCTGATCAAACTTATGGGCCTGTAGCTACCCAGATCAGTGGTTGGACCTCCAGTGTGCAGGGGAATGACTGTAGCCATCTTGTATTCCTTGGGCACAAACCCTGACTAAACTGTAGTTGAAAAGTGAGAGGTCATGTTTCATGCTATTTATTAAGAATCCTGGGATGTTATCAGGTCCCATTGATGCTGTTTTTTTTTTTGCCTTGGGAAGTGCATTGATGACCTTCTCCCTAGTTATCGTTGTGTTGGATTGTGGTATGCAGTGTTGCATTTAGACTATGGGGGAGAGAGTGGGTGGAGAAATTTCAGCTAAACCTGTCAGCCAAAAGGTTGGCAATGGCCTCTGGCTCATTGTAGGTGATGCTATTTACAAGTTCTCTACACTGTTGCATTTTTCACCTGAGGTTATGGACAAAGCTGTAGAAGACTTTGTGGGTGTTATTTGCATGAGAAGCTATTTTTTCTACAAATTTACCTTTTGAAGTATTAACTAATCCTCTTAGCTACTTGCTTAGATTGGTTGAGGGACTTTAGTATGTATGGCTTTGTTCTTCCTGCACTTAGCCAAGATTTTAGTTGTTGTTGTTGTATAACTGATTGATATTGTGATTCCACAAGGGTGGCTTGTCTTTTGAGTTTGTCTTATTCTTAATACAAGTGGGCACAGCTCACTCTATGCAGCTATTAATATGGTTGTACAGAGATTTTGTAAGTAGCGCAGCATATGCTGTGGTGTTTACTGGGTTTGGGGTTGCTTGGAATTTAGCCGAGGTGTCATTTAGTAAAGAGAGATTAGCTTTGGAATAGTTCTTAAAGGTTTTTAGTTTCTCTGGATCCCTGGATTTAATTTTTATTTCAAGCAGTACTGCCTTATGGTAAGATCTAATGAACAAAGACATTACATTGGGTGAGGAACCTCAGTCCCCCATGTTTGCGAGTGCAAGGTCAAGGATGTTTGTGCCTTTTGTGAGAGAGTGGAGTAACTGTTCCAGGATGTTGGTATTAACAATGTTAGGAATAACTGGGCTTGTGCATTAGAAGTGGTGTAGGATTCCCAGTCTAGAGAGAGGTAGTTGAGATCCCCCATGAATATCATATTGGGTTAAACGGTGAGGGACTTTAGCACATTGAGATAGGTAGTATGGGTTTCTAAGGGCATTGAGGGGACCTGTAGGTTGCAAGGATATGGTACAAGACCCTGTTTATGGTGAATTGCACTTGTATGACTTCCAGTGGGTCATGCACTTTAATCTGGATGTGAGGTTGGATTCAATATAGACTGAAACCCGTCCAACGTTAGTTCCCACCTGTGCAGAAGCTGTTCTAAAGGTGTGAAAGGCATTATGCCCTTGCACTCCTGGGGTACTATGCGCAACTTTAAACCATGTCTCCATTCTAAAACAGATGTCTACACACTCCATGGCGAGGAAAGCTTGCAGGAAGTGGAGTTTCTTGTTAATGTTTGCTTGGCTTAAGAGGCTTTAGGGCCCTTGATATGTCAATAGTCTTATCTTCTGAAAGGCAACCCACTGTAGACATCTAGTACACTTGTTAGAAGATGTCTAGCTAAACCAGTTTTGAAGTGGTTAATTACCTGGTGACCCTTTACTATCCTAGTACTAATAAGTAGAGTAGTGACTGAGCTATGCTGAGCCCTAGATTCACTAGATCTTCGAAGGCTTAGGCAGGGTCTTTTAATATCAGCATATGATTAGAGTGCTTGTGTGGAGTGTATTGACAGTTTGTATTGTTCACAGATTGTTTGTCAGAAATCTCCAGTTTGGGTAAGTATTTGCATCTCTCACATATAGATAGCAAGAAGCTGAATAATTCTCTGCAAGCATCAGGCATTTGTTAAACCCTTTTGAGTAAACCAAGTGCTATGAAGCTGACAAGGGTGTAGGAGCTTGCTGACCTTCCATTCATAGCTCCGAACTGTATGTATTTTTGCAGAATGCCCAGATCTTTGCCTTGTATTTTCAGTCTGTTCCTCATAAAATGTATGGTTTTCTGGCAAATCACTGAGGACTGAAGTCACTAAATAATGGCATACATTTGAGTTTCAGACTCCATATCCTTCAGAAAATGCATGGTTTAAATTTAATATTTAAAATTTGTCCCTATTTTGGGCCTTTATCCCCTAATTATTTTAGACTTAGAGGGGGTGGGAGGTTGGCATAATGGTTAAGGTATTTGCCTTATAAACCAAAGGTGCAGGGTTTGATTCTCACATGGGGTAATTGGCTAGGCTTAAAAATGGCCCACAAAGGCAGTTAGCCTAGTACTAATCTATGAACCTATAACTTATGACTTTGTCCAGATTTCTTATGCTAACAGGATGAGAGGTATGCTTCCATTTTAGTTCAACAATACAGTTAAGGAAGGCAATATTTGATTTTAAAAGAGGTTTTAAGCAGTTAGTAGTTCAGTGGAAATATATTTCTACTATTACAGCATATGATTTAGGGATTTTATTTTTTTAAACAAGAAACATCTTTATTAAACCATCACTTACAACATAAGCAATCATACAATTATGTAAAAGAAAACAAACCACACCAACACAATCCTAGTTGCAAGCATTTGATATGACAGACCATACTGACACATTCCCAGTTGCAAACATTGTACATCACTTAAAATCTACCCAATAATTTTCAGTCAGACGTTACATAGCTCATTTAAGTCCTGCCTTCTTTTAAACCTCATTATTTTTGTATGTATTCTTCCCATTTTTCCTATGTAGTTTCCTCCTACTCTCTTCTAGCAATCTCAATTCCAGTTTTTTTTATCTCTGTTACTATATTCGCTACTTCTAATAGAGTTGGTTTAGATTTTGATTTCCATTTTCTAGTAATTTTTTTGGCAGCTACCATAATTAGACACAGCAACGCCTTAACATGTCTAGGCAATTCTGATTCTGTATCATAGCTCAGAAAAATCTCCCTCGTCACACCAATCTGCCCACCCAGGATCTCCAATAGTGCATCTCACAGGGAATCCTTAAGTCTGCCAGTTCGCTGTACTCCCAGAAAATATGTTCCCAGTTGCCTTTCTTCCCTGTCATAACTAACATTTGTTGTCTACCTGAGGAAAAATTCTCTGGAGTCTACATGGGGTATAAACATATATATGTAAACATTTCCAAGCAAAAATCCTAAATCTAGACTTTGTTGCATATTTGGGAGACATACATATATCCCCCATTGTTTCTTTGTGAATTACTTATCCAGTCTCTCTTCCCAATCCTTTCTAACCTCCTCTGATTGATTCTTATAGTTATTGCATGACTTAGGGATTTAGTAATATATGTCTTGTAGTTCTAGTGTTAAAGGGCTAAGTAATAGTGCATGAATGTGTCTTACAAATGTATTTAAAATGGCTCATGACTGTAGAGTAAGAGGGAAAAATAATGATGAATAAGAATAGTTCCCAGTTCTATAAGACAACACCAAGTATGAATATACTTTGTAGACCGTGCATCAATACAACTACAGTGGCTTAGTGGGTGTGGGAATAACTAGGTTTGTTTGTAGAGAATTGCACACCGGAACTGCCTGCACCCATCTAATGCAGCATAGTATGATGCTATGTGGAGTTGCAAACAGTACAGTTTATCTGGCCATAGTAAAGAAAAGAGCTTGCCTAGGAGCAGATTAGCTAGGAATTCAGCCAAAAGTTTCTACTCCAAAATATCATAGCAGTTTAATTCCCTGCAACAGAACTACCCCTTGTGCTTCTTAGAAGCTAACCCTTGACCAAAAACTAGATGTAAAACTGGAAACCCCCTTTTTTTAGAAGCAAACATGACCAAAAGCTAGCTGGAAAACTGTTGATGGAGATGCATCCAAAAAGGAGCATTGTACTGTATAATGAACAGGTCTGTTCATCTCTGAATATTGGGCAACAATAACACTGGGGTAAGATTTCCTGACTACAGTTGTCACATGATGATCAAAGGAGAGAGAGCCATCAACTCAAGTACAGAGGTCCTGACTACCTTTTCATCTAGTAAGGGAATGTTATCTGTACTGTACTGTACTTTTTGGGTAATTCTATTTTCAAAAAAAGTAATATACTTAAGTATTCAGTTTAAGCCCATTATCAATATACCAGGTATTAACTAGGTTAAGGTACTAAACCTGACTGATCAGTTTTCTACTTTTTCTACTCATAACAGGTACTGCCTACCCACTACTTCCCTACAACTAGCTCTACCTTCCTTCTTGCCACTGCTATCCCTTACCCTTCTGTTCATGCCCTAAGCTTACTCTTAGTGTGGAAACTCTTTAATATATATATAAAAGACACACTTATGCCTCTTTTAATTTGACTTTCTGTATTCTATCTGCAATCTGAACTGTACCTGCCTACTGCACTGCAAAGTATTTCTGTCCTCTCTGTAATTTTGTCCACTACCACTGTGATGTATTTCTGTCCTCTCTGATTTTTCCAGCCTAACTTCTAATACTCTTTGTAAATATAAAGGTTTTATTTTTCTGTTATCCCAGACCTATTTCTTCCCAGTCTATAGTATAATATTAGTCCTATTTTTAGTATTGTACTCAAATTTTTAAAATGGGAGGTACTTAGACCTCTATGATAATTTATGTATTAACCTGTAACAACATTGTTTGTAAAAATGTTTTATTTTGCTATTTTTGCCTCTGCTGAAAATGGATATGTATCCAGTTGGACTAGCCCGGTCAACAAATGTAAAATAAATAAATAAAAATAAATAAGGTCTTTCTGAAGTGTACAAATGTCTGAGCATTTTGAAATCTGGACCCAGTTTGCAGTCCTCTGCAAATTTGGTTAAGTAGATATCCTGATTACCAGTTTGAGATCAAAGAAACAGATAGACAGGAGAGGGCCCATTGCAGATTCCTGGCGGAGTCCACTAGTTACCTTGGCAGTTTTGAAGAACTACATGATGCAATCGGTTTTCAACTAATTGGTTGCCATCTTACCATGTAAGGATCTATGGTTAAAGCAGATAGCTGCCTTACAATTTCATCATGAGGTGTGACATCATGTACTTTAGCCAGATCAAGATAAGTTATATGAACAGCATAACCACTGTTGACAGCTTGTGTGTCCCTGTTGAAGTTACAAATCTTTAACAGGCGTGATCTCTCTTTGATGAAACCAAATTGTTGTTGGTTCGGCCTAATGAGATTATTGATATCGTAATTAATGAGACTGGTTATGGTGTGCTTCATAGCTTGTGGCTAAGCTTAGGTTGAACAATTTAAGGAGAGGTTCAGAAAGAACATGCTTGACATAGTTTATTTTGCAACCATGTCTTTTCTCATGTCCATGGAGGAAGTGTTTTTTTTGTCTGTGATTTTACCTTAAGAACATGTTCCTTAGTGATGATAGGCAAAGGATTCTATGAAGACTGCTGTTTCAGTAGGGGCTTTAGGGTTGAAATCTGTGATAAACTTATTGTAAAGTATATTTTCTGTGCCATTGTGGTTGAAATGGGGGTCCCATTAAGGAAAGGTTCAGAGCACTTATTTTTTCTGACATAGCTAAAATGGCTACCCTTCACTTTGTAAGATGATCTCTGTTTATGGGCTGCTTTACTGGTCCAAAAAGTGCTTTTCATTTTCTTAGTGAATCTTTCATACCATCTCATTCAGTAGCATTCTAGCCTTAATGTACAGTTTAAATTTTTTTTTTCTCTTGTTAAAATTTTTGACACTTCAGGGTGGGCTTATTTTTAAATTTCCTATTATATTCTGCTCTTTTTGGGACTTCTAGATCTGTGCATCTGTGTAAATGAGCATAAAGTTCCTTAGTAAAGTTCGCTACGGTATCAGGGTCAACAGTGGTGGTGTCATGTGTAAGTTTAGAGATTTAATAAGATAATTGTGTAAGGTTTACTCTTTTGAAGTCATTAATTATGGAGATGGCTGTTAGGGATGTGGTGGTTCTGAAAGTAAATGTCACAAGTTTATGGGTGCAGTTAACTTGTGAAGGAAAGACTAAGGGGGCGTAGCACATAGAGGCAATATTTGTAAGCACCAGATTAAAAATATTTTGGCCTATAGTTGGTTCACTATTTCATCCATGGAATTCTATCAAATTGAAATATCTCTAGACTTAACCTCACATTAGAAGTGTCGGTACTCCAGCCTGTGGTAGGATAATTTAAATATTTTATTTATTTATTTATTTTTAACTAAAAACCTGAGCAAGGCATAAACTGTAGCAACTGTTTGCTACAGTTTATAAGAAAGTTTTTTTTTTTTTACTATAATGTAAGGAAGGTGGACTGGGAGAAGGACACCTGAATGGCTGGGGGGGGGGGGGGTCCTGTATCTGGACACCTGGTTGGCGTGCCAGTAAAAGGAATGTTTTTTTTTCTTTCTTTGCTCTTCACATAAAGAGCTGAGCAGGTGGGGCACTGGTTTGTGAAAATTGCACAGGGTGCTGGTTCAGCCTGATACACTTCTGAATGTGGTAGTTCCATGGGTTAGGTGACTTCCCAAAGGATATGATAATGCACTTTTTGGCATTTAGTGTCAGCCCATGACTTTGGCACCAGTTATTTGTGTGGGACAACCCTTCCTGCAGGATGGCAGAGTTATTTCAGGATTCCTTAGCTGCTCTTAGCTTGCAGCCATCTGTGAACATAGTCAGCCAAAGCAATTTGGTATAGGCTGTTAGTTCAGAGAAGGAAATGTCAAACAGGAAAGCTCCAGTACCAAACCCTGGGGGACTCCACTAGTGACTGGTTGGTTTGTAGAGCTAGCTTCCCTTATTTTGATCTCTGGTATCCTATCTGTAGCAACAGCAATCTAGTGGGTGACTTAGGAGTTTATTTCATGTTTATTTAGCCTTTCTATGTCTGCATATGGTATTGTCAAAAGCCTTAGATAGGTTGAGGTATGCAGTTTGTACGGTTATACCTTCATCCATTGCTTTGTTGACCTTTTCAAAAAAGTCCAACAGACTGAGTAAGCATGACCTGCCCTTGGCGAATTGAAACTGAAACAGGTCCAGTGTTAGAATTTTCCTCCCTTGTACTTATTGATTAGTTCCATGATATGTTTATGCATGGCTTTGCATATGGGACTAGTCAGACTTGTGGGTCTGTAGTTGCTTGAGTACAAGTACTGGTGTAGTCAAATGGATAACAAACTAGCTCATTGACGGGACACGTTGTCCGGAGAGGTGAATCCACTTTAGATAAGAAACCTGTTACTAGCTGTGTCCCACAGGGTTGCATGTTGGGACCCCTCCTGTTTGGTATTCACATCTCGGAAGTGAGGGCCAATGTTGGGGGCCTCTGTTTCACCAAGTTCACTGAGGTCTGCAAGCTGGGAGCACTCACTGTATCCCCAAACAATGCTGACATCCTACAAACAGGACTAGAAATGACAACAACTGCTGCCAAAACCATCGTCTGAGACTAAATGTTAAAAAATGTGTAACCATACTCTTTGGCAAAACATATCAGTATTATAATTTGCCAAAAGGGTTTTGATTGTTTGCAAATTATAACATTGATAGCACACTGTTAAAAGTAGATCTAGTGGTGATGGACCTTGGAACACAGATAGATAGTAACCTAAACTTTGACCACCAGGTTGCTACAGTAGTGAGGAAATCCTTCTAAGTGGCTCAACTTTTAAGTAAAGGCATGGCATCAAGATAAAAGGAAGTGATAATGCCATTGTACTCAGCCTTCATCAGGCCCATAATTGAGTACAGTGCATCCTTCTGCATGTGCCTAACCAGTCACTTACATCAAATGGAACGGCCCCCAGAGGTTTCTCACTAAAAAAAAAAAAATGCAAAGTGTAAGACGCACATCTTATGCAGACCAACTAAAGGCCCTATCCTTTTACTTCATCTCTCTGATCCAGCCCTGATGAAAATGTTGCATATTCGCAAGAAAAAATATTCAAGGGTTATGCTTTCCATGGACCTGAACCTTATTTGTGACTTTAACAGAACTTGCTGGAGAGAGAGATTCATATCCCAAAGCCTACTTCCCATCTTTGTAAAACCAGCCTGTCCCTCACTCTCTTCAAAAAGAATTTGGATAAATGGATGGGGAACTGTCAATTCACTTCTGGGGTATTGCTCATGAATAGGATCATAGGAGGTTACTAGGCTGTCAATGTGGAGGTTGTTTCAAGCCTAGCCATTTCATCCCAGTTTAATACCATAGATACTGCAGTGAATACCCAGGATTGCATTTAGTAATGACTGCACATGTCCAGGAGCATTGTGGGTGGTATCCCTGGTAAGAATGTACGGTGCCCTATCCACTTGTCCAGGTTCCTTTTGCACATTTTCATAGAATTGGTAGCCTATTTAAAAGACACAGCAGTCACTGGGAGTCAAATCTGTCCCTCCAATACATCTTATTCAAGTCGCAGGCCATATTTAGGTACCTGGAATGGGGAGTTCTAGTCCTGTTTGATGTTTGGATGTGCAGCAAATTCATTAAGTTTGGGTAAGAGATTGCTCTTTAAGCCAGGCATAAGTCTCCCTTAAGAAGTCTGTATGAGAGACTTTAGACTGTCTTTATAAGGCGCATGCTGGAGTCCCTTGATCTTGGTTAGAAAACTCTGAAGTCTCTCCAATTGCTGCAGGTGCTTTGTATGGTACATGCTAAAAGGGGCGTTATACTCAGTTGTGGGCTTGATTAGTGAAGTCCTTCCTTACTACAGCAGACACACGGTGGTCAAAGTTAAGGTCACAGTCTACTTGTGATCCCGGATCTCTTACCACTTCATAGGTATATATGATATTGTTAATTTGATAGTGTGAAGAGGCATTGTTTTTACTGAAGGGAATGATGATGCATTTCTTCACATTCAGTTAGAGACCATGACTAAGACACTAGTCATTGGTCTGCGCAAGACCCTCCTGAAGTATACTGAATCTGCGGATTCAGTAACTGCATCCAGTTTGCAGTCATCCTCAAACTTGATGAGCCACAGCCCCTTAGTTTTGGCCTGAATGTCTGAGAAGTATATACCAAACAGGAGGGGGCCCAGCCCTGACCCTTGTGACACCCTGCTGGTGACAGGTCTCCTGGTTGATGTGGAGTTACCCACTTTGATATTGTGCGACTGGTTTTTGAGCCAGCTGACAACCCATCTTACAGCAAAGGGGTTTACATTCAGTTTACCAAGTTTATCGGTAATGCCTGAGTGTGGGATTGTGTACAAGGCCTTTGCCAAGTCGAGGTACACTGTATGCATAATTTTGCCATCATCAATGGCCCTGGTTACATTTTCATAGAAATCCACCAGGTTTAGTAGGCAGGATCTGCCCTTGATGAAGCCGAATTGGGTAAGATCCAGGGTTTTGGAGGTCACCTATGTCTTTATTTATGAGGTCCATGATACATTCCATGGCTTTACAGATGAGGCTGGTCAGACTTATGGGTCTATAATTCCCTGGGTCTGTTGGTAAGCCACCTTTATGAGGGGAATAACTGTTGCTGTTCTCCATTCTGCAGGAACAAAGCCGGTGGTTAGGCTATAATTGAGTAGGGTACTTAATGGTGATGCTAGTTCATGCTTTAGTTTGTTTAGCAGACACCCTGAGATGTTGTCTGGTCCCATAGATGCTGTGTTTTTTTGCCTTAGACAAGGGTTTAATGACTTGTTCTTTGGATGTGTATGGTGGGGAGGAAGTAGATGGGCAAGGTTTGTGATAAATTTGGAGGGGATAAGGCAGTGAAATTTTCACCAGATCTGTAAGCTAGCAGGTTTGCTACCTGTGCTGGATCAGTGTGTGTGATACCATTAGTCACTAGTTAGGTACATGCTTGGGTCCTACCTTTTAGGCTACATGCATAACTGTAAAAGACCTTATGATTATCTTTGGCTGTGATTGCTAAGTTTTTCTCAAAGTTACCCTTAGAGGATTTGACATGTTGTCTTACTTGCCTGTTGAGGCTGAGGAGGGTGCTTTTCCATTGTTGGGGCCTCTCCTCAGTTTTCTGAGGCAGCAACTTTTTGAATTTGTTGTAAAGTTTGTTGACACTGGATGTCCACCAAGGCAGTTTTTTTTTACTTGGGGCTCTGGCTTTGATTCGGTCTAGAACAGCTGAGTGTGTCCACTTGTACAAGTGATTGTACAGGGCTTTAGTGTAAGCTTTGGTATAATTACCACTACCAGCTGTGGATGGGGCTTGGAATGCATCAATACCTTCCCCCAGGAGGGTATAGTTTGCTTTGGTTTTTAGTTTGACATTGCCCTTTGTGAGTTCTGGTGTTAATGCCAGTTCAAAGGCAACTGATTTGTGGCCATATTTAACTAATGAAGGTCTGACAGTTACGGTAGTGCATTTGTTTGTCATGTTAATGAGAACCAGATCTAATGTGTTTCTTACTCTTGTTGGGGTTTGAATAATTTTTTCCAGGGCATTTGCGTCAACAAAGTCAAGGAACTTTTGCGCTAGTAAGTTAGGCATAGAGTAGGTTTCACATTTGATGGTGGGATAATTGAAATCCCCCATAACCAGAGCAATATTTGGATTGACTCCAGTTTGGTCAAATACGCCTCGAGCACATCACGATCCACAAAGGGGGATCTATAACTAGCTGCGACTTGAAGGGTGGTGTTACCCACAGTAATGTGAACTTGGAGTAACTCCATGGAGTTGTCCAGTCTAACTAATCGGGAGGTAAATTTATCTGTAATACAGATAAAAACACCACTTCCTTTGGTTCTCACACATTCATTTTGTGGGCTGAAGGTGTGGAAGGCATTGTAGTCTTGCAAGGTTGGGGTAGTCTCTGAGGCCTTGAGCCTGACGGCAGCTGACCGTGACTTTCTCCTTATCTAACCTGGTGAGTGGGACATCCATGTGTATCACTATGGAGTCTCCAATGACAAGAAAATTTGGTTTTTGAGTGTTACTCCTTAAAGGGTTGGTAGGTGAGACACTGTTGTTGCTATGTGTCTTGGGTGCTGTGGGAACTGCGTTAGTTGTAGCAGTCTTTTGTTTTGGGAGTCTCTGCTGTTTCGGTAAGTTTTTTGAGAGAACCTCCACATATGCTGACTTATGTGCTGGATGTGTATTATGTGCATGAATAGTGGTGTGTAAGTTGGCAACCTCTTCATGTTACTGTTTTGAGTGTGAGAGAGCAGGGATTCAAGATTCTTGGTGTAGATGCATCTCTTGCACTCTGTACTAGAGTGACTTAATGAGTGTTGTCAGTGTACATGACACAGTTGCTACACTGCCTCAGGAGACCTAAGTAAACAAGACTGGCAAGAGAAACAAAAATAGACCAACCATCCATAATGCTAGATTTGAAGAACTTATTACAAAGTGGGTGCTTTCAGGACTGATCTAGAAGGTGCTCTGTAGATGGATATTTCTGAAGGGGTTTTTGGCTGGTGGTTTAATAGATCACAGCTCACTAGCAATACTTCTTCGACCACAGATGCACCAAAGATGTGGACTATAGTAAAGTACGACAACTGCATCTAAGGGAAAAATTGTTGAAATTATCTGGCCAGCTATGGCGCACAATTGGGAGGCAGTGAACGGTACTGCGCAACACACATGCAGAAACCTGTTCAAAAGCAGGGCTTAAATACCAGAAGCTAAAAACTTAAAAAAAATAAAAAAACTTTAAAAAAATCTCAAAAGAACCCAGAAATTGTAGTTTATTGGCTGTTTGAGCAGATGTTCTTCATCTCCCATTGCTGCAGTCCTTACATATGGGTAGTCCGCTGTCCACCATCGGCCCGAATACCAAAGGGCTAGAACCGGCGTCGGTCAGGTCATCGGCGCCCGAGACTGACGTCAGTACGTGCCAGTACAAATGCGCATGACCGACGCCATATCCTCAGTCTTTCTTGCCGCGTGGTCCTAAGCAGAAGCAGCGTTTGCGAGTGCCGTTCGGCGTTCTGGAATTGTCGGTTTTCGAGTTTCAGACCGGAGACCAAGTTGGGCTAACACTTTTGTCTTTTTCTTGCCTCAGTATTGACGGATGTCAGAAAAAGTTAATAACTGTATTTCTTGTGGGAAACAGATTCCTCATAGGGATTACCATTCACTCTGTATTCCTTGTTTAGGGCCTGAGCACGACGTTGTTGGGTGTCGCTTTTGTGCTACTTTTAACAAGCGTACTATTAAACGTCGGTTGGACTGTGCTAGGCTAGTGTTTGTACAACATGCCGTCGGATTCTCCGACGCCTGGTTCTTCTAAGAAACGCAAAGAGAGGTCTTTGCGGTCCAAACAGGATGAGTCGTCCGCTCCGGACGCCGGTTCTGTAGAACCACCGACTACTTCAGCGGCTCCTTCTGAAAATTTACCTGAGTCTATAGGGGAGCCTTTGTTACTACAGGAAGTGGCTTCTCCTGTGTTAGGCCAGGCTGAGGGTGCTTCTCAGGTGTCGGTGGTTCCCTCCCCTCTTAGGATAGTTAGGCCTCCTCCTTCTCAAAGCAAGAGCCATTCTAAGTCTAGGTCTGCCCCTGCTGGTGCTAGTTCCCAGGGTCCAGCTCCTAGGAAGCACATGTTAAAGATGGCTGAAGATTTGATTACTTTAATTAGGGGTTCTATGCCCCCCCCTGAGAAGAGGCCCAGGGTAGAGACAGAGTTGGAGGGTTTGGTTCAGTCTTCCAATGAATCAGATTCCTCTGTGGAAGAACTTCAGGATTTCCCTCCCTATTCTGATTCGGAGGCTGAGGACACTACTCCCTCTGCGTCCCCTCCAGAAGATTTTTCTTTCTCTGAGACTTTGCATTCCATGAGGGAACATTTCAAAGGTGACCTTTGCCTAACATACAAGGCCATGTCAAACCCAGATTTGATGAATATGCTTCACCTCAAAAAATCTAGATCCATCAGAGCCACAAGGGCGGGAGACTTAAACCTCGACACGGCTATTAATAGGACGTGCTGGAGGGATAGATTCATCACCCAAAGACTCCCTATGCTGTGGAACAAAATCCCGGTATATGTGAGGCAGAGCACCTCGCTGGCCTTGTTCAAGAGAAATCTTGACCAATGGATGGGAGATCGCAGATATACCCCAGGGATTACCTCAGTGTCACTGCTCGACAGAGGCACAGCAAAATAATGGGTATAGTTCCCAATACTAAAGGGGTGGCGTAAGCCACAAAACGATGGGCTAGGCTTGTAAATGCCCTCGGGCAGATAGCCTAGTATGAACCTATGAACCTAACCTATGAACCTATGAAATGGGAAGGCCAGGATTACTCTGATTCTCGTAAAAGGCTAAGAGACTTCTTGTTTTTGCCTCAGCATAGGCCCTTGGCTATTCCCCCTGTACTGGATGTTGTTCAGGATGTATTTTCTGAGGCTGCCCTTAACCAAGATTCTCTGCCTCCTGCCCCGGTTAAACCAGATAGATACTACAGGGTTCCGGAAGCTCACAAGTACTTATACAAGAGTCCTAGGGCTGATCCAGAAACTATTTCTCAAGGCCCCAAAGGTGTTAGGGCTTCTGTGGTTAAGAATCCAGTTCCTCTGGACAAGGATGCTAGGGCCCTGGATAGGTGGGGTAAAAAATTGTATACCTCTTCTACTTTGGCTATGAGAGCTTTAAATTGTCAGTTTCATATGCTCAGGTATCAAAATTATTTGCTGGGTCAATTGAAATGTAAAGTAGATGCTTTAGCTGAAGGTATTGACTGCAAGGAGCTTCAGGATTTAGTGCATGCTTCAGACCAGGTTGGTAAGCATTCTTTGCAGTGTGGTTTTGATGCTTTACAAGCTTCTTCCAGGGTGGCTGCTACTAGTTCTGTTGTTCGCAGGCATGCCTGGCTTAAAGATCAGACCTTGTCAGAGCATGTTAAGGCTCGAATTATGGATGCTCCTTTGCAATCTTATGTTCTTTTTGGCCCTCCAGTAGAATCAGTTTTGAAAAAAATGGAGGAAAAAGCTAAGTCTATGCAGACAGTTAAGGACTTTTTACAGGTTCAGCCCCCTAAGTTCAGTAGGAATTGGCCTGCTAAGGGATGGTCTTTTCCCTCTTCGGATTTTCATTCTAGGGGCAGGTCGAGGCGTGGTAGAGGTAGGGCTTCCTCTCAGGGCCCTGTTACTTCTAGGACTTTGAGTTCTTCTACCCCTCCTGCTGGGGAGGGCAGGGGTTAGTCCTTTCGGAAGCAGACCCAATGACCTGTGTCTTCAGCTGCCGGACTCTGCTTTGCTGGCAGCTCCTCTAGGAGGAAAACTGGGACTTTTCAAAAGGAATTGGCATTTGGTTACCCAAGACAAATGGGTATTGGACATTATAACTCGAGGCTACAAATTTTATTTTCACACATTCCCTCCTTTCAAAGGTATGCCGGATGTGCCTCATCTGCAAAGACTGGAAGCACAGGCACAAATTTCTTCTCTGCTTCAGTTGGGAGCAATACAGGAAGTTCCTTCTGCGGAAAGAGGCACAGGGTTTTATTCCTGTCTTTTCTTAGTGCCAAAGAAAGGAAGTACTTGGAGACCCATTCTGGATTTATCCATTCTAAACACCTTTCTGGAAATTCCAAAATTCAAGATGTTAACACTGCAACAGCTGTTACCTATGCTGGGCAGAGATCACTGGATGGTGACTTTGGATCTCAAAGAGGCCTATCTTCACATTCCTATCAGGCCCAGTTGCAGGAAATTCCTGAGATTTCGGAATGGGAATTTGCATCATCAGTTCTCTGCATTGCCCTTTGGCTTATCTACTGCGCCCAGGGTATTCACAAAAGTCCTGGCTCCAGTAATAGCTTTTCTCAGACTAAAAGGAATTCAAATATATCCTTATCTGGACGATTGTTTGATACTGGCTCAAGGCAAGCACGAACTTCTTCAACATCTGCAGTATGTAATGACAGTTTTAAGATGCCTAGGGTATTCTGTGAACGAAATAAAGTCCAGTCTAGTACCCTCACAAGAGATGTGTTTTCTGGGTGTAAGACTGAATACAGCTACTCAGATGGCATTTCTTACCCCGAACAAACAAAGAAATCTTCACCTATACTTCCAACAGCTATCAGTAATGTCCAGGCTGACTGCAAGGACATTCCTTCAAGCCTTGGGGTTCATGGCATCTTGCATTCTAGTACTTCCCAATGCCAAACTGCATATGAGGAAGCTACAATGGTATCTCAAAAGCGTTTGGACTCAACACAGCCACGATTTGGACACTGTCATTCGAATTCTACCTTGCATTCAGAAAGAATTTGTGTGGTGGGCTCAGGAATGTCACCTAAACAAGGGACTCTCTGTGACCCAACCAGAGGCAAGTCAGATATTAACGACAGATGCCTCGGAGTCAGCCTGGGGAGCTCATTTCAAAGGAAAATGGATTCAAGACCTTTGGCCCCCAGAGCTACTTCACTTGCATATCAACATGAAAGAGATGCTGGCAGTTCAATTTGCATTGAAAGCATTCAAGGACCTACTTCAACCAGGACTGGTGTTGATTCGAACAGACAACACAACTGTCATGTGGTACATCAACAAGCAGGGGGGAACTCATTCTTACCCCCTTTGCAGACAAGCAATGCTGTTATGGGAAACTGCTTTAAATCTGCACATCACTCTTCGAGCACAGTTTCTGCCAGGAGCACAAAATTCTTTAGCAGATGTTCTGAGCAGACAGATGGTGGATCCTCACGAATGGAAGTTGGACCCTCAGGTATTTCTTCAGTTGACCATGGCTTGGGGAACTCCAGACATAGATCTGTTCGCTTCTCCTCTGAATTTCCAACTACCTCTGTTTTGCACAAGGCTGTTTCATCCAAAAGCCTGGAAAATAGATGCACTATCCTTCAGTTGGAGCAACCTTCACGTGTATGCCTTTCCTCCTCTGCCTCTTCTTCCAAAAGTACTCTTGAAAGTCAGGAGGGACAAACCTTGCATGATCCTTATAGCACCGGATTGGCCTCGTCAGCATTGGTACCCTCTGTTGAGGAGCTTAATTCATGGGACACCTTGGCCATTACCACAGATTCCTCACTTATTGTCTCAGGAAAACAATCATTTTCTCAATGTCAGGGTGCAATCCCTACACCTGACAGCCTGGCGCATTCTATTTTAAAGAAGGAGGGCCTTCAGCTCCCTCAACAGGTTTTGGATGTTATTTTGGAGGCCAGGCGACCTAGTACTCGAAAGGTTTATGCTGATAAATGGAAGAGATTTTTTCTTTGGGGTGCAGCTAAAGGTTTTGATGTCAAATTGCCTAATTTGAGTTGTACATTGCAATATTTGACTGTTTTATTGGACAAGGGTTTGTCCTTCTCTTCTGTAAAAGTGCATGCTGCAGCTATTTCTGCTCTCTATGATTGTGACCCTCCTTTGTTTTCACATCCATTGGTTAAACAGTTTCTTAGAGGGGCAAAGAATATAAGACCCCCACGAAGAGCTCCTACTCCTGCCTGGGATCTTAATTTTGTTTTGGAAAAGCTGACTCTGCCTCCTTTTGAACCTGCAGCTACAGCTGAATTGAAGTTGTTGTCTTGGAAGACTGCTTTTTTGTTGGCTGTTACTTCTGCTAGAAGGGTATCTGAATTACAGGCCCTCATGGCAGTGGAACCTTTTCTGATTTTTCACAAGGACAGAGTTTCCTTCCGTACTAATCCTACTTTTATGCCTAAAGTGATTTCCAATGTGGCATTGAACCAATCTATACATTTGCCTACTTTTTATGCTAACCCCCAAAATAAAGGGGAAAAAGTTTTGCATTCTTTGGATGTACATAGGCAGTTAAGGTATTATTTGAGCAGAACCAAAGAGTTCAGAAGATCTCAACAATTATTTGTTTCTTTTGCTTTGACTTCACAGGGGAAAGCTGTCTCGAAACAAACTATTTCCAAGTGGATTGGCCATTGTATTACTTTTTGTTACTCTCATCATGGAAAGGATGTTCCAGTTGGGATCAGGCCTCATTCTACTAGGGCTACGGCCACCTCTACTGCTTTTCTAAGAGGGGTAGCTACTAAAGATATTCTAGAAGCAGCTACTTGGAGTTCTGTACATACCTTTACAAAGCATTATCATTTACCTCTTTATTCTAAGTCTAGGGCTGGGTTTGCCACTGCAATCTTACAGGGCATGTTAGCAGCTCCTAATGCTATTTAGTTAGCCAGCCTCCCTTTTTTCCGTTGCTCTGGGATTCTACCCATATGTAAGGACTGCAGCAATGGGAGACGAAGAACATAGTACAGTTTTGTACCTACCATAAATGTAGATGTTCGAGGATCTCCATTGCTGCAGTCCAATTTTCCCTCCCTCCTTCCCCCTTTTCTTTAGGTTGGGTTTTGGGTGGTGTTTTTTGCATTCTGATGTCTGAGGCAAGAAAGACTGAGGATATGGCGTCGGTCATGCGCATTTGTACTGGCACGTACTGACGTTACTCTCGGGCGATGATGACCAACGCCGGTTCTAGCCCTTTGGTATTCGGGCCGATGGTGGACAGCGGACTACCCATATGTAAGGACTGCAGCAATGGAGATCCTCGAACATCTACATTTATGGTAGGTACAAAACTGTACTTTTTTCCATCTCTTTCAACTTTCTGGTTTAAAAGGCCACGTTTGCACTTGTTTCCCACCTTTCCTGTAACTAGTATAGTCCAGGTACAGATTTGATGTATCCAGGACTGTTTGTAAGTTTCTGAGCCCCCAAACCTTTCTGTGTTGGAGGGAAGCATTCTAGTTTCAGTGGGAGTGGTAAGCACTAGGTAGCCTATCTACCACAAGATCCAGGTAAAGATTCTTAGTTTTAGCAGAATTTGCTTATTCGTTTTCAGCACTTGTTCAGAATGTGTTATTAGCACTAAATAAGCTACAAATAACTACAGCACTCAACCTTCCTCTTTACCTAGAGGAAAACAGTTTTTGTACTTACTTCCCTCACTTGCTTAGAGAAAAACAGCTCTTATACTCACTTTCCTCACTTGTCTAGAAGAAAGTAGTTTTTTATTCAGGCATGTCTAAGGGTCAGCTACCAGTGTTCTCTCCTGTCTATCTGATGAATCTGGGCATCTTGAGGCAATGTAGCAATTGCCTCATGTGCACAGACAACCCTCTCCACATACCACCCAACACCACAACCTGTGAGAGATGCACTTATCTAGCCAAACTGGAGGTAAAGCTCTCTCCAACCAATACTGAACTTGACAGTCAAGAGGAGAAGGTAAACATTTGCACCACACCACACTCATCACATAGTCCCACTAAACCTACACCATCAAAATCCACACACAGAAACAGAAAAACATTCACAGAGGCGGTCAGTAATAACCTGCTCAAGCAACAGAGACCGCCAAAGCAGAAACGCAAACAACCTCCACCCCCCAACACAACCCAAATGACACACAGCCCACAGACTCAGTGTGCCAATAAACCACAGCCCATAAGGCAAACCAATGTACCCAACACACACTAGTCATAGGTGAGTCTATAGTCAGGCACACTGATTTCCCACTCGCCAGGCTAAACAAGGAGAAGGTTACTGATAACTGCCTGTCTGGTGCCAGGATCTGCCACATAACCCACGCACTCAGGTCAGTCCACAACAAGTACAGATATGATTCTGTCATTGTCCATGTTGGTGTGAACGACCTGAGATGTACCTCCTTGGACTACCTGAAAAGAGATGTGGAAGGGCACTCCAATCTTGTAGCCTGGGCAAATATGACCCTAGCCCTGAGTAGCATTCTGCCATCGCCCAGAATGATACCGCAGTACAAATGCAAAATGATTGACTTTAACAGCTGGCTAAGCTTCTGGTGTCATTCTAAGGGGATCCAGTATTTGTCTGCCTGGGACGACATGGTCGACAGACCACGATGCTTTGCCAGAGATGACCTGCATCGGTCGCCCCTGGGATTCAGGATACTGGCTAAGGCTCTTGCTGCCCCTATGGTACCTTTTTTAGGCAAGGTTCAAATGACAAATTCACCACCGTAACAGGAACAGGCAAGCAAAAACTGAAGGTAATGCTACTCAATGGTAGAAGTCTAAATCTCAAAATGCACTCACTCGAGACACTCCTTAAAGTGGAGAACATCGGTATCTGTGCAGTGACGGAGACCTGGTTCAAGGCTTTAGAGAGCACCCCTGCATTACCAGGCTATAACTCATACCACACTTTTTGTCCATCTAACCTGGACCAGAACAGTAAAGGCAGAGGTGTGTCCATATTCATTAAGGATATCCACACCTCCAGGCTAGTTGCGCAGCATAATGCATCCGAGGTTATCCAAGTGCAACTAACTCTGGGCAAAACTGCAATCCAAATTGTAGCTTGCTACAGATCCCTCACCATGCCCCAGGATTCCCACTCCTCTTTTATTGATATACTGGAAAATATTAGAGTTCAACCAAACACCCTAATAATGGGCAATTTCAACTACCCCACCATTAACTGGGAAAACTACTCATGTACCAACTCCTTCGCTCAACACTTTCAGGAATTTGGAATTCATAAATTCCAGTGCCCTGGATCAACTTATCCACATCCCCACAGAGGCAACAATATCCTAGACCTAGTCATTACCAACATGAGTGACCGGTGTTCCACACCTGAAATCAACTCCTCATTGGTCAGATCCAACCATAAGCTAATCACCCTAAATATCTGCATTCTGCCCCCACCCACCATTAAGGAAACCATGGTAAAAAATTTCTCCAAAGCCAACTTCATGCTTCTTAAGACAGAAGTGCTGAACTTCATGACACCCATGCAGATGGACAATACAGTTACGACTGCTGAATCCTACACAAATGCACTCTATAAGCCCTTACACGAGTGCATGGATCGTGCTATCCCAAACAGAACCAAGACACTATCCTCCAAAAAAAGGAAGCCAATCTGGTGGTCCCCTGCCATAAACAAACTCTACAACAGAAGGAAGAAACTGTTGCAAAAGAGAGTAAAATCCCATGAGTGGAGGAGCTCTCTGGTCAGTCTCAGTAAGAAGCTGAGATCCCTTATAAGATCCTCCAAAGCTAGCTATGAAAACAAAACCGCCACTGATTCTAAGGGCAACCACAAAGCATTATATAGCTATGTCAAGAATCTCAGTGCAACACCCAGATCTGCTCTGAGTTGCAGCACAACGGCATGAAAATTACAGAACCAACTGATATTGCCAACATCCTGGCAGATAGGTTCAGTGCTAACTTTACCCCACTCTCACCCCCTAAAGGGCCCATCTCTATACAGGAAGAATGCAGAGTCCCTGTAATCACATCTATGCAGGTAAAAGCTGCACTCACTAAAACCAAAAACACAGCATCTATTGGGCCGGACATCCCAGGCTGTGTTTTACATGAACTTCAGAATGAACTGGCTCCCCACCTAAGCACCATGTTCAATCATAGTCTCATGTCAGGCTTTGTGCCCACTGAATGGCGCACAGCAACAGCTATTCTGCTCCACAAAGGGGGAGCCACCACTGATCCTGGGAACTATCGCCCTATTAGCCTGACGAGCCTGGTCTGCAAGGCCATGGAATGTATCTTCATGGAACTCATAAACAAAGACATTGGTAACCTCCAAACTCTGGACCCCACCCAGTTCAGGTTTGTGAAAGGCAGATCATGCCTTCTGAACCTGATCGACTTCTTTGAGGCAGTCACCAAAGCTGTAGACAAGGGTAAGGTGGTTCACACAGCCTATCTTGACCTCACCAAGGCTTATGAAACCATCCCCCATTCTGGAATTATAGCTAAACTCACTAAACTAGGTATAAATCCCTATGTCACAAGATGGGTTGCCAACTGGCTCACTGACAAAACCCACACTGTAAAAGTTGCAGACTCCAAATCTGACTTCAAACCAGTGACAAGTGGAGTACCACAGGGTTCAATCCTGGGACCTCTCCTGTTTGGTATCTACTTCTCTGAAGTACAGGATAACACAGAGGGCCTCTGGCTAATGAAGTTCGCAGATGACTGCAAACTAGGAGCCATAGTTGAGTCCCCAAATGATGTGGACATCCTACAGAAGGGCCTCACTGAGACAGATGCCTAGTGTCAGAGACATGGCCTCAAGCTCAATGCCAAAAAGTGTATTGTCATCCCCTTTGGTAAAAACTCTGTATCCATGAACTACCACATAAACGGCAGTCTACTTAATGCTGAATGTGTGATAAGAGACCTTGGGACCCAGGTGGACAGTAGTGTCTCCTTTGATAATCACATCACCACAATAGTCAGGAAATCCTTCTATGTGGCACACCTCATCACAAAAGGGTTCTCATCCAGGAAAAAAGAGGTCATTGTTACCCTCTACTCTGCACTCAGACCCATTATAGAGTACATCGCCTCTTTTGGAATGTACCTCACAAGACATCTGCAGCAGCTGGAAAAGCCACAGAACTACCTCACAAAGAGGACTACTGGCCGCAAACAGATGCCCTACACTGACCATCTCAAAAAACTCCAGCTGTACTCTGTAGCATATCACCTACTACGAGGAGAGCTCTGCCTAACATATAAAGCTCTGTTAAACCCAGAACTGTTGGACATGCTACACCTTAAAAAATCCCACTCCCTCCAAGCTACACACTCTAGGGACTTAAATCTTGTCACCATAATAAACAGGACATGCTGGGGGGATAGATTCCTGTCCCAGAGACTTACTTTTCTCTGAAATAAGCTACCCATCTATGTCAAGCAAAGTTCCTCATTAGCACTCTTCAAGAAAAATCTTGATGAGTGGATGGGAAATAGGAAATACACCCTGGGGATCACTTCTGTGGCTCTGTTCGACAGGGGCACAGGAAATTAACTTTCTTGGGTGGCATAAGCCAGGGAACCTTGTTGGCTAGGCTTACTTAGGCCCTTGAGTCGATAGCCTAGTACCTACCTATGAACCTATGAAGATGCTTACTCCAAGCCCTAGATCAATTGCCCTTTACTAGACAGGTTCCAGTCAGCACACTTCCCTCATGAGGGTGCAGAAAGGCCCTTCCAATCAAAGATGGCTTGGAGAATGTGCTCAGAAGACAACAGCCACTTCAAACAGACCCATATGCAGCAAACCTGTATCTGGACTGTGCTACGGCTACTAGCTGCACTAATTTAGGTGGGAAATGCCAAAAAAAGATTTAAACAGCAGAAAAAAGATTTAAACAGCAGAAAAACAGCAATGAGACACTAAAAATGTTTTAAACATTAAACAATTCAGTTATTTAAACACTGCTGGGTGGGAAAACAAGACAGACTGAACAGATGCTTTGCAAACAGTGGAAAGTAGCAACAATTACTTTGCAAGCAATGAAAATAGCAAAAAAAAAAAAAGCTTTGCAACAGTGAGAACAGCAACAGATTATGATTTAACAGGCACAGTAAGGCCGACAAATGCAGTACAAACAGTACAGTTTAGTTTACAGTATTTAAATACAGTATTAATAAGCAGAACACAATAAAAAGTGGAGTAAATAGTATAAAAAAAAAACAGGCAACGTATGTTTTTTGGGAAGCTCAGAAGCCTCTAGTCACCTTGTATTTCAGCTCAGAGTTGTGGCTGGTAGCCCACCTCATTTCAGCTTGGTTTGTAAAGGCTCTTGTACCATTAGCCTAGTAATCACCTATGAAGCTATAGAGATACAATCCATGATCTTCTGCACTTCCTGGTATTAAATGCAGGTGTGTTACATACTGAAACACTTGCAGTGCCCTAGCAAACACATGCAGTTCCATCTTCTTATCCTGGAACTTCATTTAGTTCAGGAGAGTTTTTTTCTAAAAAAAGAGTTTATTGATTGAAAAATCAAAAGTCACAAAAAAACCCCAAAACATGTACATGTTTGGAAGTAATTTCATGGTGCAGTACTAATTGCAGCACTTGTAAAAGATTATAATACAACCATTATTGCATATAATCATTTTTCTACTTATTGAACTACTAAATTACTGTTTATAATAAATACCTTTTCCATAACAGTCTACCTCCTGTTACTACCAGGTACTCATTACTAGGAAGAGTATGTTCTCCACAGCTTTAATGCTCGTATTCAGTTGCATTTTTTAGCTCCATTGGGTTCATGACCACAGGAAATGTTCACATCCTTTGGTGGTGGTTTTGGGGGTTGTGTTTTTTTTTAGAGAGTGTCTTAGCTGACTATGCACTAAATCTTTAGAAATATATTTGTTGCAGGCATCTCTTCTGCAGTCACCTGAACATCAGTACCACCAGAGACTGTGGTGTAGACATCTAATGTATTCCAGAGTAGAGTCCTTCAGTTGGATGATGATTCAATTCATCTTACCTTGTACCTTTTCTTCTGCATTTCAGACTCTGTTCACACATTAGGGTGATTTTTGGGAATGTTTTGAGGTTCTTTGTGAGTATCCCAACAACTGTAGAGGGCCCCTTGAAATAAGATATAGCAAATATGTGAGTACTTACCATATGTAATGCTCTTCAAGAGGGCATTTTATTTATTTATTTTATATTTGTTGACAGGGTTTGTCCGACTGGGCTACAAATGCCCATTTTCAGCGGAGACCCAAGGAGCAAAGCTCCAACAGAAAATAGAAATTTTACATATTGAATGCATATAGAAATACATTCATCAGTACCACAGATTACTGCATTACAGTGCCACACATTACATTCATCAGTACAGCACATTACTGCATTACAGTGTCATACATTAAACTGTGGCAAGTGAAATATATAGAAATACATTCATCAGCGGGATACAGTCATAATTACATACTAGTTATGTTTGTACAGTGATGTACCAAGAAGAGAAGATGAAGTAAGTTTGTTTATTGAAGGGAAGGAAGAGAGAAGGGAAGTAGAAGGTTATAGGGGAGTGTTTACTGGGGATAATTACATTGGCAAGTCCATTTTTCATGAAGGTATTTTTTTGTAGTAGTTTTGAATTGATTGGGATGTCCAAGGGATCTTATATCTAGTGGTAGGCTATTCCAGGCCTTGGAAGGGTTAAAGCTATAGACTGTGACCCATTTTGGTCCTCAGTTTGTAGATTTTTAGTAGGCCTTGTTCAGAACTGCGGAGTAATCTAATGGGTAGGTAATGAGAGATTAGAGATGAGATAGTTGGACAGAAAGAGGGTTTGTAGAGAATAGATTTTGCAGTGGTATTTCATTTCTGCCTTCTTTCCTTCTAGCATCTGGTCATTTCACTTGTTTTATGAGGCTCCTACAGGGGCTTCTGTAGATATTCTATAAGTTTATAAATCTACATCCTTATCGTTAATATATTTTCTTGTAGATGTCAGCCAATTTAAATAGTATCAAAGACTGAAATCCAGTGGGGTGGACATATCTTGTATTCCTAGAATGAAGTTACCATATAAAGGGCAAAAGATATGTGCCCCTTTGTGAATGTACATTCAAAATGTTTAGAAGAGCCATTTAACAGCAGTAGAAGGAAATATGTGTGTACCACCTACTGTAAGAAAGAGTGAGGATTAATCACTGCAGTGACTGTTAGCATCTGAAAGACATTACGAGTCTTACATTTGCCTGCATTTTCCTTGATTTCCTGTCCTGTAATTATGATATAGAATCGTTTCCTTATTATGTCCCAATGATTTTCCTTGGGTAGAATGTCCATTTTTGTGCTCCTGTGGCATTATACATATTATAAAGGGATTTAGAAAGTAGTGTAGGAAGCCATGCCAAGAGAAGACAAATCATCTGTCATGTCTGTGTCCGTCTGTCTATCAGCATAGGCCCAGGGAGTAAAGCTTCATCAGAGCACGATGTAATGACTTTATGGGTGTTTCCAGATTGCTGCACATTAAGAAGCAGCTTAATTTCAGCTCTCCTAGTGTGAAAACAGAAACTCAGAAAAGAGAGCCAGTAAACTCATATTTTGGGGTAAATTTCAGTAACTGGCTAGTAAGTGCACTGCCTGGATGCCACCAAAATAAATTCAGAGAACATGAAAGAAAATCAGTCACAAAAGGTGAGGAAAAAAGATTGACTGGGAAGAATTTTGCAGCTGTTCGTCTAAAAGCAGTTCACGCTCCAGTTTGGTGCAAGACATGACTTCCAGTAACCAAGAGGAAAATATAATTCAAATGTACTCAGAACTGATTAAAATAAACAAAACACTGATGGACTATATCAAATCAAATAACAAAAGGCTGGAAAAAAATGGAAGAGGCTTTAAACAGATATTCAGATGATATGATAACACTGCAAAAATCAGAGGTTGAAATGAAGAAAAGACTGGGTGAATATGACACTGCTCAAGAAGAGATGTTTCCAAAAATAATAAGTTAGAGGACAGAGCATGTAGGGAAAACCTGAGATTTTCTCCTGTACCAGAGAAGCTGGAAGGAGCAGACTTTATTAATTGTATGGAAGCACAAATAAGCAACTGGACTGGTAGTCCACAGCAGGAGTTGTTAATTGAAAGGGCGCATCGTGTGTATGTTCCAGACCTGGCCATGAGAAAGCAACCTACATCTTTAATAGTAAAGATGCAGTCCTACCAGCAGAAGGAGTTGCTTCTGACAAAATTGAGGCCGAAGGGCAAAGTATGGAAAGTGGAAGACAGGAGAGGGTTTGTAGAAAATGGTTACTCACTGTACACCAGGCAGATGAGGAGTCAATTTATTCAACTAATCAGGGAATGTCGAGAAGCAGGCATGAGATTCAAACTGTTTTAACCCCCTATCTTCAGAATATTCTTTCCTGAAGAGAGAAAATCATATTTTGATGTGGAAAATTCTAAGGAGGAAGTACAAATGTTTGTCCAACAAAAAGTGAGCTGTGAAATAAAAGGATATTCTACTTCTTGTTCTTCTGGTAATAAAGACAACATTGAAACTATGCCAGTGAAACCTTTTTCAATGTTTCAAATAAAAGTGCTAGAGAGAAAGAAAAAAAACATAAGAGTTGACTAGAAGAACTTAGCATACATTGAAAATGAAGCAGAGACTCGATTTGGTAGGTTGAGATAAACAGGAATAAAACCAGCAACTCAGAAATTGACAATTAAATATGGGGTTAGAAAGCATTAATTATATTCATGAAACATGACAGAACAAGAAAACCTGAGATATTGGACTTATTGACTTTGTTGAACTTGTAGGGGACTTCAAAGTATATGCTCTACTTCATGCCATTAATGTTTGGAAGAACACTTAGGAGAGGAGAAGAAGAGAGTTAACTTGTAAGTAAAATAAACTTTTTTTTCTTAACAGTAGTATTTTTATAGTGCATGATATCATATGCATGATATAAAGTTTTCTCAGTTATGGGGGGATACTGAAGTAAAGAGGTGCCCCCTTTTTTCCTTATCTTCTCTGTCTCCTTGTTCAGTTTTAAGAAATGTAGGCACTGCAACATACAAAACATGAAAAGTCTGGTCAAAAGAGCATGATACAAGAAAAATGTATGTGCTTTTTCTCATTCTTGCATAGGGGAATGACTAGATTAAGGCTCTTGGCTTGCTTTAGTAAGGCTCTAGTAAGTTTTAAGAGAAAACAAATAAATAGAAAGGAACATTGAGTATAATAAAGCTTTCTTGTAGCAAATAAATAAATGCTTGTAAGAAGCAACTCTGTATCTGGTTCTCATGTCTCCAGAGATACAATCTGAAAAATAGTAATAAAAACAGAATACTTTCTTTCAGTGACTAGGATATAATGTTTTCTGAAAGCATTCAAGTGTTTTCCCAGTCTGGGAGAGCAATAAAGATAAGACACACCCAGACAGCGCTTAGTAGAAGTACAGGCTGTACCATGCATCTTAGCATAGATAACCTTCCCTTTAGATTAACCCAAGTTATAGAATACAGTTGCATGATATCAAAAGGAATACAGATAAGTGTACCTACACGAGAGAAAAGAACAATTAGAATAGCTTACATAAACATCATTTAGGACCAGAGTATGCATAGGTATATACATTCATTAGAAATAGACACAGGTTTGTATGTATCTATATTAGATTGTCAAAACATCACAGTGAATGCCATTTCGCCAACACATATAGACCGAAATCCCAAAACAGTGAAAGCTCAGGTCAGCGATTTTTTTTCCCAGTGAAAAAAATCACTTGGCCTGAGCTGTGACGTTGCCCTTTACCCCACTGTAGTGAGATCTTGGAGTGGTATATTTAGTTGGGGGGGGCACAGACCCCCATTTTGCAATGTTTTAAGTGATGTGTTGTGTTTTGTTGGTTTGACCTGGTGTTTCGTTGTTTTGGGATTTCGATCTATGTGTGTCGGCGAAACGGCATTCACTTTAATGCCATTTCAGTGATTTAATTTAGATTCTGTCCATATATAGCAAAGAGAGAGATTATTTATTTATTTATTTATTTTAATTGACTTATTTATCTTTTGTTAACCTAGTTAATCCCATTGGGCTGGTAGCCTCTTTCCAGGGGAGACCCAAGGTGGTATTTGTACTATTATAACATTGAAAAGATTCTGTAATGGGAAGATTTCTCTTTGTAATGTAAACACCAGTTTAGGGGTCTCCCATAAAAAGAGTAAACTAGCCTAATGAGCCTAACCTGGTTAAAAAAGGATAAATAAAGGATATATGTTAGAGTCAATGGGTCTACTTCAGTCTGTGGAACGGTTAATTGAGCAAATCTCTATTCATTGAACGTTATTCAGTGAAAGCTCAATTAAACAAACAATAATTTCAGAAAAAAACATTCCCGGGGAAAGAACGTGATTGGCTCTTATCGGGTATTTTCCCTTTTCCCCACTGTAGTGCAATCTCAGAGTTGGTATATTTAGTTGGGGGGGTTGAGTCAACTAGAAAAGTGAAATATCTTTTGAATTGTCTTCTGTGGTGCTCCTTGTATTCTATATAACTATCTCCAAGGTCACAGCATGTAGAGTGGAAATGGAAAAAGTGAGGTTTTGCACTCATTTAAGATGACAGTTTGCAGAGTTCCACTTTCAACCAATCTGGCAAGTATTGTTACTCATGAAAGTGATCATCACAAAATTGTGCGATTCCTGTTAACTCATTAACACCTATGCATCTTGGAATGTCACACATCTAGCAGCCTACACACAACTTGCATTTCTGAGCATTTTCTGAAAAATTAACTTAAAAAGCATAAGATAGATAAATGTAAATATTTTGTGAACAGTAAAACCTATTAAAATTACACAAGTAGTATTATTGGGAAGTATTGTTTATAGTGATAATAGTAACTTTCTGTAAATACTAGATTATAATGTACACAAACCCTAAGTTATATTTTTTGCTAAAGTTTTGCAAACAAATTCTCATATCTTGAAAACTGTACAACCTAGAACATTTTTTAATGAGACATAATTTTTCACATGACAGCAAGTAAATTCCTCTGTGTGCATGTTTATTGTGACATTTACAGCAGTATTAAAACATACGGACACATATTGGACACCCCTAAAACTACTATCTCTAGATGATGCCGTACAGTACTTTAACTCCACTTTCCTGCAAATCCTAAACTGTCATGCCCCCTCCAGAACTATAAGACTAAAAGCTAACTATGCTCCATGGCTAACTAAAGATACTAAGACTACAATGAAAGAGAGGGATCAGGCCTGGAGTCAATATCAAAAGAACAAAACCAGTAATCTGAGGCATACCTATCAAGAACTTCGAAACAAAGCCAAAAAACAAATCAAACTAGACAAAGGTAACTACTACAAAAACATGCAGAAAAAATATGCCAACAACCCTAAGAAATTTTGGGCTACAATATATGGCATAATACACCCAGGTAAAGCCACTACTCCAACCCCAGTACTACCAAACAACCATGACAACATTCCCACATAATTTAACAAGTTCTTTACTGAAACAGTCCAAACTCTTACCAATGCCGTCAATACCACTAGCAGCCCTATACCAGGTGCTAGCAAAACCCACCCTACTACTCAAAACAATACCACCAACATTTCCCTACACCCTGTACCCACTAAAATTATTTCAAAGCTCCTTAAGAAACTCAAACCAACCACACAAGCTGCTGACACCCTACCAGCCAAACTCCTTCAGATAGCAGCAGACGCCAATGCCTATCCCATGTCCATCCTCATAAACAGGTCACTTGCAGAATTCAAAGTCCCCACCCTGTGGAAAACATCACACATTATTCCACTGCACAAAGGGGGCAACTCCTTAGAACTCACCAACTACCGCCCAATCACAATACTCTCACTTCTATCCAAGATATTAGAGAGAGATGTACATTGCCAACTACTTTGGTACCTCTTACAAAACAACTTAATCTCCAAAACCCAGCATGGCTTTAGACCATCCCACAGCACCACCACAGCATTACTATCATTTACAGATATAGTTAACCACAATAGAAACAAGGGACTATTTGTATCTTCCATTTTCTTAGACTTATCTAAAGCCTTTGACATGGTAGACCATAACATTCTTCTCCAAACTTTATCTACCCAAATCTTCAGCCTCTCCTCTATATCATGGTTTACTAGCTACTTATCTAGTCAACAGCAGGCAGTCCTATGGCATGACCAGCTGTCCCCCCTGCTACCAGTATCCATAGGTGTCCCTCAAGGATCCATCCTTGGCCCACTATTGTTCTCAATATTCACCAACCAAATCAATTCCTCCTCACTCACAGCATCAGTAGTACAATACGCAGATGACACCACCCTTATAGGTGCCGCCCCCACCTTAAAGGAGCTGCAAATCCTCACCCAAAACACTTTTACTCTAGCCGAAACATGGTTCACAAACATCAAACTTATTCTTAACCCCCAAAAAAATAAATTTTTGGCCCAGGTCATGCTCCCCTTCTCAACACCACTTTCACCATTCACTCCAAAGATAACATTCAAATCACTCCAACTGCACATATTAAACTGTTAGGTGTATAAATAGACAATGACCTCAAATTTGATATCCATATAGCACAAACCATTAAGAAAGTTAATAAAAACTAGGACTTCTCTACAGGAACAAACACTTTAAACAAACCAAAGCTACTATTGGAAGAACTCATCTCTTATCTATCCTTCTCTTTGCCTCTCCTGTCCTTACTAATCTCTGCCAGAGTGATCTGAACAAAGTGGAATCTTGTTGTAACAAAATAGCTAAGTTCGCTACTGAAACCTCATACAAATCCCACCACTGTCTCGCCCTTAACCAACTCAATTGGCTCAAGCTACCTCACAATAGTGCATAATCTCTTCTACCTTCAAGAAAAAAACCTGCACTTCAAAATATAATTAACTCCCACATCCCTACCAGAGCCTTATGATCTAGTTATCAGAACCGAATAAGCTTTATCAAACACAAAAATGATGCTGGCATATCTCTCTTTGCCTGCACTATTGCCAAAATCTGGAACTCACTACCTAGCCAAATAATGTCCACTACCTCCACTATTCAATTTAAGAAACTCCTGAGAACCCACTTCTCAAACAATTGGCTTTGATGTTCATCGTGCATACAGCTGCAGTCATAACAGATGGGTTATCCTGCCGTCAGGCGGGTCCTCGGTCGGCAGTTATCCTGCTGTCAGGCGGGTCCTCGGTCGGCCTAATTCCAAAGTCTAGGTCCGGCATCGGTTGTCGTCGCTTCTTCCATGACGTCAGTGTGGCAGGGGTATAAAAGAGGCAGCTGATGTCATTTTCTTCAGTCTTTCTTGCCGCGCGGTGCCCGAAGCAGAAGCAGTTCGCAAGTGCCGGTCGGCCAGCTCCTGAGATTTACGAAAGTATTTCAGCCAAAGTCTTCTTGAAAGCTAAGTACCCGCTAGAAACTTTTCTTGCCTCAGACCGATGTCAGACAAAGTTAATAATTGCATTTCATGTGGGAAGCAAATATCGCATAAGGATTTCCACTCTTTCTGTATACCTTGCTTAGGCCCAGACCACGACGTCTCAGCCTGCCGTTTTTGTGCTAGATTCAATAAGCGCACTATTAAGCGTCGGGCGGAGTTCGCCCTTCACTTTTTTGGCAAAAAGTTTAATTATATTATGTCGTCGGATACTCCGACTCCAGTTTTGAGCAAAAAAACACAAAGATAAGGACCGACATACGAGGTCCACACCACCTACTGAAACCACGCTAAGGCTGACTACCCATTCTCCGGTACTCAGCGAGGTGCCTACACAGCCCCTGAGTACCGATGACAATGCATTACTGGTGTCTTCAGTACCCGAGGTCGCAGGCTTCTCGGCCCACATTCCTACTACAGATCCCGACGCCACTCCTGGCGGGGAAACTCAGAATTTAGACAGGCCTGCCATTTCTCAAGGGGTCTTCAGGCCTTCCTCCTTCTCCATTAAAGCCTTCACTAAATCTAAAGCAGCCATGAAAACCAAAACAGGTTCCTCAGACCCTCTCAAGGCACCATGCCTAAAAAACAGATGCTTAAAATGGCTGAGGATTTGATTACTCTTATCAGGGGTTCTCAACCCCCCTCTGACAAAAGGCCCAGATTAGAGGAAGACTATCCTTCCTCAGATCAAGCTTCTGTTACCTCAGAACTATCTGAGGACCAGGATTATGCCTATTCTCCATTCGAAGACTCTGATGTAGAGGAGTCTATTCCCAGTCTCCCCTGAGGACTTCTCTTTTGGGGAAACCCTGCATACATTGAGGGAACACTTTCACTGGGAAGGCCAAGATTACTCAGATTCCAAGAAAAGACTCAGGGAATTACTTCTGCTCCCCCAGCATAGGCCTCTGGCTATCCCTCCTGTTTTAGATATATTGGATGATGTGTACACAGAAGCCAGCCTTAATCCTGATTCTTTGCCTCCAGCTCCTGTTAAACCAGACAGGTATTACCGGGTTCCTGATTCTCACCAGTTCCTATATAAAAGCCATACTGCTGACCCAGAAACAATTTCACAGGGTCCCAAAGGAATTAAGGCCTCTACTGCTAAAAATCCATTACCCTCAGAGAGAGATTCCAGAGCTTTAGAAAGGTGGGGGAAAAAGGTGTACACCTCAGCCACTTTAACCATGAGGGCATTAAACTGTCAGTTCCATATGTTAAAGTATCAACAGTTTTTGATATCTCAGCTGAAAAGCAAGGTGACACAACCAGAACAACCAGATTTAAAAGAGTTGCAGGATTTGTTGCATGGTGCAGAGCAAGTGGGTAAACATACCTTGCAGTGTGGTTTTGATGCTTTAGAGGCCTCATGTAGAGCTGCTGTTACGGGGTCTGTTATACGTAGGCATGCTTGGCTCAAAGAGCAAACCTTACCAGATCATGTCAAAGCTAAATTATTAGATGCACCTCTTCAAAAAGATGTATTGTTTGGTGTTAAAGCTGAGGAGGTGCTGAAGAAAATGGAGGAAAAAGCGAAATCAATGGAAACAGTGAAAGATTTCCTGCAGGTACAGCCTCCACGTTTCAGCAGAAACTGGCCTTCAAAAAAATTGGTCCTTTCCAGCCACGGACAGACCTCAAAGGGGCAGATACAGGCACCCAAGGGGCAGAGGGCAACCTCAAGGATCTTAGAGCCAGACAATGGCAAGCACCATCCCCAAGAGGTGGAGAAGATAGATCACAGTCTTTTTGAAAACAGACACAATGACTTCCCCCTACACCTGCCAACCAAAGCTTTAATGGCAGCACCTTTGGGCGGAAAACTGACATTATTCTCAAAAAATTGGCATATTGTTACAAAAGACAAATGGATTCTGGACATTATAGACAGAGGCTACAGGTTCCACTTTCTCACCCTTCCAAAAATGAGAGGCATGCCAAACCTGCCACAAAATCAAAGGGCAGAGGCACAAAAACAAGATGCAGCTCTCATGGACATGAAAGCAATTCAAGAGGTACCTGCAAAAGAACAAGGTCAAGGGTTTTATTCCAGACTATTCCTGGTACCGAAGAAAGACAAAGATTGGAGACCTATCTTAGACCTATCCATCCTAAACACATATCTACAGGTGCCAAAATTCAAGATGCTCATATTACAGCAGCTTCTTCCCATGCTGGGCAAGGAGTCTTGGCTGGTAACATTGGACCTCAAGGAGGCATACCTGCATGTCCCTATCAGACAAGATTGCAGAAGATACCTCAGATTTCTTGCAGGTTCAACCCATTACCAATTCTCTGCATTGCCCTTTGGCTTATCTACTGCGCTTAGAGTGAATACGAAATGCCTGGCATCAGTAATCGCCTTCTGCAGACTACAAGGGATACAAATCTACCCATATCTGGACGACTGCCTGATCCAAGCAGACAGCAAGGACATACTACTGCAGCACCTGGCGTTTGTAATAAAACTGTTGAACTTCCTGGGATACACAGTCAACAAAAAGAAATCAAAACTAATACCCTCTCAACAAATAATTTTCCTGGGTGCCAGCTTGCTCACAACCACCCAGATGGCCTACCTCACGCCAGACAAGCAAGGGCAACTGTCTCAATACTTCAGAAAAATGGCAACTTACACCAGGCTAACTGCAAGGAAAATCCTGCAGGCTCTGGAATTCATGGCATCTTGCATCCTACTAATCCCATGTGCAAAGCTGCATATGAGGAAACTTCAATGGTACCTGAAAAACTTATGGTCTCAACACAGCCACAGCTTGGAAACAATTATCCCACTCATTCCATGCCTTCAAAAGGAATTTTTGTGGTGGACTCAAGCTTGCCAAAGAAACACAGGTCTTCCTTTCTGTTTACCTCAAGCAACTCAAATCATCACAACAGACGCCTCAGACTATGCCTGGGGAGCACACATGACAGATCAGTGCATTCAGGGAAAATGGACCCGAAAAGAGAAGCACCTTCACATCAACCAAAAGGAAATGCTAGCCATGCAAAAAGGCTATTATGACCTTCAAAGACCTACTGCATCCAGGCCAGCTATTGATAAGGACAGACAATACCACAGTGATGTGGTACATAAACAAACAGGGGGGAACTCATTCATACCCACTGTGCAGGCAAGCCATGACCCTATGGAACACAGCACTGGAATTGCAAATTCAACTGCAGGCACAATTCCTGCCAGGGAAGGAAAACACACTGGCAGACAACCTAAGCAGAAATATGACAGAGCCACACAAATGGAAGTTGCATCCTCAACTTTTCACAAAGATAACTCAGGCATGGGGACAGCCAGACATAGATCTCTTTGCTACCCACAGAAATTGCCAGTTGAAAAAATTTTGTTCAAGGAACTATCATCCACAGGCCTGGAAAGTGGACGCACTTTCCTTCAATTGGGCAACATTGACAGTCTATGCCTTCCCGCCTCTTCCTCTGCTGCCCAAAGTTCTATTAAAAGCCAGAGCAGAGAGGCCGAAAATGATTCTCATCGCTCCAGACTGGCCAAGACAACACTGGTATCAGCTCCTGAAGAGCCTGATACATTCCCAACCATGGATCCTACCTCTAGTCCCTCTTCTGTTGTCCCAGCACAACTACAAAACTCTTCACAGCCATCTCAAAACTCTAAATCTAGCTGCATGGAGAATTCCTTGATTTCCCAACAGTTTCTCCTCTCCAAGGAGGTGCAGGATGTCATCTTGGAGGCCAGAAGACCTTCTACTAGAAAGGCTTACTCCGCCAAATGGAAACAATTTTGTGCCTGGAATCAAGAAAAGGGACAGAATGGTAATAAATATACCTCAAATTTTACAGTACCTAGCTGAGATGTTAAACAATGGACTTTCCTTCTCCTCCATCAAGATCCACGCTTCAGCCATTTCTGCACAATACAACACAGATCCTCCATTATTCTCTCACCCTGTCTCTTAAGGCAGTTCCTCAGAGGGGCAAAGAATATAAAACCCCCAAGGAAACAACCAGTCCCTGCTTGGGACCTCAACTACGTATTGGAAAAGCTGACCCTTCCTCCCTTCGAGCCAGCTTCTTCAACAGAGTTACAGTACTTGTCATGGAAAACAGCCTTTCTTCTGGCTGTCACCTCAGCACGCAGGGTTTCGGAGCTACAGGCCCTCATGGCTGTGCAACCATTCATCATTTTCCATCAGGACAGAGTTTTCTTACGAACCAATCCTACCTTTATGCCAAAGGTAGTATCCAGTGTAGCTTTGAATCAGACTATCCACTTACCTACCTTTTATCTTAATCCACAAAACAAAGGGGAAAGACTACTACATTCCTTGGACATTCACAGACAACTTCGTTACTACTTGGACAGAACAAAGCCATTCAGGAAATCTGAGCAACTCCTTGTGTCCTATGCTGTAGGTGCTCAGGGAAAGGCTATTTCCAAACAGACAATTTCAAAATGGATAGCCCACTGCATACGCTTTTGTTACTCATTTCATGGAAAAACTGTGCCTGCATGCATCAGATCCCACTCCACCAGAGCCACAGCTACCTCTGCAGCCTTCCTCAGGGGGGTCCCTACCAAGGACATTTTGGAAGCAGCCACCTGGAGTTCAGTGCACACTTTCTCCAAGCACTATCACCTCCCACTATACTCAAAATCTAGAGCTGGCTTTGCCACAGCAGTCCTGCAGGGCATCCTAGCCCCTCCTAGTTCCACTTAGTGCCTACCACCCTTACTTAGCTTTGGGATTCTACCCATCTGTTATGACTGCAGCTGTATGCACGATGAACATAGTACAGTTTTGTACCTACCATAAATGTAGATGTTCGAGTGCTCATACAGCTGCAGTCCAGGTTTCCCTCCCTCCATCCCCTCTTAGGACAGGCCTTATGACAAACACTTTTCATATAACCTTTTTGGGGTATTTTTTTATGGTGTATTTGCTTGCAACTACTGTTTTTGATTTATCAACATTGCATCTTTGCATAACATCATGTTTGCCTTCCTTCTGGGGGCACCTGAGATCTGGGGCAAGAAAAACTGAAGAAAATGGCATTGGCTGCCTCTTTTATATACCCCTGCCGCACTGACGTCAGGGAAGAAGCGACGACAACCGACACCGGACCTAGACTTTGGAATTCGGCCGACCGAGGACCCGCCTGACGGCAGGATAACCCATCTGTTATGACTGCAGCTGTATGAGCACTCGAACATCTACATTTATGGTAGGTACAAAACTGTACTTTCTTGCTACTCCCCAGGTTAACTAACAATTCCAAAACTGAAGAAAAGCAAACTGTCAAAAACAAACCAGTGAGCCAATTGTAAAACTCCAAAGGTTTATTAGAAAATGTAAAAGTAAAGCGCTTTTTGTCTCCCTTAGTAGGAAGACTTCTTCAGGTCTGAAGAAGTCTTCCTACTAAGGGAGACGAAAAGCGCTTTACTTTTGCATTTTCTAATAAACCTTTGGAGTTTTACACCTGCTGGTTCGGAACCTTTTGGTTTGTTTACTCCCCAGGTTAATTTGCACCAGTACCATGTTCAAGGATTTTACTAAAGGTCCCATAATTCCTTTCACTGTAAAGCTTAATAATCACTGGTTATTTCTGTAACAAAATATTGAGAGTATTCATAATTTAGAAAGAAAAAAAAATGTTTCTTGTGTGTTTATATTTTATATTCTATATAAACCCTACTACTAGAATGCTGTATGCTGACTTTACTAAAGGAATTGTTAATTTATACATAACTTATGTTTCTATGAAACCTATATCTCTGTATAATATTCTTGTGTAATTTCTTTATGACACGCTATTGGAGCTTTTCTCCCTGGGCCTCCGCTGAAAATGGATATGTGTCCAGTTGGACTTTCCCGGTTAACAAATGTAATAAATAAGTAAAAAATAAAATATGTTTAATTGTAAAATTACCTAAACAAATAAATTTGAGTATCTTTCAAGATGTGCGACTTACAGTGCAAATATCAACTATAATTTACTTCAGCAACACCTAAGATCTCACCTAATGTCATGCAACAGTTTGTAGGCCACATGTTTTTTGAAATATTAAATACATATGGAAGTACTGTTTACTTTCATAGTTACTAACAAGCAACTAGCAATATCTCGGGTATAGTATGATATAAATAGACGTCGACAATGAATTTCCCTGACTCCCACCATGACCAATTACACCATACCCTCAATAAGACGCAGGCCTCTCTGTTATGAAAATATGAACACAAATATGAAAATATGAATAAGTGAAAAATAGTGATCAATTTCTCTACTGCTGGACATCCTGAATTAACAGTCTTAGTGTCGTTTTGTTCATAGCTCCTTGCACTTTCTAATACTGCCTATTATTAGCTGGTAAGTTGCTAAGTTAAAGATTCCAGACCCAAAAAAGGTCTGAATGCCATAAGGAGGTATGGATGTAAACTGGAAATATACAAAAATGGCATTTTAGGCATGAGTGACTTATAGTTATTTCATCATATACATGTAAGCATGGAAACAAAGATGCTGTTTAAGTAGTATTTTATTTTCTTAATCATTTAGCACTCCGACTCACTTTATGTTTAGCATCAAGACTTGATATGGTAATTCTGAAGTAATAATGGCTATAAGGTTTTGAAAATGTATATCTTTGTTTCGAAGGAAAAGGCCCACCTTTCTACAAGGGAAGTTGATACAAAAATTTAAGTGCAGCGTGTTGGTTAAAAATGGTGTTCAGCATGCTGCAGTTAGACTTTAGGTAAGTCTTGGAGGCCACTGTTCTGAATTTGTATTTCTAGTAACTGCAGAATGGCTAGTATGGAGTTATATCACTGGATCTTTGGATGGCATATGTTAAAAGCAAGGAATAACAATTTATCAGAATGGAGATTCCTGGTGACCACCATGCAATCATATTAAGTAGCAGGATAATTTAAAGGAAGAAAAAAATCTTTTAGTAGTGCTATATCATCTGGTTGCACAGTATATACCACTTTAATTCTGTTGTTTCTGCTAGCACTCACCAGTGACAAACTGGTTTGTATAAACCATGTATATAATAATTGTAAAATGTTTCAGTTATAGTTCCTAAATCAGTGTTTATGCTTTCTTTCAGCACTGTCTCAGGTGGAGTCGATCAAGGCATATGTGGCCAAAGAGCCAGATGAAGTTTCACTCCAACTAGCTGAAGTTGTGATCGTCCTGAAGGAAGTAGATGGTGAGTAACTTTTCAGAAACCTAGCATGTACTTTTTCTTAACATGGTACCAGTTGTGAACTCAGAGATATCACTGATCTCATACAAAAAGTGATCAGGTTCCACTTTTTACTTGCTTTATGTATGTTTTTTTCTTGTCTGATCTGAAAAAGGTCATTTTTCCTATATTTTCTGGTACTGATAGAAGCTAGATTATGCTGCCCACAAGTTTTAAAACCTGTAGTGTGTGAGTGTTTGCCATAATGGTTAAGGCCTTCATCTCATAGACACAACGTTCCGGGCTTAATTCTGACCTCTGGTAATGAGCTATGCTTATAATTGTCTTCAGACTGAACATGTAATACTTACCTAATATATTATTATCACACACCCCCACTTTGTCTTAGATTAAATATCCTTGTATATACTTGAGCACTAATGTATCCCTGCCCACAGTAAAGGGAAGGTATGAAATTTGATGTGCTCACCCCATCCCAAACAGTAGTACTGTATATTATCTGTTTCAGGAAGTAGTGTGGTTTTCTGTTTGATGACTGAATGTTTGAAGAATACCTCCACCCAGATATCAACTTTTACATTACAGAATGTTTTCTGTTCATTTTAACCCAAGGAGTATTTCATAATAAGTTTATTCTAATCTGAAGAGTACCACATTTAAAGAAAACATAACTTATTTCTTTCTATTCCCTGCCATACCCAGTTGAACAGCGTCTTTGTGCAGCGTTTTAGTAGGTTTTAGAATCTTGCTTCTTAATACTGGTATTTAAAGTATGAGTTGGTATGCAAGACTACATTATCAGGAAGAGGGGGAACCATGTCTCTAGCATAACTTTACATTTGCATTGCCAAAATCAAGAGGGTGCATCTTTCTAAAGACAAAAGTAGTTTTCCTACTAGCAAGATTACTTTCACTGAAACTCCAAAAGTAAGATTTTCTGTGGAGGCAAAAGCCCCCCACCCACTGTGCTGGTGGTTGCACCTTCATCTTCTTGCCTCTTGCGTAATATAATCAACTTTGAGGTCAGTGAACCTTTGGTTAAAGGGACTTGTCCCATGCCAGTGGCCCTTGAGGAGGCAAGCCCAAGTTAGGCTCCAGTGTTGGTGAATTACATTACTTTTACTAGCAGTTTTACTACAGAGTCTGTAATGAAGGTGGGGTTTATTCAGCAGATAAATGTGATCTAATGGGGAGGGGGAATGTAGCTATATGTACAACATTTACAGGTTTTAAAGAGCAAATTAATTGAATTACTTTAAAACTAGTGAAAAACATGATGAAAATACTGCCACATTGGTTCTAATTGTGGGCTTTCATTGTACAGATTATTAGTCAGTGTACTGCCTTCCATTTAACATTTCAGCCGGAGTAAGAGTGGAAAAATATAGCAAGTCTTTCTAGCAGATCTTTAAACATTTGCATTAGAAAGAGGAGATCCAGTAGTGCTTCATTTGTTAAAAATTAATCTTAGTATTGTTTTAAGTATTAAAGTTAATTGTTTGAGGCAAATTTGAAGACAGTGATACTTTAAATTGTTGTGTATGTAATAATGACCATGGAACACGTGAAAAGTGAAGAGGTGGTTTTGTAAAGCTGATTGAGAGTCTGTGGCTGGAAATGGAAATGGTAAGGATGAGAAAAAATTGATGACCGGTCTTAATATGTAAGGATGTATATTGTAAGGAATTTTGCATGATTTGCTGTGCCTATCAGGACTTTTAGTTCACTATACTAAATCATTGGAAGTAAGTGAAGTCTAGGACTGAAACTTTTCCATGAGTAATATGACATAAGGTTGCCATTAAAGAAGAAAGCTGGGGAAATTTGAGATAAGGCAGTTGAAACAAACAGGCAATTGACGTATATAAAACACCAATTGGCTTCTATGGAAGTTGGAGCTATAAAGAGAAATGTGAGACTGTGTGGTGTGCTAGATGGTGGAAATTGCCTGACTTTTGTTAAAGATGGAATTATGGACAGATGGGCTTCAGAAAAAAATGGGTAAAGAGAGAGTGTGTCCAGTTTGCAATTATTTATGAATAAACAAAAGTATGGTAACCATAGAACTATTTTGCTGCAGTGCGAGACATAGAATGGGACGTCCTATTCTCACTTGTCGTGATTTTTTTTTTCTGAAACCAAGTTACAGCAAACAACCATTTATGGAATTAATCAACAAATGTAGGATATGAAAAATAAAATATATTCACTTCTCCGGCTGTCTTGAAAATGTTTTTTTATAGGATACAGCTGTATACCAATTTGAAATCAGTGATAGCTAAGTTGAAAGAGGTGTGCCACTTATTTCTGTGAATGAAATGGAGTATATTAGCCCTTCTAAACCTGTAGATTCCTCAAGATCAAGGTAAGAGATAAATGAGAGGAACAGACTGATCAAGAAGGAAAGAGTGAAGAATTCATGTGTTCTTTAGCTGAAGGTTTGCAGTCTAAATTTTTATTTTCTGTCTTCTTAACATTAAAGGCCCTCTAGTCGGCTGCTGCTGCTGATTGCACATAGTGAAGGTGAAGTATGAGCCCCCAATCTATTTTTTTATGACTACATTTGTCACTGTAGGGGGATTATTTGTAAATATTATTGAATTAACCAGCATAGAAGGGCAAAACCCTGGGCAGCCCCGGTGGTGCAACAGTTAGTGTTGCCACCTCACAGCAAGAGGTTCTCTGGTTCAATCCTTGGCTGAGTTGCCTTCTGTGCAGAGTCTGGATGTCTTCCCTGTGGTCGCGTGGGTTTCCTCCAGGTGCTCCGTTTTCCTCCCACATCCCAAAGACATGCTGTAGGTGGATTGGACACTCTAAACTGGCCCTAGGATGTAAGTGCGTACATGTATGCGCCTTCTGTGGAAGGTTGGGCACCAGGCTGGCAACTCGACATCATAAAACTCCACTGCCAATCATGAGCAGACAGGTAATCCGCTGTGGCGATCCCTAACCGGCAAAAGCTGAAAGAAGAAGAAGAAGGGCAAAACCCTGACTGTAGCCCAGGCGAATACAGTATGATTAGCAGCTCAGGTGTCTGAGTCACTGGTGTGGGGGTGGGCTTGCCTGTCAAGGGGGGGTATGACATGGTTTATGGCCTATGAATATGTGATTCAAGATGATCTCTCTGATGGAGATTGGGAAAACTACCAGAGAATGCAGAAATGAGGGGTAGTTCATCACAAATCACCCATTGCGCATACTACCCTCGGAACATTGCTGTGTTTGCGCAGAGAACAGGCTTAAAGTATAGAACACCATGGCAGCAATATGACACAGCCCCAGGACACCTCAATGGCCCCAGCCCACATCAGAGGAGCCTAAAGAGTGGATGGTCCCAGTGAATGAGGAGAGACACCAGGGTCAGCTACAAGGAGAAAAAAGTAATCAAAATAATGGGAAATGAAGGCTATATCTTGACGTTTAGTAGTTGAGATTTGATGCTATAAGTCTTCCAGTAAGCAAGTGTTTGAACTCACTGTATTGACAAGGCTTTTCCTCCTCTTTTTGCTAATGGGTAGTCATGGTAAGATAACTGAGAGAAACTTGATATATAGGCATAAAATGGGCTGACAACAGTATCAGAACATGTTTGGCTGAGTATTGTGTATTTGGGAATACCTCCCTGGTAGGGGTTTGCTTTGGAACTATTTGTAACCTGGAGTGAACCTTGCTTAATCAATTAATTTATGATCACATCTGCAATACATAGGATTTGTGAGCCAGTAATTTCTAATAGTTAGACACTTTGGCAGTTTTCAGTGATTGGAAATACAGTCTTGATAGTGATGTCTAGAGATACTTCAGTGGGAATGATGGGGGATACTGTGATATTGAATTTCAGCACTGTGTTATCAAATAGCAGCAGGCCAGGAATTAGAATGTCTTGTATACTGATTAGGCAGGCAATAATGCCTGACAGGGTGTGCTATGGCGCCAAGCCTCTATACCCCTGGAAGGGCATTAATTACACATTAACACACACCCTGAAGGGCATTATTGCACTTAGAGAATGGGCTGTCTGTAAAATTGTTGTTTTATTTACTTATATATTTTTATTACAATATTATTTTTTATATATATTTTTAATGTAAAGTAGTTACTCCGCCTAATGTTACAAAGTAGCTGTAGTATATGTGATGGTGTTAGAGGAAGCATTTTGCATCCAAAATATATAATTAAAAAAATATCTAGATATTTGCTTTATTTTTTTGGGGCAATTACTTCTAAAATGGTTTCTTGCCAGTCATTGGGGAGTGAAGTCTCCAAATAATGACATACGTTTGATTTTCAGACATTATTTCCTCAGAAAATTCAAGTTAACATAAATCCTGTTATTTAACTTACTTTTTATTCTTTCTTTTAAGGATGGCATTTAAAATCTGTTCATCTTTATTTCAGACTTACTTCAGATTTCTTGAATTCAAAAGCCAAGAAGTACACAAACCTCTTATCAGCTGCTGCCAGTGTTCCATTGATCTCCCTGTCTAACACAGAAACCACACATACACGCTCGCGCACACACACACTTGTACTTCAAAAAATGCATGCTAACACAAGTCCTATTTTTGAAGCAACTTAGTGATTTTTTTTTAACAGGAATATGTTCCTGTTTTGAGCCTTTGTTTCGTGCTTTATTTTAGGTTTTATTCAGTTAACTGGATCTAAGAGGTGAGCGGTATGTAAACTTTCTGAATGTTGCTACTGCCAGCGTTGGATCGCTGTCTCTCACTCATCCACATCTTGCTTTCATGCACGCATTCACACACACACACACGTTTTCCATTATATTTAGTTTTACACTCGTTAAACAACAAAAGAGCTGCTTAGCAAGCGTAAAATAACTGCTCTATCGATCTCACTTTCAGTCCTATGCATGCATACAGTTACACACACAGACATAAACACACTCACACTTTTTCTTTTTAAATATATTTTACACTTGCTAAACAGCAGAAGTGCTAGGGAGCATAAAATAATGCCGGCTGTTAGGATTTTCCAGTCCAAGCTCCACTGCAGCTTGATATATGCTACCATGAATCATTGGACTTGTTTTTCAGCAGACATTACTTGTACATTAATACCCTTCTGGAGAATGTTCATTCTCCGATCAGGGTGCTGATGTACAGTTTGCACATTCTCTAAGGGATAGTAACAAGGTTGGAAGGAAGTACTGAATGTATTAGTATACGTCAAAATTATGTAAATTATATCAGAGTAGTTAAATCCATTATAAAGACAGAAACAAATTCATTTTTTAGTGTAATAGACTTGACTGGATTTGAGAAGGAAGTTATTAATAAAGATGGAATAAGTGAAGTAATAGTGTACACATATATATGTACTGGTGATGTAATGTCAGTGGTATGGATGGCTAAACTTTGCATATGTCGATGGTATGGAATGTTGATTCAGGTAAGTGGGGGGAGTGCACATGTGTGTGTGTGTGTGTGAGTGAGAGAGTTAGGGTTAGGGCAGGGATGAGTGTAGTGTGCAAGTTTGTTTATTTTAGGCTAAGGGTTAAGTTAGGGAATGAATGTAGTGTTGTTTGCATGTCTGAGTCTGTCTTGTGTAGTGGCAGTGTTACAGGAAGGTTTTAATAATGTTAAAGTGTAGGGTTAGGGTTGAGGGAAGGGGCAGCATTAGGGTTAGGGCCACTAACCATTACTAAGGTGATGCAGGGGGACAGAGAAGTGTGTGTGGGCAAACTGGATCCTGGATTGTAAGTTAGACTATTCTGTTTTTTGCATTGTTAACCAAAGATTAGTAAAAGAGGGAAATGCTGCTATGAACTTTGCAGTTCTGCTGTATGTTGATTCTGTTTTGTTGAATGTTGCTGAAAGAGCCATCAGATTCATAGACACATTGTGCATTCAATGTATGAGGCTTGCACTTTGTTGCTTGTTGTGTAAAGTGTGTAAAATCTATGATGTAATAAAAAAAACAGGAGGTGCTGTGGTGTTAGATCATGCAAAAAGGGGGTTGCTGCATGGATCATGCACTTTATGTTTAAAGTGTAGTCGTCATAACAGAGGATGTCATGAGTGGTGTTCTGAGGGTAGAGTCAAAAATAGTTATAATTTTCTGAGTTGGTTGAAACACAAGCATGGGAAGTGGTGGTGACAGTAATGGCGAATATGGGACATGAACTGAACAGCCAGTACTTATCAAGACTCAGGGCATGATAACTGGTTTTCTTTCTTGTAGTTGACAGTCACATAGCTTACTGATAGCAGAAGTGACCTACTCAAGGTATTCATTCATTAAGCTATACTGCTGCCTTATTTGGACAAGTGTAAGATTGAAACTTAAAACATTTTACACACCATAAGTTGGTATTACTTCAGTGTCCTATGTTCGCTAATTGTGATGACTACAGGACACTTGGATGACTTTATTTAGTTGTTAATAGCACTGACACCATTGTTTTCTGTGGAGAATTACTGACCACTCTCCTTGATTCTCAGAGCTCAGTAACACTACAGATGTAATATGTCTCATTATACCATGACCCCTCATTAATATTCTAAAACGTGCATGCTGATTGGCCAGCGTGCACGTTGTAAATCGACTTATACTAATGGAAAAAGTTCCGGTCACCCGGACTTTTTCCATTAGTACAAGTCTTTTTTAAAACACTGTCTCGCTATGTTAAAGGAGTTTAACATAGCGACACAGGTTTAAAAAAAGCAACGGAGATGTCCCTTGCTTTTTTTAAAGCTGTCTCGCTATGTTAAACTCCTTTAACATAGCGACACAGTGTGTAAAAAGCAACGGAGATCTTGCTTTCTCCGTTGCTTTCTTTTTAAACCTGCCTCGCTATGTTAAATGGGTTTAACATAGCGAGACAGCTTTAAAATAAGCCCTCGGGACCAAACCACGCCAACCGTGGGTGAATCCAGCATTACCCACACCCAGGCATGGGTTATTGCTATATTAACAGAGCACTGTCACACTTGAATGCATTCTTGTTATTTGTTGTCATGCGGCAGAAATGGATTGTCTTGATTTCACCCCCATTGGTAGGAAAGTAGGGGTATCACTTTGCTAGGGAGAAAGAGGAAGATACTGTGGTGTGAAATTTGCATGCATGCATGCTCATTCCTGGACTCTTCCGGGTGTACAGTAGCATATGCTAATACTACAGACAGTTTGCTACAGGGTTCCAGTATGTGTTCTTTACCAATCACCAGCTCTGCACAACTGTAAACATTGCTTTTGAATCCTGGCTTGAGGTTATAGTTGGATGTCATCATCATCATCATCATCCCCATTTTCTACATGGAGTTGGGATATCATGTCAAACACTCATCGGTGAAAAATGAAAATCAAATTGACAAACTAATAAACCAAAAATAAAACAGATAGTGCACAAAAGGGGAATCAACAGTAACTAAATGTATTTGTAAGTGCTTTCATTCAGATACACTGATCAAACTTCTTCAGACATTCAATTAACCCAACTACACGCATTTAAATAAGGCTGCAGTGCAATCATGTGACCCAATAATATATACCTTTAAAGTCTTATGCAATAAATATTCATACTCAATATAAAATTAATTGAAAACCATTAATTAAAAAGACAACTATCACATCACTACCTATACTAATGTACACATCTAATAGAACTTTATTATATGCGAGCACAAATACAACAATTCACCTTAATAAAGCTTTCATTTTTAAAATACATTGAATAGAACTGTACTCATTCAATCCAGAATAATTATATGCATTTAATCTCCTCTGCCCTAGCAATTCATTTTCTTCTAACTTGAGATTCCAAGGCCCCCCTCTCTTATCCTGAATCACCTGGTCTATTATTTTAAATTTAAACCAATGATCTGGGTGGATAGAAAAGTGTTTTGCTATTGCATTATGTACATTTATTTTATTAATACTATACAAGTGATCAAACAAATATTCCCAAAATTTACGTTCAGTTTTCCCTATATAAAAACCTTCACAGGTTTGACACTTTGCTATATATGTTACCCCTTTCGAGTTACAGTTAAACCTACCATTATTTCCTGAGCTGGAAGACATCATGTGTGAATGGATTGCTAACAGGAGAGCAAAGGCTTTGGTGTTGTGCGCAGGGCTGATATTCAAGCATTTGCCCTTGCAATGGCACCACAGTTAGAAATATCCCCAGAAGAATTCAAAGCATTACAAAGTTGGCTGGATGGCTTCCTTCAGTGATATGAACCGTCTCTAAGATCATCAACAACACTGTTCAAGCTGAAGGATACTGAAGTTATTAAATGTGCACTTTGTTGATGACATTGACTTTTCTAAATACCAACTCTCCAACATGATTGCTATGAATGAAACTGAAGTGTTTATGGGCCAAGGATCTCAAACAACAATTGATCAGAGGGGTGCCTCGTCAATCTGCATTCCCTCCACTGGTTATGAGAGTGCACGTGTTACCTCTATTTTGGCAATTCGTCTAGATGGAAAGAAAACCCCACCTCTAATCATTAGTAAGGACAAGAAAGATAAGTTTGAACGTGTTTCAAGCATTTACATTCTTGAAACTGAAAAAGCCTGGTGCACACAAGCAGTTATAAGGAAGTTGGGTCAGTGTAATGCTGCCACTTGTTTTGCGAGGTGGCGAAAGAGACCTGCTAGTCTGGGATTCAGCCAGCACTCACCGTGCTAAAGACATGAAGAAATTCCTTGCACGGAGAAGAATACATCAAATAGTGATTCCCGCAGGAATGACTGCCTATCTCCTAACTCTTGATATTGCAATAAACAAGCCATTCAAGGACCATTTGCGCATGGAACTTAATGACTACATTGAAAATAGAATGGAGAGAAGTCAGCATGGAAATTTTGTGAAGCCTAACCTGCAAGAGGTTGTGACTTGGGTGAAAAATTCATGGGATAAAATCACTGACAGCTGTGTTGCCATTGCACTATGAACAGGCTACTTGGACAAGCAGTGCTCATTTAAGGAGAGCTCTATTGCTAGGCATGACAGATTGGGGCCAGTGGTTCTACAGGAAATGGAGTCACAAGAAATTCAGGCCGGAATTCGGGGTTTGGGGACTTATGACAGTTCCAGGAGAAGACATGACTGTATTTGAATAATTTTTCCATTATCGGGACAACAGAATGGATTGCTTCTGCTTTCAGTTTTATTCCTCTCCACCAATACACATGTATTGAGATTTTTGTGCACTTTCTGTTAAGCATGAAATATTGCACTGTGAAAGCCAAGGTGTAGATATTCTGAAGCTGAAATGTTTGTTGCACTGTTTATGTAACATTCTCACACAACTATTAACACGTTACTTTGAACTGTTACCCAATAACAGAAAAGTACCAAATAAATGTCAATTTGTGTACATGAATAAATGTCGATTTTTGTATATGAATAAATGTAGATTGTTGTCCAGTTGAGGGTAAATAAGGCATCCCTGATAATAAGCCCTAGTGCATATTTCAGCAGGGGAAAGAGTATAAGACCCACTCTTATTTTCAGGAAATATTGTATATGTGTGTGTGTGTGTGTGTGTATATATATATATATATATATATATATATCTTCTTCTTCTTTTGGCTGCTCCCATTAGGGGTCGCCACAGCAGATCAACTGTTTCCATTTCTTCCTGTCCTCTGCATCTTGCTCTGTCACACCAACCACCTGCATGTCCTCTCTCACCACATCCATAAACCTTATCTTAGGCCTCCCTCTTTTCCTGTTATCTGGCAGCTTCATCATTAGCATCTTTTACCCAATATACTCTGCATCCCTCCTCAGCACATGTCCAAACCAATGTAATCTTGCCTGTCTGGCTTTGTCTCCAAACCTTCCAACCTGGGGCTGACTCTCTAATATACTTATTCCTAATCCTGTCCATCCTCGTCACACCCAGTGCAAATCTTAACATCTTCAACTCTGCTACGTCAAGCTCTGACTCCTGCCTTTTTGTCAATGCCACTGTCTCCAACCCATATAACATAGCTGGTCTCACTACCCTCGTATAGACCTTCCCTTTCACTCTTACTGGTATTCGTCTATCACAAATCACTCCTAACACTCTTCCTCACCCACTTCATCCTGCCTGTACTCTCTTCTTCACCTCTCTTCCACACTCATCATTACTCTGAACTGTTGATCCCAAGTACTTAAACTCATCCACCTTCCCCACCTCTACTCCCTGCATCCTCACCATTCCTGTAGCCTCCCTTTCATTCACACACATATATTCTGTGTTAGCCCTGCTGACCTTCATTCCTCTTCTCTCTAGAGTATATCTCCACCTCTCCAGGGTCTCCTCCACCTGTTCCCTACTCTCACTACAGATCACAATGTCATCTGCAAACATCATAGTCCACGGGGACTCCTGTCTGATCTCATCTGTCAACCTGTCCATCACCATTGCAAATAAGAAAGGGCTCAGAGCTGATCATTGATGTAATCCCACCTCCACCTTAAACGCATCCGTCACTCCCACCACAGACCTCACCGCTGATGTACCACTCTTACATACTTCTCTGACACTCCCGACTTCCTCATACAGTACCACAATCAATATATATATATATATATATATATATATATATATATATATATATGTATGTATACACACACACACACTATATCTATACATATATATGTGTGTGTGTGTGTGTGTGTGTGTGTGTGTGTGTGTGTGTGTGTGTGTATATATATATATATATATATATATATATATATATATATATATAAACACATATATTTATACATATGTGTGTGTGTGTATATATATATATATATATATATATATATATATATATATATATATATATAAACAACAAACTCTCCAACCGGCATGGAAGATAGTTAAGTATACTACAAAAAACTTCAAATACTTCAGGCACTAAAAAATAATGCATAAATAAACAGAAAGCAGAAGCACAAATTAGACAGGAGCCAGTGCTTAGCACTTTCATCTCTTTAATAAGTGACAAGAAACTTCATCAGAATAACAGTTAACAGTAGGACACAATTATTATAACGTCAAGTAGGTAGTGCTTAACTTGAAAAGAACCAATGATATACAATAAAAATGAAAACAAATTGTACAAATATGAAGAAGCCCAAACAGTAAACAAGTTCGATTCTGTTGTTATGGAAACCAAAAGACTGACTTGTATACAAGAAGGTGGAATAAACTATTGAACTGTAACAACATGTCAGTGGTGCCATTTCAGTACACACTTAAGTTTATTATTATTGAAAAAGTTGATCTATTCCTTGGTGATATAAATACTTTGCTAGAAGTTAGGGAATTGTTGTGGCAATGAAGACTTAAAGTGGATTCCCCACCAGGACTTAATGAGAGCTTAAATACTGAAATGGCACTGCTGACAGGTTGTTACAGTTCAACAGTGTATATATATAGATATATATATATATATATATATATATATATATATATATATATATATATACATATATATATACATATATACACATACATACATACATATATGTGTGTGTGTGTATATATATGTATATGTATATATATATATATATATATATATATATATATATATATATATATACACACACACACATGTGTATATATGTGTGTGTATTAAATGTTTTAAAAATGAAAGCTTTATTAAGGTGACTGTATTTGTTGCATTTGTGCTTATATAAAAAAGTTTTAGTAGATGTGTACATTAGTTTAGGTAGTAATGTGATAGTAGTCTTTTTAATTAATGTTTTCAATTAATTTTATATTGATTATGAATATTTATTGCATCTGACTTTAAGGTATATATTATTTAGTCACATGATTGTATTGCGGCGTTATTTAAATTTGTGTAGTTGGGTTAATTGAATGTCTGATGAAGTTCGATCAGTGTACCTGAATGAAAGCGCTTACAAATAAATTTAGGTACTACTGAATGTTCTTCATGTTTCACTGTTGCAGTCATCACACTTGTTATGAAACAGAGAAACACCAGCAGGGTAAGGTACCAAACAAACAGAGCAAAGCACAATAAAAAGTGACAGTTTGGTACACCAAGACAATCAAAGCCGACCATAAAAGTCAAATCAAGGTTCTTTAATTTGCAAATTCAGTAAGCGCTTTCACGTTTGTGTAAAACGTTTCATCAGACTTTCTAAAACCATTAGACACAAGTCCACTTAAATACTTCAGTTAAAAAACAATCAACCAATTAGAAGTCAATTACTTCTTAAAGTATCTGTGTTCATAAAATTCTACATTCATTATATATAATATTAAAGCATCAAAAAATCTAATGAACAAAAGCATAAAACATATAACATCATAGCTTCCTAACATCATAAAACAAACTTAAAATAAAATCAATAATACATATATATATCAACTCTTGTGCAATGCTCATAAAACTTCAAAACAATTTTATGTACAAGAGATATATATATATATATAAAAATATATATGAAATATCTACTAAAAGTATATATATTTCATACTTCTAATTGTTGCGTGAAAACCACATGTGGAGTCTAACAACAAATTAGTGTTTTAGGGCGCTATCTTTTAGAAAGGGTTTAAGGGAAACCCTTTCATTCAAACCATGGCCTCTATCAGCTTGTAACCTGATGATCCATTTCCCCTCCTCTTTCTCAGTGTAATTACGTATATCTCCTAATCTTTCTGTGGTAGTAATAAATTGTAAAACTAAAAATTTAAAATTATGTGAAGTGTTGTTATCAATAACGTGTCTGGCTATCGCATTATTTTCATTTTCTTTGTTAATGGCGTATATGTGTTCTCTTATTCTTTCCCATAACGTTCTATTCGTTTTACCAACATAAAAACTATAACATTTCTGACAAGTAGCAAGGTAGACAACATTTCTAGTTCTGCAATCTGTATAATGTTGAAACTCATATTTTTTGTGTGTATCTGGATGTATAAATATATTAGTACTGGCTACGTATCCACATTGGTTGCAATGATGACAAGGAAAAGTTCATTTTCTAATAGATGGCCTTGATCTCTGACCTCTGTGCTCATAGCATAGGATCTGGTTCAAAGATTTGGTGTTCTTATAACAAAAACTAGGAACAGTGCCAGCTAACTTCTTGACATCTTCATCCAATAATAGTATATTCCAGTTTCTTTTAATCAATTGTGTTACTTTATTATTATTATTTGTATAAGGAATAAGGAATCTATTCGAAGTTCCAGTAGAACTTTTCATTTTTCTAGTTTGTGTATGTGTAACTCTCTTTATAAAAGGTTGACCTAATGTACTGAGTTCTACTTCTTGTAATGTCAACAAGTTCTTCTCATGGTAACCTTGCTACAAAATCTGTCTTCATTGTCTAAAATCGGTTCAGTGAACACATTATCTTCGCTAATTATGCGAGAAGTTCTAATTGCCTGACTCTTAACTATGTTCTGATGAATATGTGTTGAATGCATACTATCTCGATGTAAAAAAGCATTCCATCTACAGTCTTTCTTAAATATTTCTGTGGTAATTGTATTATTATATTTCTTTAATAACACATCTAAGAATTCAGTCTGCGTCTGCGAATTCTTACCAGTTAAGACAAGGAAGGTCGTGGTACCATTAATATAAGTGATGAAATCATTCAATGTCGAAAGGTCTCCTCCCCAAATGAGGAAGACATCCTCAACAAAACGTCTATATTATTTAATATATTTTGAAAAAAACATATGCTCTAAGATATAAGTGTGTTCCCAATATGCCAATACCAAATTGGCATAAGACTGGCACACAGGTAGCCCATTGCCACACCCGTTACCTGCAAAAAATATCTCATCATATGTAAAGACGTTATTGTTCAGTATTGAATCCATTGTGTACACTTACCAAAAATGTAGATGTTTGAGTGTATTCACTGTTGCAGTCATCACACTTGGGTTATCTGCCTGCAGGTAGCCCTCAGTCAGCCCGAATACCAGAGTCTTGGGATTTCTGCGTCGGATGCTGTCGCCTCTTCCATGATGTCAGGTCGTCATGGGTATAAAATATGTAGCTGACGCCATTACATCAGCTTTTCTTGCCGAGTGTGAGGTGAAGCAGAAGCAGTTCGCAAGTGCCAGTCGGACGCTTCCTGAAATTTTCGTTTTTCGAGTTTCAAACCTGAAGTCTTCTAAAGCTAAATACCCTGTTGGGCATCCTTTCTTCTTCCTCTAACCGGTCAGAAAAAGTTAACAATTGTCTTGCCTGTGGAAAGCAAATACCTCACAGAGATTTTCATTCTTAATGCGTCGTCTGTTTAGGCCCAGACCATGATGTTCCTCGCTGTAGTTTTTGTGCCATGTTTAACACCTGAACTATTCGACGTCGGGCTATCTTTGTTGCTAGATTCTTTCACTCTCATTCTCTGTATTCCTAAATGGCTTCGATAAGCCATCTAACTACCAATCTTCTGAAAAAACGTAAGGATAAAGACAGAGACAGGCCGCATAGGTTCAAAACTGCCGATGCTTCTGTTAAGCTAGTCGCCAGTCTGCCGGTACTCAGTGAGGTGCTTTCGCAGCTCCTTATACCTGCTTCTGCAGATTCGCAGGTCGCTGCTGAGACCCTTTCGGAGTCCGGTATGCCGCGATATGCTTCTTCGACTATGGAACCTGCGGATGTCTCTACCTTGGATGGGTCCGGAGCCGCTGTGCAGGCATCGGCTTCTGAGGGTGTATTCCATCCTTCCGATGTTCGCATTAAACCAGCAGCTTTGTTTTTGACTAAAAATTCCAAGTTTCTCAGGCCCAGAGTTCGCACTACACCTAGAAAACCGATGACCAAAAGTGCATGCTCAAGCTTCCTTACCACAGAAACAAATGCTTAGAATGGCTGAAGACCTTATAACTTTAATTAGGGGAAGCCAGCCTTCCCCCTCTAAAAGACAAAGAATTGATTTTCCTCTGATTCTACAGAAAAAAGGGGCTCTGCCACCCCATAGTGCCTTTTTAGGCAAGGCTCAAATTCTAAACCTACCACCCTAGAACACAAAAAGGAAAAAACTAAGGGTAATGCTGCTCAATGCCAGAAGTCTCAATCTCAAGATGCACGCACTCGAGGCCCTTCTCAGTATGGAGAACATCGATGTCTGTGCAGTGACAGAAACCTGGTTCAAGGCTCCAGAGAGCACCCCAGCACTATCAGGTTTCACCTCATATCATGCGTTCCGCCCCAAAATCCGGACAACACCAAGAAAGGAGGGGATGTCCATATTCATATATGACACCCACACCTCAAGTTTGGTGGCAACGCACGATGCATCGGAGACCATCTAGGTGCAATTAACCATAGGCAAGACTGCTCTGCAATTTGTAGCATGTTACAGGCCACCCTCTCAAACTCAGGAACCTCACATGGCTTTCCTGAAAACATTGAGGGATAAATGTATCTCCAAACACCATCATACTAGGTGACTTCAACTACCCTAATATAGACTGGGAACACTACTCAAGCCCAAACACTCTAGCCCAAAGGTTCCTGGAGTTCATAAACTCAAATGCCATGGAACAACTAGTCACCATCCCCACAAGAGGAGAAAACATACTTGATCTCATCATCACGAACATGGGATCACAATGTTCAACACTGGAAGTATACCCCTCACTGGTGAGATCAGATCATAAACTAATCTCGCTGGAGGTCCTCATCCCGCCCCCACCTGAAATAAAAAAGACCACAGTGAAAAACTTCTCAAAAGCCGACTTCACACTTCTGAAAACTAGTGTGGTCTCCTTTAACGCCCCTGAGCCAGTGGTAAACATTACACAAACCACTGAATCACTTACAAATGCCTTCTACCAGCACCTACAGGACTGCATGGATCAGGCAATCCCAAACAAAACTAAGACTCTTTGTACCAAAGGCAAGCGTCCAGTCTGGTGGACCCCAGCCATAAACAAGCTCTACAACAAAAGGAGGAAGCTACTACAAGATAGAGCAAAATCCTTGAAAGGTAAGACACCTTTGATCATTATAAGTAAAAAACTAAGAGCTCTCATAAAATCATCCAAGGCAAATTTTGAGAGAAAAATCGCCAAGGACTCAAAAGACAATCATAAGGCCTTTTTAGCTATGTTAGAAACCTAGGAGGAAACTCCCAGATATGCTCAGAATTAGTTCAAAATGATGTGAAGATTACTGAACCTACACACATTGCCAACATACTGGCCGACAGGTTCAGTGCAAACTTCTCCCCCCCCCCAAAAGGAGAGATATCTATACCAGAGGATTGTAGCCCCCCAAACATCTTCAACACCCAGGTGAGAACTGCTCTCCAAGGCAAAAACACAGCATCCATGGGACCGGATGGTGTCCCCGGCTGTGTGCTCCACGAACTCAATGAGGAATTAAACCCGCAGTTAGGACAGCTGTTTAATCTTAGCCTCACCTCAGGATACGTACCCAAGGAGTGGCGCACAGAGACTGTGGTCCCACTTCACAAGGGCGGTGCCTCCACCGACCCTGGAAATTACCGTCCCATTAGCTTGACAAGCCTTATCTGCAAAGCCATGGAGAGGATCATAATGGAACTCATAAATAAAGACATAGGGAACTTGCAGACTTTGGATCCAACCCAGTTTGGCTTTGTCAAAGGCAGATCATGCCTTTTAAACTTGGTTGACTTTTTGAGACAGTCACCAAGGCCATTGATGAGGGAAAGGCAGTCCATACAGCCTACCTTGACCTGGCAAAGGCCTTCGACACAATACCCCACTCAGGTATTATCGAAAAACTCATCAGCTTGAATGTAAACCCATACATCACAAGATGGGTTGCAAACTGGCTAAGTGACAGAACACACAGGGTCAGAGTTGCTGGAGCCATGTCAGACTCAAAGCCTGTCACAAGTGGTGTCCCACAGGGCTCAGTCCTGGGTCCACTCTTGTTCGGCATCTACTTTTCTGAAGTACAAGCAAAAGCAGGAGGGTTATGGCTGACAAAGTTTGCAGATGACTGCAAACTTGGCGCCATAGTCAAAAACACATCTGACACAGATATCCTTCAGAAGGGCCTCACAGAAATGGATAACTGGTGCCAGAGCCATGGCCTAAAGTTAAATGCCAAGAAATGCATTGTCATACCCTTCAGGAAAAACAAAGTTACCCATAGCTACCATATAGGTGGCAATCCACTGAGCACAGAAGAAGTCATCAGGGATCTAGGGACCCAGGTTGACAGTAGCCTGTCGTTTGACACTCATGTTGCTAAAGTAGTTAGGAAAACCTTCTACATTGCCCACCTGATCATGAAGGGATTCACATCTAGATCAAGGGAGGTCATCGTCCCCCTGTACTCATCACTCATTAGACCTATGATTGAGTACAATGCCCCATTCGGAATATATCTGACCCGACACCTGCAGCAGCTGGAAAGACCCCAAAAGTTCCTCACCAAAAGGATAAAGGGTCTCAAAAATATGTCTTATGCTGCCCGACTGAAAGAACTCCAGCTCTATTCAGTCTCATACCGCTTGCTCAGAGGTGACCTGTGCCTGACATATAAGGCCATGTCAAACCCAGATTTGATGAATATGCTTCACCTCAAAAATCTAGATCCCTCAGAACCACAAGGGCGGAGACTTAAACCTTGACACGGTTATTAATAGAACGTGCTGGAGGGACAGATTCATCACCCAGAGACTCCTATGCTGTGGAACAAAATCCCGTTACATGTGAGGCAAAGCACCTCGCTGGCCTTGTTCAAGAGGAATCTTGACCAATGGATGGGAGATCGCAGATATACCCCAGGGATTACTTCAGTGTCACTGCTTGACAGAGGCACAGCAAAATAATAGGCATAGTTTTCTTCAAACTAAAGGGGTGGCGAAAGCCAAATAACTATGGGCTAGGCTTATAAATGCCCTTGGGCAGATAGCCTAGTATGAACCTATGAACCTATGAACCAATTAGAAGTCAATTACTTCTTAAAGTATCTGTGTTCATAAAATTCTACATTCATTATATATAATATTAAAGCATCAAAAAATCTAATGAACAAAAGCATAAAACATATAACATCATAGCTTCCTAACATCATAAAACAAACTTAAAATAAAATCAATAATACATATATATATCAACTCAACTCTTGTGCAATGCTCATAAAACTTCAAAACAATTTTATGTACAAGATATATATGAAATATCTACTAAAAGTATATATATTTCATACTTCTAATTGTTGCATGAAAACCACATGTGGAGTCTAACAACAAATTAGTGTTTTAGGGCGCGATCTTTTAGAAAGAAACCCTTTCATTCAAACCATGGCCTCTATCAGCTTGTAACCTGATGATCCATTTCCCCTCCTCTTTCTCAGTGTAATTACCTATATCTCCTAATCTTTCTGTGGTAGTAATAAATTCTAAAACTAAAAATTTAAAATTATGTGAAGTGTTGTTGTTAATAACGTGTCTGGCTATCGCATTATTTTCATTTTCTTTGTTAATGGCGTATATGTGTTCTCTTATTCTTTCCCATAACGTTCTATTCATTTTACCAGCATAAAAACTATAACATTTTTGACAAGTAGCAAGGTAGACAACATTTCTAGTCCTGCAATCTGTATAATGTTGAAACTCATATTTTTTTGTATGTATCTGGATGTATAAATATATTAGTACTGGCTACGTATCCACATTGGTTGCAGTGATGACAAGGAAAAGTTCCTTTTCTAATAGATGGCCTTGATCTCTGACCTCTGTGCTCATAGCATAGGATCTGGTTCAAAGATTTGGTGTTCTTATAACAAAAACTAGGAACAGTGCCAGCTAACTTCTTGACATCTTCATCCAATAATAGTATATTCCAGTTTCTTTTAATCAATTGTGTTACTTTATTATTCTTATTTGTATAAGGAATAAGGAATCTATTCGAAGTTCCAGTAGAACACTTCATTTTTCTAGTTTGTGTATGTGTATCTCTCTTTATAAAAGGTTGACCTAATGTACTGAGTTCTACTTCTTGTAATGTCAACAAGTCCTTCTCATGGTAACCTCTTGCTACAAAATCTGTCTTCATGTCAAAAATCGCTTCAGTGAACACATTATCTTCGCTAATTATGCGAGAAGTTCTAAGTGCCTGACTCTTAACTATGTTCTGATGAATATGTGTTGGATGCATACTATCTCGATGTAAAAAAGCATTCCATCTACAGTCTTTCTTAAATATTTCTGTGGTGATTGTATTATTATATTTCTTTAATAACACATCTAAGAATTCAGTCTGCGTCTGCGAATTCTTCCCATTTAAGACAAGGAAGGTCGTGGTACCATTAATATAAGTGATGAAATCATTCAATGTCGAAAGGTCTCCTCCCCAAATGAGGAAGACATCCTCAACAAAACGTCTATAGTATTTAATATATTTTGAAAAAAACATATGCTCTAAGATATAAGTGTGTTACCAATATGCCAATACCAAATTGGCATAAGAATTGGCACAAGGTGTGCCCATTGCCACACCTGTTACCTGCAAAAAATATCTCATCATATGTAAAGACGTTATTGTTCAGTATTGAATCCATTGTGTACACTTACCAAAAATGTAGATGATTGAGTGTATTCACTGTTGCAGTCATCACACTTGGGTTATCTGCCTGCAGGTAGCCCTCAGTCAGCCTGAATACCAGAGTCTTGGGATTTCTGCGTCGGATGCTGTCGCCTCTTCCATGATGTCAGGTCGTCATGGGTATAAAACATGTAGCTGACGCCATTACATCAGCTTTTCTTGCCGAGTGTGAGCCTGAAGCAGAAGCAGTTCGCAAGTGCCAGTCGGACGCTTCCTGAAATTTTCGTTTTTCGAGTTTCAAACCTGAAGTCTTCTAAAGCTAAATACCCTGTTGGGCATCTTTTTTTCTTCCTCTAACCGATGTCAGAAAAAGTTAACAATTGTCTTGCCTATGGAAAGCAAATACCTCACAGAGATTTTCATTCTTAATGCGTCGTCTGTTTAGGCCCAGACCATGATGTTCCTCACTGTAGTTTTTGTGCCATGTTTAACGCCCGAACTATTCGACGTCGGGCTATCTTTGTTGCTAAATTCTTTCACTCTCGTTCTCTGTATTCCTAAATGGCTTCGATAAGCCATCTAACTACCAATCTTCTGAAAAAACGTAAGGATAAAGACAGAGACAGACCGCATAGGTTCAAAACTGCCGACGCTTCTGTTAAGCTAGTCGCCAGTCTGCCGGTACTCAGTGAGGTGCTTTCGCAGCTCCTGATACCCGCTTCTGCAGATTCGCAGGTCGCTGCTGAGACCCTTTCGGAGTCTGGCATGCCGCGATATGCTTCTTCGACTATGGAACCTGCAGATGTCTCTACCTTGGATGGGCCTGGAGCCACTGTGCAGGCATCGGCTTCTGAGGGTGTATTCCATCCTTCCGATGTTCGCATTAAACCGGCAGCTTTGTTTTTGACTAAAAATTCCAAGTTTCTCAGGCCCAGAGTTCGCACTACACCTAGAAAACCGATGACCAAAAGTGCATGCTCAAGCTCCCTTACCACAGAAACAAATGCTTAGAATGGCTGAAGACCTTATAACTTTAATTAGGGGAAGCCAGCCTTCCCCCTCTAAAAGACAAAGAATTGATTTTCCTTCTGATTCTACAGACCATGAGTCTGATGACTCTGATCCCTCTGATTACCAGGACATACCCTTATCTACCTATGAGGATTCAGATGCAGAGGATTCCATACCCTCTGCCTCCCCTCCAGAGGACTTTTCTTTTGGTGAAACCTTGCATACTTTAAGAGAGCATTTCCACTGGGAATGCCAGGACTACCCTCAGTCCAAAAAGAGACTCAGAGAATTTTTAGACTTGCCTCAACACAGGCCTCTAGCTGTACCCCCTGTCCTGGACATTGTAGATGTCTTCATGAAATCCAGTCTTACTCCTGATACTTTAACACCAACTCCTAGAAAGCCTGACTGGTACTACAGAGTACCGGACTCTCACAAATATTTCTTTAAGAATCCCACTGCTGCTCCAGAGACTATTTCCCAGGGACCTAAAGGCATTAAGGCTACTACAGCCAAAAACCCTACCCCTTCGGACAGGGATTCTAGAGCTTTAGACAGATGGGGTAAGAAGGTATATACCTCTGCAACTCTTGCTATCAGGGCTTTGAATTTCCAGTTTCACATGCTGAAGTACCAGCAGCATATTATGGAACTAATTAAACAAAAAAATGTTGTTGCTTCCAGATTGTACAAGAAATAAAGATTTACAACACTTAATGCATTCTGCAAACCTTGTTAGTAAACATACTTTGCAGTGTGGTTTTGATGCCTTAGAAGCATCTTGCAGGGCTGCTGTCACTGGGTCTATACTGAGAAGGCGTGCTTGGCTGAAGGAGCAAATCTTGCCAGACCTTGTTAAAGCAAAATTACTAGATGCCCCATTAAACCAGGAAAGGTTGTTTGGCACAAAAGCAGAAGTTGTTCTTAAAAAGATGGAGGAAAAAGCCAAATCTATGCAAACTGTTTTCTTACAGGTGCAGCTACCTAGATTCAGTAGGCATTGGCCTTCTAAACACTGGTCCTTTCCAGTCCCTCCCAGGCATTCTCAGTCCAAACCCAGGGGCAGCAGGCCACCAGGACTACAGACTCAGGGTATGCAGAGATCTAAACAGTGGAGTGCTCCCTCCTCTAAAACAGGGAGTGGTAAGCCACGCCCTTATGGAAAAAGTTCACAATGACTTGTCTATCTTCCTTTCCAGAAAAGCCCAAGTACTTGCACCCCTAGGAGGAAACTCGCCCTGCATGCACAAAAACTGGATGTCCATTACTCAGGACCGATGGGTCCTAAACATTGTATCCCAGGGATATGGATTCTACTTCCACTCACTGCCAACCCCAAGCGGGTTGCCAGACCTTCCTCCAAACCAGTGGGCAGAGGCTCAAAAGCAAGTACTTTTTATTTTCAGTATCAGGGCTATTCACCCTGTGCCAATAGAGCAAAGGAGGGACAGGATTTCTACTCCAGACTGTTCCTGGTGCCCAGAAAAGAGGGCTCTTGGTCCCTATCCTAGATCTGTCAATTCCTAACACCTTCTTGGTGGTCCCAAAATTCAAAATGTTGACTCTGCAACAGTTTCTTCCTATGCTAGCCAAGGACTCCTGGCTAGTCACCCTAGACTTAAAAGAAACTTATCTGCACATCCCCATAAGGGAATCTTGCAGGAAATATCTACGTTTCAGGGCAGGCTGTATGCACTATCAGTTCTCTGCACTTCCCTTTGGCTTATCTACTGCACCCAGGGTATTGACAAGTGCCTGGCTCCAGCCATTGCATACTGCAGGCAGAGAAATGTTCAAATTTACCCATACTTGGACGATTGCCTGATTCAGGCAGACAGTCAGGAATTGCTACTTCAGCACCTGGCATTTGTAAAGAGACTTCTAACTTCTCTGGGGTACACCATCAACGAAAATATATCATAACTGGTGCCCAGCCAAAAGATTGTATTCCTGGGAGCAAGCTTGAACACAACTTCCCAGATGGCATTCCTAACACCAGGAAAACAGCTTTATTTGACAAACTACTTCAAATTAATGGCCACCAAAACCCAGCTGTCTGCAAGAAAAATTCTGCAAGCCCTAGAGTGCATGGCCTCATGGATTTTACTAATTCAATATACAAGACTGCATATGAGGAAACTTCAGTAGTACTTAAAAAAAGTCTCTGGTGAAAACATTCTCAGGACCTGGAAACACTGATTCCTATCGTTCCTTGTGTAAGGGCAGAGTTCCTTTGGTGGGCAGAGGCATGCAACCACACCTCAACCCTTCACTGCCCGAACCCTGACCACAGACACATCAGACTATGCATGGGGGACTCACATGGCAGGCAAATACATTCAAGGCAAATGGAGCCCAGGACAAATTCCCCTGCATATCAATCAAAAAGAAATGTTAGCTGTACAGAATACTCTGACAGCCTTCAAATACCTTATCCTTCCAGGACAACAACTGATAAAGACGGACACCACCACAGTTATGTGATACATAAACAAGCAGGGGGGAACTCATTCCTACCCACTCTGCAGGTTAGCCATGACCCTGTGGAACACAGCCTTGAGCAACCAAGTGTGCCTGCAAGATCAATTCCTGCCAGGCAAACAAAATTCACTGGCAGACGACTTAAGCAGAAATCTACTGGACCCACACGAGTGGAAGCTGGAACCCAACTCATTCAAAGTTCTAACCAACAGGTGGGGGACTCCAGAGGTGGACCTCTTTGCATCCCCCCCCCCCAAACCATCAGTTGAACAAACTTTGCACCAGAAATCCCCACAGCCAAGCGTGGAAAGTGGACGCCCTATCCTTTACATGCTGCCCCTCCTATCAAAAGTACTACTCAAGATCAAACAGGACAAGCCAAAGACAATCCTTATTGCCCCAGACTGGCCACGCCAGCACTGGTACCTACTCCTGCGCAGTCTGACAGCAGTGCCACCCTGGCACCTACATCAGAACCCCCTCTCTGCTGTCCCAGCAGGAGGGACAGATTTTGCATCCACAACTGCAAACCCTGAACCTTGCAGCCTGGCTTATTCCCTGAATGCACCACCAGCATCCCTCAGCAAACAGGTGATGGATGTCATCCTAGAGGCCAGAAGGCCTAGTACTAGGAAATCCTATTTAGAAAAGTGGAAAGGATATTGCTCTTGGAGCCACACTCAAGGAAAGGACACAGCTGTTCCCACCTTACCTCAAATCCTGGATTACCTCACAGAGCTACTTCACAAAGGCCTATCCTTCTTACCTATTAAAATTCATGGCTGTGCCATTTCAGCTCAGCTCATTACAATACTGAGCCACCTCTGTTTTCTCACCCTCCCATCAAACAGTTCCTGAGAGCTCCCACCCCTGCCTGGGACCTTAACTTTGTACTAGAGAAGCTCACGCTTCCCCCTTTTGAGCCTGTGGCTGCAGCAGAGTTAAAATTCCTCTCTTGGAAAACAGCCTTACTTCTAGCCAGCCATCACTTCAGCAAGAAGAGTGTCTGAGTTACAGGCATTAATGGCTGTGGAACCCTTCATTATTTTCCATGCTGACAGGGTTTCCCTCAGGACTAACCCATCATTTATGATCAAGGTGGTATCCAGTGTGGCTTTAAACCAATACATCCATTTACCAACCTTTCTCCCTAATCCTCAGAATAAAGGAGAAAGGATTCTGCACTCCTTGAACATGCACAGACAGCTCAGGTTCTACCTTAACAGAACTAAGCCTGTCAGAAAATCTGAGCAGCTGCTAGTCAGCTTTGCTGCAGGGGCAGAGGGCAAGGCCATTTCAAAGCAAACCATTTCCAAATGGATAGCACACTGCATCCATTTCTGCTACAAACACCATGGAAAGCCTACCACACAGGGGATCAGAACTCTTCCACTAGGGCTACCTCAACCTCTACAGCATTTCTCAGGGGAGTCCCTACCAGAGACATCCTGGAAGCTGCAACCTGGAGTTCTGTACACACCTTTTCCAAGCATTACCACTTACCTATTTTTTTCTAAATCCAGAGCTGGGTTTGCCACAGCTGTCTTACAAGACGTGATAGCCAGCCCCAATACTTCTTGACTGCCTCCACCCTTTGTCAGCTTTGGGAATCAACCCAAGTGTGATAACTGCAACAGTGAAACATGAAGAACATAGTACAGTTGTGTACACTTACCATAAATATAGATGTTCAAGTGTATTCACTGTTGCACTCCTGGTTACCCTCCCCCCACCCCCCTGACTTTTCTATTCTTTCTACCTATCCTCTTTCTGCCCATATCTTATGGCAGTGATATTTACATTTTACTGGAGGTGTTCCATACCGTGTAATTGCTTCCTATTTTGGGGACTTCTGACATCTGGGGCAAGAAAAACTGATGTAATGGCATTGGCTGCATGTTTTATACCCATGACGACCTGACGTCATGTAAGACGCGACAGCATCCAACACAGAAATCCCAAGACTCTGGTATTCGGGCCGACCGAGGGCTACCTGCAGGCAGATAACCCAAGTGTGATGACTGCAACAGTGAATACACTCAAACATTTACATTTTTGGTAAGTGTACACAACTGTACTTTCCCCTTTCTGTGCTCTACCTGCTTTGTTTTTGGTTTATTAGCATGTCAAACACTCATGCCTGACTGTTTCAAGTCTTCTCACACATAGTCAAATCCACCTCTTTGATGGAAGCCTTCATTTCCTCTTGCTTTATTCTTGTCTGCCCCAAATCGTATTCACCAGATTGTTTCCTGCTTTTCTGCACATATGCACAAACCACAATAATCTATTCTCTTTGACCTTTTCTGCAGTTGGGGATATTTTGGATTCTGCTCTTATGTCCTAATTTCTTGGTCTGTCCCATGGTGTGCATCCTACCACCCATCTCAGGCACTTAATGTCCATCATGTCTAGCTTTCTCAACTGCTCTGCTTTTACTGTTTTGGTTTCTGTACCATAAAGTAGTACTGGTCACACCACCGTTGTATACACCCTACATTTCAGCTTCTTTGACATTCTTCTGTCATATACTACACCTGACTATCTGTGCCAGTTGGTTGCAGCCCCTCTCATTCTAGCTTGGACCTCCTCATTCAGACTTCCCTTGTCCTGAACCACCCCTCCCAGATACTTGAAGCTGTTAACCTGTTCCGCTGTTTCCCTTCTATCTAATTTCTCAGATTCTTCTGATTTCCTCTATTTGCTGCCATTACATCTGTCTTGTCTATGCTCAGTTTTATCCCATGTGCCTTCAGTTTTGCATTCTATTCCCCTATCCTTTGCTGAAGTTCTTGCTCAGAGTCAGCGTGTAATGCCACATCATCGTCATATAGCAACTTTGTTGATTTGTCCCCTCCAGCATGATTGCTAATTTATTTATTTGTTTGTTTTGTTTTATTTTATTTATTTGACATTTGTTGACTGGGTTAGTCTGACTGGGCAGATGCCCATTTTCAGCGGAGACCCAAGGAGAAAAGCTCCAAAAAATGATTATATGAAAATAGTACATAAAGTAAAATGGTGCTAGCAAACAATTTTACAGTAATTACTAATAGTTTCATCCTAAAACATAGTCACAGTGGACATGCAAACTACAAGTACCACAATAATTACAATACAGTTTCTTCCAGTAGCTAGACCACAGTACAGTTGTTAGCAATTAACTGGAGGTAGGTAAAAAAAAGAAAGTTCAACAGGATAAGATATTTTTAGTATAGTAAATGTTAGGGTAAAAAGGAGGATGAGAGATGGTGTGAAACAGACTATTAGAAAGGGGGGGGGGGGTTTAGGAAAGAGGTCAGGTTGATTAAGAAGGGTGAGTGCAAGAGCAGGTCCAAGAATTTAGTAGATAATCTTTTAAAGATTTTTTGAAACAGTTTGTTAGAGATTGATCTTAAACATAGCGGGAGTTTGTTCCATGCATTGGATACTGAGTAATCACAGAGAAGTTTACCAGTGGTTTTATTGGGCTTGTAGAACTGGAGGAGTTGGTCTGAGCTGCGGAGTGTACAGTTAGTAGGGGCTAATGAGTGTTCAGAGAGCAGGACAGGAGTGGAGTTGGTTTAAGATGGAGTGAGGTGTAGTTGAGGCAGAAGGAGTTGATGGTGTAGTTCTAACCAGTGTAGGTTTTTTAGCAGTAGACAATGGTGTGAATAGTAGGGTAAATTAGCGGCAAATCTAGCAGTTTCATTGTATGCATGTTCAAGTTTAGTCAATAGATTTGTTTGAAGGTTGGTAAGGATTGGGGCAGCATGTAGTAGATTGGCTTGTGCTAGTGAGTATTTGGATTCATTTGAGAGGAATTTTTTGTTTCTATAAAGTAGGCCCATTTTTTGATGAGTCTTTTTGGTGCAGTTTGGATTTGAAGATCGAATTTAACTTGATCATCAGTAATGACCCCTAGTAGTTTAGTGTGGGTTCAACCTTGATAGATGTGTTATTAAGGGAGGAGACAGAGAAGGTAGATTTAATGTGTTAGAGAGATTTAGTAAGGAAAAGGAAGAGTTTAGTTTTACTAGGGTTGAGTAGGAGTTGGATGGATGTTAGTCAGTTTTCAGGTGAGTGCAGACAGTCTTGGGTAAGGGAGAGTAGGTGGGGAGATGGTCAGAGGTGGAAATTATTGTAGAGTCATCAGCGTATTGTATTAAAGATGAATGAGGACAGGAGAAATCGAGGTTATTATTGAAAATGTTAAATAGGGGTCCAAGGATGGAGCCTTGGGGAACCCCGGTTTGGACTGGGAGGAAAGGAGAAGATGCAGAGAGCCATCTAACAGACTGAAGTCAGTTGGACCATCACCAGTATGAACAGCAGTAGACTCAGAGCTGAACCTTGATGCATACCCATTCCCAGTAGGAATCCCTTTTTGAGACAAACTGGCATAATGGTTAAGGTGTTTGCCTCCCATGCGCAAGGTGCAAGCTTCAATCCTGACCTATAGCCAATGCCTGTTTGGAGTTTGCATGTTCTCCCTTTGTCTGTGTGGGGTTCATCCCACCCCCAAAAGCATGCTGAGTGTTTCCATATCAAACTCATCCAAGAATGGAACTGGACAGCAGCACAGACTGCATGGTGCCTTATAGGGGGAAGAGTTGTATAGATCAACCTCTTTGGGCATGTACTGTGGTGCATAGTATCCTCAAGTTAGGAGAACACCGATCATAGACTGCACGTTGTTGCAGAGATAGCCACTCAACAAGGTAAAATATGGCTCTAAGTAATTCGGTCATGTTATTAGATATGTTTCTTGCAAATTCCCACACATGAAGCTGTTACGTTCAGCCTACTGTAGCCATAATTCCCTTTGTTGTAATTCCTTGGATTGCTTTCAGAAAATTATTTCAGCTTATTTTTTTATTCGGTAGAAACCTTCTACACTCAATCAAATTATTTGTGCACTAAAAGTATTTGTAGTACTAATAAAAGTATGTCAGTATTTTGTGAACACCAGAGTAAACGAACATTACATCAACTGTATATTTTAATACTTGGACACCTTCTGAGTGCTCATACATTTTATTTCTGAAAGTAAGAAAGTAGGGTTTCAAGGATCTGTCCTTCCATGTTTGATGTACATGAAAAGTTTGCCAGGCTGCAGCTTGTAAACATTCTGGCAGGTAACTCCTAAACCACTGAAGGACACATGGACTGCATCCCATATCATTTAGTCTGTTCTGTAGCAAGGTGTACAAAAGCTGCTGTGTAAAAGGGGTAATTGTTAGGGTATAAAAATATTGCATGATGTATATTAGAATTGGTGAGAGCAGGTTAGAAAAGATTGGGAAGAAAGACTGGAAAATTAGTTTACAGAGGAACAAAGAACATTTGTATGACTCCCAAGTATGAAACAAAGTCCAGAAGGTTTAGGATTTTTGCTTGGTAGTGTTTGCATAAGTATTTCTATAACCCAAGCAGACATTAAAAACTTTTTCCTCAGGTAGATAGCAAATGTTGGAGCTGTGATGGGGAAGAAACATGTTTATTGGGAATGTAATGAGCTGACAGATTAAAAAAAAAATTCCTACAGAGTACTGTTGTCAGAAATATTGAGGGACCAAATGGCTGTAACTAAGGAAATTATTGTTTTGAGCTGGAACATGGAATCTGAATTGCCTAAACATAGTACATCCTTGTCGAGCTTAATTTCCAATGGCTGCTAAAAAAGCAATTACTAGAAAATGGAAATCGAAACCCTAACCAACTTTATTTGAAGTATTTAATATTGTAAAAGAACTGGCTGTTGGATCTTTGGAAAGGGGAAGGAGCAAATTATTTGGAAATAAATGGAATTTGAGGGAACAATACACACAGAATAATGTTCAGGAAGAAGAGGAGTGAAGTTTAAGGGAAGGCAGGAATTTAGTAATTTAAGCAGGGCTGAACTAAATACAAGTTGCTGTAAAGAAAGAAAGAAAAGATGTATGTAATGTATAGTGTGTGTAAATGAAAATAAATGTTAATATGGTTTGTTTTCTTTTATATTTTATTTATTTATATTTGTTGACCGGGAGTGTCCGACTGGATGTAGGTCCATTTTCAGCGGAGGCCCGGGGAGAACAGCTCCACAGTTAAAATAAACAGACAGTAGTTACATTGGATTACATAGCGATTAACAATTTACATAGCAATTACAACATATTTACAGATGAAGAACATAGTACATCAGTAGACAACTAGAATCTTTATCTGAATTTATATATTTATAATTTATTTATATTTAGAATTTTTATATTTATATTAATGCATGTGTGCCTATATCTTTAGTGATACTTTAATAAAGGTGTTATAAAAGTATACTGTAGCAGTGTGCGGTCAGCCAGGTCAGAAACCTTTGGGAAATCTAAGAAAATGTCAGCTGTTAGCAAACCTTTATTAACAGCGCATGTAGAGACACTCCTACTTAATGCTTTGTAAGTACTATGTCAGTGTTTTTTTTTTTTTGTGAGTTGGTCTGTTATAGAGATGTATTCACTGATCTGTTGATAGTGTTAGCATGCGAACTAATGCCAAGTGGGATTTCTCTAAAGGTGCTGTTCGTGCCTAGCTGCACCTCAGTGCTATTCCAGAAAGCTGCTGGCTTCTTTACAGTGCAGTATGTTCCAGTATAGTTTGGTATCCTCAAAAGAGACTATATAAGAGACTGTCTCCACACAGTTCTGGATCATACTCCCTTCCCCCAAACCACTGATTAGGAGACTTTCAGAAAATAGCCAGAATTTCTCTGGCACCAGTTATTGGCCAGTGTTAGGCCCTCTTGGAAGGTATTTGTGCCCCTTAAGACATACATACTTTCCTGGAAGATATTTATGTCTTGTGGTGCACAAGTAAAGAATGTGTGTTGAACCCTCCTGATATGGAGCTAAGTAATTTTTAAAATTCAAAAGGAAGACTGTTCCTGATAATGAAGCCCAGTTGAGAGGTATGGTCCTAAGTGTTTATTGCTCCATTTCTTTTTCTTTTTTCTGTCATTCTTAGTGGGTTCAGTGATAAGCTGAGGAAATATGATAGCTAACCATATGATAATGTATTTGTTATTTTTCTGCACTTTATAATATGTATTAACATATCAAAGTCACCCAGCATTAACTGCTGTTCTGTGATACTAAATGGCTTGTTATACATTTTTGGGCACCAGCATACGGGCTTTGTTTGGACTGACATAAATGCATCCTATGTCCACATGTTTACTGTACCTTTTTGTACACATATGAACAGGATTCTTCTCCCTGCAATAGTCTGTTTTTTTTTCTGTATCAGTATCACATAAGAAAAAGTCCAGGATACACATTGTAACATTCCCAGCTCTACTACACTTGCAGACATCTGTATGTACTCTCTATCCAATTGTATAATCATGGTGAACTTAGAATCTTCTATATGTGGCTTTAACCAGGATTCAGATTTAGTGAGTATATATTTTTCTCATTTCTTATCTCACTTTTGCCACTGACTTCAAGCTTCTTCACTGCTAGCTTCCTAATGCCCCCTCATAAGAGCAACTAACAGGGTTTCTACCTGCTTCACTCCCCACCCTACCCCCTATTCCCTCCTGCCCCCAGTGGTCCCACCTTTATTACACTCACAAACCCCTCCCATCTTTCCAATAGCCAACCACAGTGCTAACCCAACACTACCTCCTCCATCTTCCCACTACTGTCACACCTCCTCAACTAACATGTACAAGCATACCTTACCTATGCTCACTGCATCCACTCTCCTTGCATATCTTACATCCTACAAAAGCTCCGTCATTCCCCCACTCAACCACTACCACTGTACTACTACTCACACCACCACTCATGTCTCACCCTCACTCAGCTCCACTACCACCAACTCAAGAAACATCCCTATATACCCCCCACATATTCTACCAACTATATTACTCAAACATAAAGCATCCCTACAACTTAACATAATAACCCTCCCACCATACCCATTACCCACAGAGCACAATAATAAAGTTTCCCTTATAAACAAACACATTCAAAAACTGAGACAACTAATAACCTCATGCATATCAAAACTAACCCTAAGTGGAGACATCCACTCCAACCCTGGCCCTACCATTTCCAACCCCAATCCTTATAATCAGACTAGAAACCACAACATCTCCCATATTACAGCCAAAAGTAAGCCAAGTGACTTCCTTCTACTAAGCCTAAATATTAGAAGTATATCCAACAAAGTCCATGAACTCCATGCCACCATAGACTTGTACTCCCCAGATATAGTCATCCTGACAGAAACCTGGCTAAAATCTCACATTACCAGTGAGCAAATATTCCCTACAGGTTACGGCATACTAAGAGTAGACCGGCTAAACAAGAAAGGAGGCGGTGTAGCTATAATATTTAAACAGCATCTAAACATCCAGATCTTAAAATCATCAGCCCCACAAATAGGCAATGAAGAAATAATATATACCAACCTCAAAATAAACCAAAACAAAACCATCAACATAATTGGATGCTACTTCCCACCTGGCCAAAACATTCCTCCACTAGTAAACCTCCTCAGCTGGTCTACCCACCATCTCCCCCAAGAAACTATCATTTTAGGTGATTTCAATATTGACTGGCAGTCGTGTTCTGGCAAACATCCAACCCATCATGTAAACCTTCATGGCTTCACCCAACTAGTCCAGTCGCCAATCAGGATAAATAAAAATTCCAGCAAGCACACTAACCTGGATTGGATACTAGTCAGTAAGAGCCCCCAGTCATATATAACAGGCTGCTTATCAGATAGCCTCAGTGATCACTCCCCAACATTCCTACTCAAAAATACCTATACCAAGCTAAACCTGTCATCTACCGTCAAATACATAAAAAACTAAACTTTAACCCACTCACATTCATCTCATCCCTCAAATAATGTAACTGGCATCCTCTAAAGTACCTCAGTCTTGATGATGCAGTTGAATTTTTTAATACTACCTTCCGGAGCATCCTTAATTACCATGCCCCCATAAGACTTTCCAGAACCAAAGCACAACCCTCCCCATGGCTACAGAAAACCACTAAGTCAGAAATGAAAAACAGGGATAAAGCCTGGGAGCACTGGGGCAAAACCAAAACCCCCTCAACTAGACAGAAATTCCTAGAACTACGCAATAGAGTCAAAAAGCTAATAAAACAGGACAGATTCCAATACTACCAGTCTGCCGTAGACTCCTCCCAACACAGCCCCAAACAATTCTGGTCCTTTATAAACTCCATCCTCCACCCAGGTAAAGTCAGTACCCCTCCTCCTAACATCCCTCACTCCTCAGAAAATATTGCTACCTCATTCAACACACACTTCACACAAACCATACTATCACTAGCTAAACAAAACAACCCCCCTCCCCATCAATTCACACCTTCAACTAGTAATCTCCCCACTGCCTTCTCTTTTTCTCCTGTACCTACCTCCAACATAAAAAAAACTCTTAAGTAAACTTAAGTCCACCAAATTAGCAGCAGACAACCTCCCAAGTGAATACCTACAAATCGAAGCTGATGCTCTGGCCTACCCAGTATCCATCTTGATTAACCGATCTCTGTCAGAAAGTTAAGTTCCCACACTGTGGAATGTATCACATATAATTCCCCTCCGCAAAGGTGGACCCTCCACAGAACTAACCACTTACCGCCCCATAGCTATTCTCTCTCCACTCTCCAAAATACTAGAGAGATGCATACATTCTCAGGTCTCAGACTACCTCCTTACTAACAACCTCCTTTCCTTTCCAATACTCAGCATGGTTTCCGACAAAACCATAGCACCACCACTGCCTTACTCTCCTTTACTAACACTATCCTTCAGCATAAAAACAATGGCTGTCTCTCCTCTGCTACTTTCCTAGACCTATCTAAAGCATTTGACATGGTCCCACACAAAGAACTTATCTCTGTCCTCAATAACCTATCCCTCTCTCAATCAGTCACCAACTGGTTTCAGAGTTACCTGTCTGACTGCCAACAATCCGTTGTATGGCAGAATGACATATCTCCCCAACTACCTGTCTCCATAGTGGTTCCCAATGATCCATCCTTGGACCCCGACTCTTCTCTCTTTTCACCAATAATCTAGCCCCTGCCACCAAACATGGCACACTCATACAATACGCAGATGACTCAACCATCATCTGCTCAGCCCAGTCCCTACCCAAACTGCAAAAAGTCACACAGGAAGCCTTTTCCTCTGTTGAAACTTGGTTATCCGATGCCCAGTTAATACTCAACCCACCAAACTAAACTACTCATCTTCCAACCCACCAATCATACTCAAAACAACTCTCACTTTAGCATCACAGCAA